>NW_015626864.1:97124-126793 GCF_001515625.1 Sinocyclocheilus rhinocerous
GGGCTTGAGAACAGCGCGGCCGGCGGATTCGACGAAGTAGCTGTGGATCCGGCGATCCACACCGCAAAGTTTATGTATTTCCTCAGCGACCAGCACGGATCAGCTCTAGGCATGACGAAGCGGATATCGTCCTCTTTTGGAAGGCCAAACAAAGTAGTTTCGCTTTCACAACGAAGCACACAGGGTCTTCAGGACATGGCTGCAGCGTCAGCAATACTACAGCGAGAATAAAAGTTACGGCTTCTTTCTTTGCGTGAACGTTTGGGCGGCGTTATGCAAATCTTCCCAGATCGTGACGTAGGTATGTGGGGGCGTGTTAGAACGAACCTTTTTTAGGTAGGCGTGGTTAACTCTTAACTTTTATAAAAAATATCTCTTTGGTTTTGAGACTTTAGTCTTTGCAACTTTACAGATCTTCTTTATGCACCAAGAGCTTGTAACACTCCAAAGAGAAAGGAAAAATTGAAATCGCATCATATGACCCCTTTAATCCAAACCTGTCATTCTTTGCCAGCCATATGGCATATGCACAACATTATTAATCCTCTTTCATTAGAGCAATAATGAATTGGCTCACAATAAAAGATGTTATTGAATCAGTTATGCAGTGATGCTCATTTTGACCAGGTTCAATTAGAAAGCACATGTAAATAAAGTTGTTTATAATAAATGTATAGTTATTTTTAAATTTTAGTACTTTTTGTTTGTGCCAAAACAATGTGTAATTGCATGTCATTGGGAGTATTTTTAAATAGGATATATATTCTTTATTCTTTTATGTCACACTATATCCATGACACTGCTCTGTTTCAATCCTTTCTAACCTTACCTTTAATCCGATTCAGCTTGTTAATTAAACCTAACACTATTACTGTGCGCCTGAGGTAGATAACAGCAACCCCATCCACCATCTTGATTGGGGGCATGTAGTCATATTATTGTTGCTGGCCAACTTCATTTTTCATGATTAGAATGTGGGTCAGAGGTTTATAACAGTGACACCTTGACATTATCCTCTTAACAGCTCCCTGCTTCCTTTGGACAGCAAACAGGGTGTTTATCTTCTGTTTTGTAAAAAGGGCTTGACTGACAAGCACCATAATGGCTTTGATTTTGTTTGTTTCAGCCACAGGAGGTTTTTTCTTTTTTTTATGGCCATTGGTCTGTTTCAGGCTAGTCAGGTCTGGGAGGTTTAAGATATTAAAGGCAGAGTAAGTGATTTCTGGTAGCCAATGTTGATCTTTGAAATCACCAAAACAAACACGCAAGAGCGATAGGAGAGCAGACGGATCCTTATGCTTTCGCGGCTGATGTCATACACTCATCCTGCGCAGCGCTGCTTCAAATCGAACGTGCCTAATGGCGGAGGGAGGCGAGACGCGAGTGCGAGTAATTAAAAATGCTCCAACTACTTTAAAAGCCGACATCTGGCCACATTTCGGCTTTTATGAACAACCTGAGCACGACCTGGAGAAGACACACGCTGTGTGTAAATCATGTCACGCACAATGAAATATGTAGGGGGTAGGGATGGGCTGTTTCGGGAAAAGATTCAAAGCTTCGAGTGTCTCAAAAACAGCGCCATCTGGTGGTTCATAAAAAATATAGCACATAAAAGCCTGTGAACGATGCTCCGTTGGACGAGGCATCTACCACATATTCCACAGATCGATTCAAGTTACGTGCACAAATAAAAGCCTAACAGTGTGTGTTTGTTGAATTTCTGTCTCTGATAAATTCATTTACCCATTAAACTGTGCAATTTAATACCAGTACGAATATCAATATGATGTAATAGAAGAATAATGTACTCATATGAATTGCATATGACAAATATTTAATTTTTCTGAAATCATTTGCATTCTTCATATTACTTATATGACTGGGTATCTAAAATGTAACTGTATAAGTCCGAATTAAAACTTATTCGCAAAGTACGATCTGGGGGATCGAACATTTTGACAAGCAAAGTGAATCGCGCACGTGACTGGACAGAAAGTGAAGCTTCATTTGTCATTGGTCACGTGATTTCTATGACAATTAACAACACAACACAAGCTTCGAATCGAGGCTTCATCTAGCACGCCCATTTATTCTCAACACAAGCTCTGATGCCTCGGTTCAAATGTCACATCACTAGCATGGGGTAATACCACTAACTTAAGAAACCAGGTCAGGTATAGTTCATATATCTGACTGCTTGTATTTATTGGCAAAATTGTATAAATGTGAGGGTGCAGTGCATTGTCAATGCATTGTGACGCATCGTGATATCGAATTGAACCGAATCGATTACATGATAATCGTAACCGAACCGTGAGACCAGTGTAGGTTCACACCCCTAGTCAGGTAACAGGTTTGTTTGTTTGTTTATAAATGCCAATGTGTGGGTGCTAAGTGGAATATGTTTTTGTTCTTGTACAAGGTTTTGGCCTATGTGTGAGACTCCTGGTGTACTAGGACTGAAAGCACACTGTGCACTGGCCCACTGAGAATTATTGACCAATGAGTCCCTTATAATGATGGTGATGTTCAGTCTGGCAAAGCTAAGAGACCTAAAGCACATTTCCTGCCTGTTGTTAATGTTCATCATTTGTATGCATTTTTGATGAGTCTGTAGAATTTGCTGAGACACGGTAGCAAAGTTAACTGACATTTTCCATGATATATTTGAGTCAGTATCTAAGGAGAGCTCTTGTAAAAATTGCAGTTGAAAGGATATAAATGTATGTACAAAAGAATATTTATCATAAAGTTTGGGGAAATGCAAAGAAACTATTGGTGGTTGAAATTTGGAATGATAATGTCTTTGTTTGTTCAATCTAGGGCTGCATGATATTGGAAAAAACTCACATTGCGATATTTTTTTTCTTCTGCGATATATATTGCGATATGGAAAAAAAATCAGATGACTTCAATAGCTTTATATTTGGAAAAAAAAAATCAATGATTGGGGTGATTTTGTCGGCGAGTAAATCAGCATAGGAAATAAACAAATTACAAGCATAGATGAATAACAGAACAAAGATACAACAAGAGGATGAGGAAATAATGACTAAAATATCATTTTTGGTTGAATTATCCTGTCACAGCTTGCCCTGCTCACCGCTGCTATTTCACCAGTTGTTTAAAGACTTTATAGAAGTGTTTGTTTATTTGTATGTGTAGGATACTGATTAGATTATAGATTTAGACATCTTGACCTCAGCTGCAGTTCAGTAAGCTGCTTTGGTCTAATATGGCTCATAATGTATGAGTTTTATGCTACACACCTTATCAGGCGTAGTCTTTACAAGATATTGAAAAAGAATTCAAGAATACGTGGACTCTTTGAAAGGGTCTTCCCATTGATTACAGCACAGCAACAAAAGATCAACTCCCATCACACAAACTTATGGCAAACCATAATTACCCCTAGTTTCACGTTTTGATTCATTGCTGACCCAAAAAATTCAAGATCTTCATTTATCTTTCTTTCAACATTTATTATAACATGCAAGTTAGTACGGCTCCTTTGCTCCTTTCTGTCCTCATATTTCCCAGGTGGTCATCACATCAGAAAGGTGATTATTCTTTGTCTTCTTTTCACCCAAAGTATGGATTTAGGAGCACCTAGGTATTTTCCGAGACCATGCCAGGGTCTTTCATTTGAGAAACCGCCATCATTGCACATAAATTCTTGGATGCATGCAGTTATGCTGACCTCTCTGAAATTGGAAGAATTGAGGAATCTGAGTTATAATGCAGGGATACAGGAATCACCTGCATAGTATAATCAAAGACAGACGGACAAAGATGCAAGAAGACAGAAGAAATAATGAGATAAAGTGAGCAATAGAAGCAGAACGTGTGTGACGTGTAAGCCTGTGGCACATTGGGTTCTCCGTCTGTGCCAGTAATGCAGTTGTGCAGTCATGGCTTTGGGCCACAACCAGCCTGATCTTCTCTGTCACCACCTCATCTAAACTGGACTTAGGGCCTTGTCGACCTTGGATGCCAAGAACAAGTCCAGCATGCTACAGCACCCACAAGTCGCCAGAACCACTACCGAAACATATCATGCCTCCTTGTACAAGATCTTTTAAATGCCAGAGAGTGGCCTTGTCCCTAGAGGCTCCTCCTGGTGGCTAAAGGAAGTCACCACTGTCCTGTCCCCACTTAGCTCAATCCTGAAGTTGATGTAAATGCGATGTGACATATCCAGGGTGCTGCTCCATAGTGCTAATCATTGGTAATCTAATCCAGAGGAGATTAGAGAAGAGGAGGGAACACAGGATGCTGAGAACGGCTCTCTCTGGCTTAACAGAAGGTGGCTGCTATGCCCACGTTATGCTGTAGGACTGTTGGGTCTCGCTAAGGATTCGCTAACCAGAACGGTGTTTTGAATTTGGGCCAGCAATTGGTAACAACATCCAGTTGGAGTTCAGCATCGAAAGACTCCCTTTTTACATCCGCTGGTGTGTGGTTTTGAGTGGTGCTGCCACCTTTATGGGATCTAGTTTTGTTCCTGCTTGCATCATCATAAAAGTCCTCTCCTTCTGTGGGATTAGCATTAGCATGTGGCTGTAGGCAAAGCGAGACCTAGCGCCGCGTTCAACTTTTTAAAAGGATTTCTTTGCCAAATATTTTCAGGAGCACTTTCTGTACCTTCATTCATTTGTCTCCAAGCTTGTCGAGAACAGAACCGCCTGTCCATTTTTGAACGAAACCAGAGGCGGCTAATTTCATAATTATTCTGCTTTGAAGGCCCATCACCAGAAGCAGAGATGCTGAACCAGGGGGCTGTGATGATCTTCACAGGGATCTGTGGGGCGTTAGTGGTCATGGCAGTGGCCTACTACGCCTACTGGTGAGTCCGGCTAAAGTGCAACAGTAGATTGATTGGGCCGCCTGCTGCTTATGTAAAGGTTATTGGATTTGACACAGGCAAAGGTCAAATGAGATACTCCTTGCCTAACACCGTGTCCTAACTACACACGGCGCGACAAGATTCACTACGCCTACTGGTGAGTCCAGCTAACGGTTATCCAAAGCAACAGTGGATTGATTAGGCCACCTGCAGCTTATGTAATGGGTTATTGGATGGGACACAGGCAAAGGTCAAAAGAGACTCCTTGCCTAAGACTTTAATTTGTTAGTTTGAAGTTATTTGCACACCTGTCATGTTTGAGGGCGTTTAGAGCACTATGGTGACCACCTGTTGCTTGGTTGTCTCTAGAACGACTGAAAGGCCATGCGGTGTCGGTTAAATTTTTTTTATCTGTATATTGTTTTCTTTAAAGGGTTAGTTCACCCAAAAATGAAAATGCTGTCATTAATTACTCTCCCTCATGCCGTTCCAAACCCGTAAGACCTTCGTTCATCTTCGGAACACAAATTAAGATATTTTTGATGAAATGTGAGAGCTCTCAGACCCTGCATAGACAGCAATGCAACTGTAATGTTCCCAGGTCCAGAAACATAGTCACAGAGAGTCAAACAGGCTTATAGCAAATTGTTGGCTAAAGTGTATCTGAAAATTGAGCCGCTGTGGAAAGTTGCCATCTGAAGCACAACTTAACTTCCTGCTTTGTGTGTTTTTTGAGGTATTGTTATTCTGTGGTTTCTCTGTTTTCTTTTGCATTCTGAAAGGTTTTAAGCTTTATCTTCTTTTTGGAGGTACATTTTGGCCATCTTGGAAATAGATGGCCCCAGGCTGTCTGATGATGCAGACCAGACAGCTGTTAAATCCTAAAATGGTTGATACCTCCATCTCTAATCCCCCCACCCTATCGCTTTATAGATTGCGGTGTAGTTCTCATGCTACTAAAAAGTGAATGAAGAACCAGTCAAACAGATATAAACTGACATGTATCTAGTAGGGCTGTGTATCACCAGCAAAGTCACGATACGATACGTATCATGATACAGAGGCCACAATACGATACGGGACTACACTGAATTTCACCTCAGATGAATTTAGTAAAACAGCTGTTTATTAAACCCTGCATACTATAGGGCCGTTGCTAACTATTGGAAAATATTATTTATTCATTTGTAACTGCAGGTTAAATGCATTCATGTCCCTCTGAGCTGAATTAAATAGTGTAAATAGGCCTACACAAGGCTCGAAATTGCGACCATTTTGGTCGCATATGCTCCCGAAATTTAATCTGTGCGACCTCAAAATATAATAATTTTTTTACTTATATTTTGATTTATGCCTTAGTTTTAGTTTGTACTGTTTACCTTTTTTAAAGTAATGTGAAATAGATTTTTGTATTTTTATTTTTTTATTATTATTTATTTTTTTATATTATAATTTTTTTATTGATATATTTGTATTTGCATTTTCAATGTAATTTGGCAATTAAATGCATTAAATGGGTTTAGTTTTCACGGTTATTAATGTATGCAATTTCAGCAATAAAAATGTAAATTTTTCTAAAAAGAAAACAAATTAGTTGTTTATTTTAAGAGACCTATCTTATTATCTCTTGTATATTTAGTATTGCTCTTTAATAAAGAAAAATTACTTCTTATCCGATTAATCGATGGAATAATCTGTAGAATACCCGATTACTAAAATAATCGATAGCTGCAGCCCTAGCGGGATGTATGAAGTGTCTTTCACACAGAGATTCTTTAAAATACACTGATAATGTATCCCATGATTTGTCCTGGGATCAATTGATTTTGGTTCATTCACACTGCCAATGATTTTCCGGAATCTGTGCATTCACACACATCCTGTAAAGATCCCGTAAATACGCAATGACATTACGATGTGATGTGTAATGTGACGCGTACCGTTTCACTAAGCTGGCGAACGATCTCCGCTTCAGCGCGGATAGTGAGGAGGAGCTCACTGATCAGTGCTTCATTCCAGTTTGCACATATTTTTTTTCATCGTGAATGTTGATCTGCCTTCAAAACACCCCGTAAAAGAGTCGCACGATAACATGCATCATCACTACGACACACCCTTTAAGGCATTGGCTTTGCCTTTTTTTACTAGGTCCCCATCCTGGGAACGATCCCGGATTCCCGGGACAAGCTTACGTTCACACAGAAGGCACTCTGGCAATTTTCCGGGATCAACGCGTGGTGTGAAAGGGGTTTAGTGTATTAGTCTACTGTTGCTCATACAGTTGCTCATATTTCTTGTTGGCTGAGAAAGTACTTTGCTCTAACAAGTTGACCAGGTGATCCCTCAGAATGCATATACACACTCCCCCTCACACACCTAGTGCAACACACCTGCTGTCACGGCGGGGGGGGGGTTACTTAAGTTTGTGCAGTAATAAATCGCAGGACAGAATTCAACTCTTTCCTTTCGCATTCGCACCCTCTCATTTTTCTTCCTTCAGTCGGTCTTCATGTGAGGTTAGAGCTGTTTGTGTTTTGTTTGTCTTGGCTGATGTGTTGGTGCAGGAACCGAAGCTTTGTAGGTATACATTTTTATCCGCTGCCCACAAGTTGTAACGTGATTGTTTTGTGTTTGTTTGAAAAGGCACGTCGATTTGGCAGATTGTAATGTTTGTACATCTTCAGATTGAGTTCAGAATCATTGTTTATCTTTGTAAGGCGTCATTCAGATTAGATCTAAATACTCTCCTAATCCACCATAAACATTTTGCTAGCTGCTCGCTCACAACAGGGATTTTACATATACAAAAACAGCAGGTATCTGATAATGTTGGCCTGAATGTATGGGTCGTTGGGCAGAATTGGTGTTTTACACTTTGAAATGATATCAGTTAGTGTAGTAGGATGGTTGACTGAACTGAACTTTGTTATCAGAGTCGACACGTACTAACAGAGAAAATGATAGTATTGATGGGGTCAGACGGGGCTCCTGCAGGTTACGAGACGGCCAGGTGAAGTAGTTGCGTTAGGCAACTTCATCCTGAGTATCAGATAAACCTGCAAGGAAGCACTGAGCTTCAGTCCTCTCTTTTCATTTGGTTAAGCAGTGCTTTAAAAGATTATTTGGCAAATAAATTTGCTGAGGCACTCATTTTGTTAGAGGATTATTCCAGTCTTTCGCTTGCAGTTGTTGTCTTGTTATCGGATTAAGCGGTGCTGGGAGATTAAAGCTTGATAAGCTTTCAAAATCGATTTGAAACCAGAGACCTTCAGATCCAATGAGAGCGTTTGTGTGATATGTTTTTCAGAGTGGAATTTTTGTACATGACAAGTCACGTCGAGATGCTGCCTGCAATATAATAATGGAGTGAGAGATACAGTTGGGGGAAAAGGGGTTGCAAAAACGAGGCAGTCAGTGCATGCAAGAGAGCGAAATTGGAGGAGGTGTTTGGAGTTCCTCCAACTGGGTGAGAAGGGTGTGTGTTTGTGCAGGGTGTGTGTGTGTCGTGCAGCTGTATGTGTGTGCAGTGCTGGTGCATATGGAGTTTTTGGTGCCCAAGGGCCTGTGGTCATGAACTCTCGCCTACTTTACAGTGGATTTTCGTATCTTGGAACAGGATGTGGAAGTAAAAATAAGCAGGACTAAATGTGTTGCTGGTAACGGTTGCATTCATGCATTCTCTAAATGTGCTCCGTCTCGTTTTCTCTCAGGTCGGTGGTACTAAGTGAAGGGCCGTGTAAAAGAGGATTGTAGAGACAAACCCGCTGTGGTGAGTTAAACATCCATTCATGATATTGATGTAGATAACTGAGATGATTATACTTAATAACATATTAAACATGAGTTTAAGAGGACAACTGGATTGACTGATACAAATTCCATGATTCTCATGCAAATGCTACCAATAATATATAGATCAGCACTTATATTTGTGCATTTATTCATAGCGGAATGATTTAAAGTTTGATGTTGCGTTTATATGTTAATATATTTTGTGTAACTGACACAATGATTAGCTATGTTGTTTATTTTTGCTTGGTCAACTAAATAGTTTGGTTATGTTGCAAACATTTGCTTTAAAAATCTATATTGCAAACACAGACAGTCGAACTAACAAAAATAGAAATATTCCAGTCAGTGCCCTAATTTAGCAATTGGCAACCCCCAAATATGAATAAAAATTGCTTTGAGTAAATAACACTAATTTGCTACCAATTGGTTTACTTGTTTGTGATCTGCAACATGTGATTTGAAGTTGAATATGTATGTATTTTTATGGATATATATATATATTTATAAATATTTATTTTTAAGAATTGTCTGATCAATCCATGTAAATTTTTTTGGGGGAAAAAACAGTGTTTAAAAAAAAAAAAGTTACAACAAATCCTGTTTAATTATCTGATGAAGTTTTAATTTGGTGTCGTCTCTGCCTCTCTGGTCTTCCAGCAGTGTGTGTGGGGGGTGAGTGAGTGAGTGTGTGTGTGTGTGTGGAAGGGGCTCTCAGTCATGGGTGTGGTGGCGTGGCTGAAGAGCCTGTTCATACTGCAGCTCTTGATTGGCTTTGTGTTTGTGGTGAGCGGCCTCATTCTCAACTTCACCCAGCTGTGTACCTGTGTGCTGTGGCCCATCAACAAACAGCTGTACCGCAAGATCAACACCAGACTCGCCTACTCACTATGGAGCCGTGAGTCGTTTTTTTTGCCTCGGTTTTTTTTGCCATTTGTGAATGGATATCACTTAATGTTTTTAAAAATGTCTTTAACCCTTAGAGCGGCACGGTCCCACATGTGGGATCGTTATTTCTGTGCCCCTGGGAGTACGGTCTCACATATGGGTTTTAGAATGTTCAGTGACGTCACATAACTGCTAGATTTGAGAACTGTGCTTTCACGCTTTGGCTGGCGATGAGCCAGAGACGGACGAGCTCAGCGTTTGTCATATAATCACAACTATGCAGTGTTTTCAACCACATAATGTTTAGTTTAAGTTTCAGAAATTTAAAGGGTTAGTTCACCCAAAAATGAAAATTAGCCCATAAATTACTCACCCTCAAGTCATCCTAGGCGTATATGACTTTCTTCTTTCAGACGAATCCAGTCGGAGTTATATTAAAAATAGTCTTTGATCTTTCAAGCTGTTTAATGCCACTCAGCGGGTGTTGCATGCATCAGTCCAAAAGAAGTTAAACAAAAAGCACCCATCCATAAAAAAAACTGACCTCATACGTCATGCTCCCGGAACTGCTTCCGTGTAGGATTGTTGGCGCAAGCTACATCAAAGTGATTATTACGTTTTGAATATGGATATTTTTCTTACAAAAACGCATCGATTCGCTACAGGAGGCCTTTGTTCACCCCCCGGAGCCGTGTGAGACTTTCTTTTTATTTAGCTTCTTTTGGACTGATGCATGCAACATCCGCTGAGTGGCATTAAACAGCTTGAAAGATCAAAGACTATTTTTAATATAACTCCGACTGGATTCGTCTGAAAGAAGAAAGTCTTATACACCTAGGATTACTTGAGGGTGAGTAATTTATGGGCTAATTTTCATTTTTGGGTGAACTAACCCTTTAAGTAAACATACGTACTAGTAAAACAATACATTTAGAGTTTGCAAAATACACACTGATGTCTATGGAAGCAGTAATAATCCATTCAAATATAATTTGCCGACGTGTTTTATTCATATCAGATAAAGAGTGTAAGTGACTATAAGTTACACTCTATTACTCTATATAATTCACTCTATTATTCTCCCAGTTCACTGGCCACTTACTTGCATGTATTTCGGGAGAAACTGATGAATTCACTTGCTGTAAATTTGACTGACAGGACTCTCTGAACTGCAGTGCGAACAAACGTAGCAGTGCCCGTCTCATGTTATAGATCAAGTTCATTTATAAAGCTTTTTATGAGACAAAACACACTCATTTACGTATTTGAGAATCGTAATATCAGATAGTTGATGACATGGTAACCAATTTTTTGAATATTTTGAATAAAAAAGGGAAACCAAATTAAAATTCTATTTTTTAATTCTAGTGTTATTATGGCTGCGGTGTGTTGTGTGACAAGCATCAGTTGAAATTTATTTGCATTTACATTTGTTCATTTAGCAGACGCTTTTATCTGGAGCAATTTATAGATGAGAATTATATAAGCAGAAGCAATTTATTTCAGGGGAGGAAACAATTTGCATGGCGCTTGTCACAATATAGATCTTTCTGACGCACCTGAAATCATAACACCTGCTTGACACACTTTTATACTGCTTTCTTAACAGAGTTGGTGATGCTGTTAGAGTGTTGGTCTGGCACAGAGTGCACACTCTACACCGAACAGGCCACGGTGGATAAGTTTGGTAAAGAGCACGTCATCATCATCCTCAATCACAACTATGAGATCGACTTCCTGTGTGGCTGGACCATGTGTGAGAGATACGGCGTACTGGGGGTGAGTCATGACAATCAGTGAAGACAACATAGTGAAGTGGGAAGTTGTGAAGGATGGTGTTAGTTTTGTGGTGTGACATTCATGTAGGCCTGTGTCTCAAAACTTTGTGAGCTGAATCACTCTCGACTTGCATCCAAACTAAAATGGAAGCTGCTGAATGTGTGACTAGCTTCTTCAATGTAGCTTCTTCAACAGAAAATTGTACAAATGATGCAAAAAGCATTCAGCACACAATTTAATTTGGATATTAGAATGTGGCTAAGATACTATTTTGAAGAACAAAAATCATGTCACGCATGGATACTGGGTGAAATTATTTTTTAATTATGTGGAGTTGTTTCCCATCAGTACTTGTATGCAGTGAAACTAGTATTGGGAATGAACTGCATCACAGTATCTTTTAGAATTACATTTGGCTGAAAATACATTCATGAAAGAGCATAATTCTGCTATATACAATATGAGACATCGCTTGTGTTGGGGCCTGTGATGGCCAGGTTATGCTTTGTGCAGTGCCATTTTATTTTATATATGTATGTATGTATGTATGTATATGTGTGTTTGTGTGTGTATATGCATTCTGTATTTATTAATATTTTGAATTGCCTTTTTTATTTTTATTTTAAGTAGGCACATAATAAATGTGCTAAAATCTTTGTCGTTTTATATATGTAATTTTTAAATCTTTCTATTTAGCTTTTATTTTATTTCAGGTTTAGTGATTTTAGTATGTCAACATTTATTTATTTATTTTTTATTTACTTTCAGATAAAAAAACTTGTATTCAAATAAATCTTTTTTTCAGTTAGTTGCCAAGGTAACATTTCTAATTTTCATTTAAACTTTGTTTTATTTATAATTTTTTTTTTTTTTAAATGAACTACAATGCTTTTTAGTAGTTTTAGTTAACAATAGCAAAAACTGCAGTCGTCATCCATTTTTGTTCTGTGTTTCGAAATCGTAGTCGTCGTGAGGCTCAATCCCAAGAGATCAATTTGACTTTTCTCTCTTGGATGAGTTCTGATGTTGGATTTATTTGTTTTGATTGAGTGGCTGATTTGAATTCTTCTCTATCCTCTCTTCCTTCCTCTCTGATTCCTTTTTTGCATTTTTTATCCTCCCTTTAATTAGATTTTTTTTTCCTTCTCCAGAGTTCTAAGGTTCTGGCTAAACGCGAACTGCTGAAAGTTCCTCTGATCGGCTGGACGTGGTACTTCTTGGAAATAGTTTTCTGTACGCGGAAGTGGGAGGAGGACAGAGAAACTGTCTTCAGTGGGCTGAACCGTCTCCGAGATTACCCAGAATACATGTGGGTGAGTACACTGAGCGATTAGGATGCTCTAATGACCTGATAATTAAGAAGAGCTTTGACTTAAGCCTTTTCTCTTTACCATGGTGATGTGTACTGAGTATTTGATGAATTGTTGCTGTCAAATATAGGGCTAACCACAACCTCAAATTGACCTTGTAAATCTCTAAACCCATGCAAATGTTCTTTTAATGGTTGAGAACTATTCAATTGGTGATAGGCAGATTTTGGTTAACCAGTACTTCAGTCTTTTTCCTTGTTGTGGGGTTGGGTTAAATGTTTTATATTGTAGTTTTTGGTGAATTATTTGTTTTTACAGTTTGAAAGCATGTGATGTTGCAGTTCCTAATAAAATTACTTTAACTCAATTCGCATTTGGAGCTTGGTGTTACTTTTGTCCTGTGCTTGGGCAACATATGCACATAAACTGCAAACCAAGCTCAGTAAAGGTGTGTTGACATGTAAACAAGGCACAGAGACTGCAACAAAAAAAAAAAAATGAAATGGAAGTCACAAAGAAGTGTGAATGCAAAGTGAACTTTTCCCCATACTCAGTTCACAAGAAAAGTTTTCTCTTTCAAAGATTGTATTACAATAATTTCAGTAAAACACAATTACAGAGGCAGAGTCATGTCTTAATTCATATTTTTCCCTGATGCCTCTCTTGCTAGGCACAGAGACTGCAACAAAAAAAAAAAATGAAATGGAAGTCACAAAGAAGTGTGAATGCAAAGTGAACTTTTCCCCATACTCAGTTCACAAGAAAAGTTTTCTCTTTCAAAGATTGTATTACAATAATTTCAGTAAAACACAATTACAGAGGCAGAGTCATGTCTTAATTCATATTTTTCCCTGATGCCTCTCTTGCTAACCATTTTAACATGTTGAGGCTAAGAAATCAAGCTGTATCTCAAACACCATGTCAAGCCCGGTGTTAACATACTAAAGTGTCATTCTTGTTTAGATGATGTAGTTTAGTGTGTTTATTTATTTATTCTGTCATCATATTATTTGGATGTGGGTCAGTGTTACTAGACATGCGAGTAACTCCAGCGGTGAGGTCTCTTATGACGTGCTCTGATTGGAAGTTTCCGTTGGCAACAAGAGGCAGAGATTATGAAGTGATAGGATTAATGTGTTAAACACTGACCCGGGAGTTACAATCCTCTGGTGTGTGTGTGTGTGTTTGGCAGTTCCTGCTGTACTGTGAAGGAACAAGATTTACAGAAAAGAAACATCAGATAAGCATGCAAGTGGCTGAGAGTAAGGGCCTTCCAAAACTGAAGTACCACCTGCTGCCCCGCACAAAAGGATTCACCACTACACTGCAATGCCTCAAGGGAACAGGTCAGATGAAGGTTTCCGCACACTCCATCACTGTCACAGGGATGCTGTTTACACGGAGCTGCTGTGTGTTGCCATGTTAAAAGAGTCAAACATTGCTTCCTGGCTGGGTGATGGACAGGAGTCAAGAAAAACAAATGGTCGTGAAGTGTCTCAACAGAACATGTTTAAACTCATAAGCTGGCCCTTTTCTTGGTGCTTATTTGGATTTCCACCTGACTGGTGTCTAATAATAATGTCCAAGTATGAGTGACCCTATAAGAGTGTGGTTATCCGCAACATGATGCTGCTAGCGGTTATGGTGATAACTAATGTTCTTCCTAGAATTCGCATGTCCCCAGAATACTCTTGACATGCTGCCATAAGAAAATCTCAATGCATTTACCACCTCAGTGGTCGAGACACTCTTCCGTCTGTCACCTGCTATCTGCATCTGAATATAGGCTGAGAGTTCACGCTGTATTTTTAGGTATGCACTACCATTCAAAAGTTTGGGATTGGTAAGATTGTTTTTTTTAAATAAGTCTCTTTTGCTCACCAAGGCAGCATTCGTTTGATCAAAAATACAGCAAATACAATAATATTGTGAAATATTGTTACAATTTAAAGTAACGTTTATATTTAATATATTTTAAAATGTAATTTATTCCTGTGCATCCTAAGCATCATTACTCCAGTCTTCAGTGTCACATGATCCTTCAGAAATCATTCTGATATGCTGATTTGCTGCTCAGGAAACATTTCTTAATATTATCAGTGTTGAAAACACTTGTGCTGCTCAATGTTTTTGCGATACTTCATTTTCAAGTTCAAATGAACTGCATTTTTAAGTAGATTCTTTGTACCAATCTAGATCTTTACTATCACTTTTGATCAATTAAATCTTAAAAATATTGTAAAAATATCATCTATCTTACCCCAGACTTTTGATTATTGTGTAAATAAAACAAGCCATTGTGGTCCAGTATTATTTTGGAGTGTGTGGCATTACTTTGGAGTGTATGTCATCACTATACATGTCACAATATGATGCTTATTACAATTATTTATGTGTGATGCATGTCTAGTATTGTGATTCTGTTCTGTGATGCTTTATAATTCACCAGTAATTACATTTATAGGACATCACTTGCTAATTGCTTGTTTCAAGATTGTTCTTTCCCCTAATGAGGTGACTGAAATGGACTCGAGAGCTTGATTTGACTGCAGATGGGCCATCATGAATGTGTGCAGCCATGCTGCACTGCTTTCCATCTTCCTGATTTTCATGCCAATTATGCTCAATTCATACTCTATTCAGCCTTTTCCTCTCTTATGCTGACATGAGTGATATCTGGTGCTCTGAATCTTTAATTACAATAGAAATATTATTTACTTTAGGAGTTCTCCTAAAAAAAAATTGTCATCATTTGCTTGCTATAATGTCGTTCCAAACCTGTTTGACTGACTGACTTTGTTCCTTGGAACACAAAAGAAGGTATTTTCAAGAACGTATCGGTCTCTCTTGTCCATTCAGTGATGGTGAATGGAGACTGACGTTTTCAAGCTTCAACAAGGATGCAAAAGCTATGCAAAAGTGTTCCATGCAACTCATTCACTTTGTTTACAGTATTTTGAATTTATATGATGGCTTTGTGTGAGGAAAAGACTGAAAATTAAAAAAGGATTGTTCACCCAAAAATGAAAGTTCTTTCATCATTTACTCACCCTCATGATGTTAAACCCGCATGACTTTTTCTTCTGTTGGACATAAAGATATTCTGAGGAATCTTGGTAGCCAAGCAAGCAGCTGACTTCCATTTCATAAACAAAAACGAGGATGAATGACATCAGTATTACTAAATGAAGACAGAAGTTTCATTTTTGGGTGAACTATCGAAGTTCTATACACTATTTTTGCAACATTCCATTCCGTAACATCAAAATGTATTCGTTCTGTTTCAATAGTGAAAGCTGTGTACGATGTCACACTGAACTTCAAAGACAAGCAGAACCCAACCCTGCTGGGCATCGTTAACGGGAAGAAATACAAAGCAGACCTGAGCATCAGGTAAGTCAGAGCTGAAGTTCACTATATTTTAATTTGTTTAATAGATTAGCTGCTTTACTTCCAAAATCTGACATGAGATTTGAATTGAAGGTGGATATATTATGATGAATGACTGTGAGTGTCCAGGTTTTGTGTCTTACTGCTGACCTGAGATCTCCTTAAATATTTGGATTAAGGTTGTAACTAAGAGGATCTGTACCTAGCTAAACTCATCCTCTGCTGTGCTGCTTGCGGTTACAGCGCCCTCTATTGGAGTCTGTCATGTGCTGCTCTGACCCCTCACTGTTCTGTTGGCAGGCGCTTCCCTGTGGAGGAGATTCCTGATGATGAGAAGGAGTGTGCTGCCTGGTTACATAAGCTCTACCAAGAGAAAGTATAAAGCTCAGGCTTCAGATGAACTGGCCTTTTTGAGTTTAATTGCTTTATTTGAACTTTTATATCTGATTTATTGGATTGATGTGTGCTGCAATTCTTCCCACATCTCTGTCTTTCAAGGATGCATTACAAGAACACTATGAGAAGGAGGGCTGTTTCCCCGGCCCCACCATCAAACCCAAACGTCGAATTTGGACACTGCTGAACTTCCTGTGTTGGGCTACTCTCCTGCTTTCTCCGCTTATTAACTTTGCCTGGGACGTCTTTGTCAGTGGCTCTCCCCTCCTCATCATTGGCTTTATGATCTTCCTCATTGTCGGTCAGTCGTTGTTTCCTTCATGTGCTGTCATAGTGGTTTGAAGTTTTGTAGATTATTCATAAAAACCCCATGAATTGTAGATTGCAAGTGCTATTAATCCATATCTGTTAGCGTAGATATCTATGTGGTTGTGTACATTTAAGATGACAAAATTAGCTTTCAGTACAAACACACATTTAAGCACCAAAATGATTTTTTACTGAAACACAGAATTCAAAATTAAATTTGACGTTTAGCTGAAAACCAAAACTTGAAAATAAAATTTGGGTAGTAAAATTTGTGTAATTAAACTCCGTCTGCTGTTCAGAGTGTTGTATACTCTGATGATAATAAACCTGATGTTAGTGTATATATCAAGTATTTTAGGCAAACAAATTTTGCGTATTGCTTTAGCATAATTTTTGGTCATGATAAAGTGCATCCACAAAAGCTGACATGTTTACTTGTTGTAGCTTATCCAAGATGTATGCATGAAACAGACACAGTCAAAACATGCCATTGGGGAGGCACTTAGTGATGTTTTGATCCATGGTTTTAGCTGAAAAATATTTTGGCCGAAACCAATTTTTTTTTTTTTTTCTCCCTCTCTCTGACAAATATTTTCAGTTCCCAAAATTATGGTGCATCACTAGTTTGAAGTAGTTTATTTTTTAATTTATTTACTTCCTCTCACAACCATTCATTGATTGGGTGGTTTTGCCATGTTTGACTATGGCACAAACTAAAAGCTATTTACTATTAAAAGTAATAACCTTCAGTGTGCACCAAAATACAAAAGTAATCTGCAAGTCTATGAGGTAAAATTGCATACTGTAAAAGAACATAAGATTAAAACGTGAATGAGATAAGGGTCAGAGTTGATTTCACTAGTTTATTCTTTATCCCTCAACTGATGTGACTTCCCTGTCACCGTTTCTCTCTCCGCAGCTTCTGTAGCAGTTCGTCGGCTCATCGGTGTAACCGAAGTGAAGAAGACAGGATCCAGCTACGGCAACACGGAGGCCAAGAAGGAGAACTAAACATTTTCACCGTGTGGCCACTGTAACGCTCACCCTGCAGTCCAGCCTCAGGCACAGAGCTGCCCTGTGTGCAGTCATCCTTCTTTTTACAAAAAAAAAAAAGTAATAAAAAAAAACGAATTAAATAATAAAATCTCAGCATTGGGTGGTGTATAGGGATATAACTATAGATTTAACTTAATACGCTAGTCTATAAACATTATGATAATTTTTATGAACCAACTAAATGGGAAATAGAGGAGAAGAAACACTCGTCAGCTGTGGATCGATGACGAAACGCTCGTCTTCTCCAGCGGAGAAAAATGAGATGAGCTAGAGAGACTAACAACTGGTACTAATCACCTTATCAGTGACTTGTCCCTCCTGTTTAGCCCCGCCCTTTCACATCATAAGGCCCGCCCATTTCCCCACATTTCTCCATTCATATTTATCATCTCTGGAAGTGCTTTGTAACACTTCCTTCTCTGCACCTACAAAATTAGTAGCCGTTTCTTCACAACATTCCTCTTTGGATCTTCACCCAAAACCACACTGAGTCACTTAAACTGATTTTCTACGATCAGAATTTCACATCACGGGCCGGCAGAGCATGCTGCAGTTGAGGAAGACAAACAGCCCAGCCGATCAGCGATGATGGTCACGACACGGCCCCCACCCAACAAATGAACTGTTGTTGATCTTTGGTCTATTGCAGCTGGAGTGGCGTTGCTGAAAACTGTTCAGTGTGACCAACTTGACAGTAATTGAAATGGATTGAGCAGGATTTCTAAGGAAAGGCATGTCTTCTGTAACTTTACTCCCATTTTTGAGACCTTTTCGCAATGGTGTCTTAACCCACTATGTCGCCATTGTGTTACTGGCTATGCTGAATAAGCGATACGTGTTTTCTACCAATTCACCTAGAGCATCTCTTTAGTTAGTCTGCAGTTTTGTCAAAAAATTTAAAGCCTATGGACAATAATTCAGTTGCCCAACCTCTCTAGCCATGTGTAACTAATGAAATAAAGGGGTTAAAGAGTGAGATTCTGAGAGTAGCTGAATGACCAAGAACTAAACTATCAGTTCTGTCAATAAAGAAAGATTGTGAAACCTGTTTAGTGTGAACTAATGACACTGATGGTCTGTAAATAAACTCTAGAAGATTCTTCTTGACCCAAATCCATCTGAATTCGCAGCGCCTTTGTACTTCATTTAAATTAATCTCTCAATTTTTGTCACCCACTGTTTTAATGTGCAACTTGGTACGTTTTCATGGTGAAACAGGAAACGACCCACGCAAGCCTTAACGGAACAGAACAGTGCGGTTTTGTTTGGTGTGCGCTTGGGCAGTCCCGTCTGGTTGTGATTCTCACATGTTGTGCAGGTTTGCTGACCCTCAAATCATGTGTGGATCACAGATACTTTTCGTCCGAAAGAGCTTCGGATGCAGTGACATGGGTTTGGAAGATCTGGAGTTTGCAAGATCTGTGGAAGATCTGCATGACACAAGTGTAGCAGGTGTGAGGTTTAGAATTTGGGTCAAAGACCAAAGTTCATTAAGCTAAAATATCATTGTACAAGGTTGACACTTTACCATAACCTGGTTGAAGGAATATTGAGTTAATGTATTTTTATTTTCACAAGTTATTTCTGAGAGACTGAATTGATCAATTTCACAAAAAAACAGTGATTCCCACAGCAAAGTTTTTATTTTTAGGAGATAATACTGTTGAAAGAAAAAAATCCATGTAATGTATTGGTGACGTTTCAGAGTACGCTTGCTGATCTGGGTTTGTAGTTAAGACCAGTAGTTCAGACAGGGTGGGACTCTGAGCCAAGATCAGTTCTTGTACTCTAATGCTGTTATGAACGTGACACCTGATCTGGGGCCGGAATTCCCACTGCTTTTAATAAATGTTGCTACTGTATACTGAAGTATAGGACAGACAAGATTGAGTTATTAGAGCACAGACCAAGTGGTGGGCTTTGGATAGATGCTAAATGTTACTGAGAGTGTGTCTGACTTGCGTTCAAATCCAAAAAAGCTGTATGTGAACGGAGACGGAGTAGAACTAAAAATTTAGTCTGTTAAAATCACAATATTTTTTTTGTATTTTCTTTCAGATCAATTAAAGCATTCAGTGTATGATTGGAACAGGAGTTGTTTCATTTCATTCAATGAATAACCAGGTAGACTATAGGAACGGCCTTTTTTATATATTATTATAATGAAAGATGCATTAACTGATAACCCCTTGTAATGAATAGAACTGAAAGAAAGAAAAAGTGGTTCACTTATTAATAACTGGAATAGGTTGGTAGACAAGTATATATAAACCAACAGTAAAATGTTTTGAATTTACATCTTATAAAATCCTTATGATCTGAGGGCATATGCTTAAATGCCTGAAGTTTTGAAAAACTTAACTTATTTAAAAACAAATTTGATGACTTAGTAAATGAAGATAATAGTAATAATGAGTAAGTGTGTTTAAACTTTTGACACTTTCCATCAAACGAAATGTTTCAAATCTCATATTTTGAGTATTTGTGTTGCGAAATGCAAGCACTGCCTGTTTAGAGAGTGTCAGCTGTGATCTCTTCTCCAGAATCGTGTGACATGGGTCGCATGAGGTCATCTGTTTTTCTTTTTTCTGTTATTTTGCTTTTGCAGAATAGAAAAAAAACAGCAGTATCAAGAGCCACTACATTATTAAAGGGGTCATATGATGTTGCTAAAAATAACATTATTTTGTGTATTTGGTGTAATGAAATGCGTTTATGCGGTTTAATAAAAGTTACGCCTTCTTTCTTTGCGTGAACATTTGGGCGGTGTTATGCAAATCTTCCCACATGGTGACATAGACATGTGGGGGGGCGTGTTTAAACAAGCCGTTTTAGGGGGGCGTGGACAAGTCTTAACTTTTATAAAGAATATCTCTTTGGATTTGAGGGGTGGCTCTGAAAACCTGCTTGATCTGGCAGCAAACTTGGTTTAGGCTTAATTTTTTCCCCCAATAGAGTAAATTATAAATTAAAGCTTTAAAATGCTAACTGTTTCTGTTTTTTGTGTTTATTCAAAACGTTTTAACATCTCAGTTAACTGCTTTTTCTGAGCACCTCGATAGAGGAGGCAGGACTATCAGGTTCACATTTGCATGTGTAAGCAAGCGGTCATCCATTCCAAACACAAACAATGGGGACGTCGTTAAAGAAACCATTTGTCCAAGCGAAAAAACACTTAAAACCGGTCGTTTGTCGCGTTGTTTCGACCAGAACCTCGTCTCTCTCTCTCTCTCTCTCTCTCTCTTTCTCAGCAGTGACTCTGCTCAAGGCTGCCGATCTGTCCTTGACCAGGTGGCAGCAGACATGGGGCTCTGCTCTTTAACACATCAGATCGACGCTTTAAACATCCTCAATGAACTGCAAGCTCACGCGACGACCAGTAATAGAGATGGCGAGGGTCAGTGTTCAGGTGCTTTACCGGCCGGCAAAGAAGCCGTTCGTCCGGGCGATCTGACGAAGGAGCCCCGCAGACTGAAGACGATCACGGAGAGAGCGCGAGAGAGCTGCCTCACGCGACTGCTCGAGATTCTCACGCGCCTCATTTCTATAGAGGAAGACTTTATTAAAGACGCGTCTTACGGAATGAGATTGCTTAAACGTAAGGTAAGTTGTTTTTGATAGCTTTTGTGCGGTAACGTCTCAGTTGTGAAATTATCACGTTTATTACCCTATGTTGGATTTGTACTGTATATAATAGCATTTTAGTCTAATAGGAAAAGCGATTTAAACTATCGAATAACGCAAATGTAAGTATGGGAATTAGATGTCAAATGAAAAAAAAAAAAATATATATATTATTTATTTATTTTTTAGTTGTGTTTTAATATTATATACAAATGCACAAGATTTTATACATTAGAAAATTAATAAAAAATAATTTCAATGTAATATAAATTATTAAACTGAGTACATTAATTAATTTATAATTAATGTGTCATTTGTGTTTAATTTTTATGTATCTATTTTTTATATATATATATATATAGCTTCAAAGTAGCCACTCTTTTGTCTAGATACCAGCTCTGCAGGTGCGTCCTGGGATGCTTTGTAAACAATAGGAACATAACTCTTTTGTGTTGTCTGCTTTTTCCTAACCAGTTTGATTTAACCATTCATATCTATAACCATATATCAATATATACGCACACAAAATAATAATTTATTAAAATAAATATTTAGTGAAGTGTCCCCAAACATTTGTCCGGTTCTGTATGTGGATGCTAAACTCATTTGCCCTTGTTTGCGTGTGATTTTATTTATGAGCTCTGTTTTAATTAAAAGAAGATCAAAGTTGGCACAGCACAGCTCCAAAATTATAAAAATATTTGTTCTCACCACAGGTGACGTTTTGAGCCTAAAAGCTCTTCATCAGTCTTATGAAGAGCTTTTAGGTTCGAAACGTCACCTGTGTTGAGAACATTAATAAATATTTTTTTATTAATGTGCAGTGCCAACTTTGATCTTTCTTTATGCAACTCTGTGGTTGAACACCCGCATTGAGCTTCTGGCCTGTTGGATGTGCGCACTTGAAACTCTTTTTTTAATTAGCCATATTTGTGTAATCTCTTTTCAGGACAGTGTTGACCTGAAGAACATATGCCTGAGAATGGCTATTGCAGAAAGTGGTTCTCACTCAGACAGAGACTTGAGGGAACTTCGGGACTGTCTTCGACTTATTGTGGGTAACCTACTCGCATATGTGCTAGTGTGTTGAGAACATTAATAAATATTTTTATACTTTTGGAGCTGTGCAGTGCCAACTTTGATCTTTCTTTATGCAACTCTGTGGTTGAACACCCGGATTGAGCTTCTGGCCTGTTGGATGTGCGCACTTGAAACTCTTTTTTTAATTAGCCATATTTGTGTAATCTCTTTTCAGGACAGTGTTGACCTGAAGAACATATGCCTGAGAATGGCTATTGCAGAAAGTGGTTCTCACTCAGACAGAGACTTGAGGGAACTTCGGGACTGTCTTCGACTTATTGTGGGTAACCTACTCGCATATGTGCTAGAGGAAAACAATCCCTCATCCACTGAAACAACTCACAAACTGAGGGAGCTTTCTAACTCCTTCCCTGATATCTGAAGATTAGTAGATTTCACTTTGTGAATTCTAAGGAACTACCTCAGAGGAGATAAAGCAGATCTAAATAAGGAGACACTACTCTTTTCTAAGGAAACATAAAAAGCCATGAACTATCTGTGAATCATCTATAATTTTTGATAATTGTGATGATGCTTCACATTCTGGTTGAAGGTGTTGATCTTCACGAGAAGTGTTTTGCCATATTGTCAGTACTCAAGCCTAAGAACAACATTCTCTCGACATACCAGTATCATGCGTCTGTGCTCAGCTGACTACAGGTAAAACAAGTCTAATAGCTGATGGTGGTGAATTCACTCTCAGCTCAGCGGGTGGGATGGCTGTCACACCTCAGGATGGGCTGGTGTGGCCGTCTGTCACCTGCTAAAAAGAAAGTGTTAAGGAGTGAATTGGGTGGGGGAGGGTGTGTGAAAATATGCATTTGTATATGTGAATTCCAGTGTTATGACATCAGAGTGTAACTATGTTCCAAATAAAATCATTTTCAGTGTTACAACAAACACACTTAGTCCTGAATATCTGATTATGAATTCAAGGTTTGAGCATTCCGAAATCAATATAGGCTTTTGCTGTGTGTGCAAATGTAGCATGTGTAGAATCCTCTCTTGTCACTAGATGGTGCACAAAACCAGCTTTTTACTAATATAAACATCTCATGCTCCAGTTTCTGAAGATAATTCAAGTGTTTTTGGATGTCTAATGTGAATGAACAGGGATGCTCTGGCCCAAAAAGTATTAGAGAATTTCATATCAGACAAAATAGCAAAGTAGAACAAAATATAAATTCAAGTGGTATTTATTTTAAAGAAACATGAAAAATGCTAAATGTTCATAACAAGAGAGTTGTTTTAAATTATGAAATATACGGATTAGACTAAAAGTAACCGATGCTTTGTGGTCTAGAACAGTAATTTAAGACGGTTAAGAAGAACTTAAATTATAAGCAATCTTGTATTATTTGTTACAGAAGAACTATTTTATCTAATGTACATTTAAAAATGACAAGCTGGTAAACCTAAATCTAGGACAGGGTTTATTAAGGACTTATTTTAAGTATTTAAATGAATAAATTATTCTAAATTTAAATTAAACCTAAAGCACAAACTCAAGATGTAATCTTAGATTACATTTTTTTTTCTACCTTTGGTAGTAATTATTGTTTTTACTGAATACTATAGTTTTACTATAGTTTTATCAATTAGCAGAAATACAAGAAATATGTTATATTGTGTTGGACAAAAGGGGGAATTCATTCAAAAAGTTCAAAAAGAAACTCATTTAGGATGAATAGACTTTCGGAGATTGTCTATATCAAGTCTGATCAGTAGAGGACGCCATGCACACATTTTATGTGCTCTGTGACTTCACAAAACCACTCAGACAGACACAAAATCACTCAGTTTGGAGAATCCATTAGATGGCATCTGATTCACATCTTAAATTGGCTTATGTGTGAAGCTGCTAAGAATCCTTTACTTGTGAGTATTAACACAAGTAAACGTTTTTCAGATTTAAGATTTACCATCCAACAGAGGAAGTGTTGATGACCACTTAAAACAGCTGAGTCAGTTAAAACTTCTCATTTTACCTTGTAATATCCTTAAATGTTAGAAACCCCTTGGTGAGGTTTTCTACTAGTTTTTAAAGATTTTCTCAAGTGGTTAACAATTTGAATAAATAAACAGCTTTTAAGATACTACTGCAAACTAGTTACTTATCAAAAGTATTTAATCTCTTATTTTCCCTCCAAAACTTCGCATGTAAGATGCATATTTTGTAAGTACACCTTTATTCTTTTTTGAGGCCCATCACAAACATTCTGAGCAGTGTGTTTGATATTTTGTGTCCTAAGGCTGGTCCCTTATGACGTTGTTGTTTGCTGTTGTTTAGCATCTACTTCCACAAGACCGACTGAACTCAGCAACCCCAGGCTCGTGGAGGTCTGGGTTGAACCACTGTGGGCTCGTGACAGGCCAATGAGAAGCCAGCGCTGCGGCTGCAGACAGTGGGGATGGCTGGGGTATTATGTCACTTCCTGGGACATGGCGAGAGCAGACCCAGACAGATGAGTAAAAGGATGAGTGTTGTATGAGAAGAAGACCAGAGGAGAAGGCCAGGCATTGTTGGGGGTCCGTGTCTTTGTCTTAAAAAAAAACAAAAACAATGTGGGCAAAGAGAGGCATTGTTGACATTTAATTCTTGTGTCTTAAATGTATTTCTCCTGACTTGTGCTTGATTGTCTTGTTTTGATTTTTCCACATCAACAAAGACTGAAAATTCAGCTTGAAATATATTCAAATGGAAAACCGTTAAATTGTAATATTTCAGAATATAACGGTTTTACTGTATTTTTGATCTCACACACACACACACACACACACACGTATATATATATATATATATATATATATGTGTGTGTGTGTGTGTATATGTGTGTGTGTATATATATCAACAATGAAAAAGTGTCATTACTGAAATTAATACACTTTAATTTTTTTTAAACTTACCTATTTAAACTTTTGTTTAAAATCTACGTTATATGTTTATATTCACTAGCAGCTACACTGCAGGGGAAAAAAAGGTACAAAAGCTTTCACTGGGGCAGTACCTTTTCAAAAGGTACACTTCTGTAACTTATTTGTCCCTAAGGGGTGTATATTATTACCTAAATGGTCCAATTTTGTACTTTTTGTACTGGCCATGGCAGCTTTTTTGACTTTTTCTATCAGTGTATAACAAATATATGATATTGGAATTTTAGTTCACAAATTTTTCATCATTTATAAATTATCCAATTTTAGGACATAGGTGTTTGAAACCAGCATACAAAACCATTGGACATTATGGTTTAATCTGTGATTTAAAGCCTTACATTTAGCAAGATACAGCCATTGTGACAGTTCCATCTGTGAAACTTGCCCTGGTCTTCATCATCTTAAATTCTTTCGCCCTTCGTTTTCTCATGGACTGTCATACAGCAGACATGATGTGTATATTCCTGTGGGGTCATGTTGTTCCCTCATCTTTTTCTTTCTATTCATCTCTCCCCTCTTTATTTTTCATCTGATGCAGAGCCAGATGAGGACTCTGGGGTGGTTGTGAGAGCGGGGGGACTGACTGGAAGTGTGTGTGTGTGTGTGTGAGAGTGAGTGAAACCTCACCCTGCGAGTGGGTGGTGGATGATGACCCCTTACTCTCCAGCACTGTGTGGTGTCCTCGGCCCCTAGATGTCTGTCTCCGGGGCTCAATCTCACGCTGAATAGAACCTCCACTGTGTTTCACTGCGGGGCTTTCCCGCACATTTCACTCTCTATGTATGATTCATTATCCAATCAGAGGGAGGGTGACGCATCCGTGAGTGATCTTATCAAACCCGGGTGCCCACGTTCAGCCTTCCTGATGCTCCCTCTACTAAAGAAACAGAATTAATAGTTATTTTTAGTTCTGAGAATCTTAAAATAGGCTCTGAAGGGTGTGGTGGGACCTCACGATCACGGCCTGCAGCTGAAATGAAATGGGCTTGAATGAAGTCACGAGAATCTTCGTGACTTGTATGTTTCGTGGTTTTGAGATTTGTGATGTTTTTGCAGTGAATTTTTTTTTTTTAAAAGGGAGTGATGTCTCTCTTGTATTTAATACTTACATAACTTTGAATCTTCGATTTCAATCGTAGATATTTATTGTACTATTAATACTTTATTATCAGTCAGTAATTGTACAATGTCTTTAAGCTAAATCCGACATTGCTTGATGTTTTCATAGAAGCTGAATAGGAGAGATTAGAAGCCGGTTTTGAGGGTTACGCATTCCTAAAGGTTCTTGAGTGTTTTTTTGCAGTTGTGTCAGCTACAAAGAACCCTCTTGCTATCAACAACCATTTTTGTATAATATATACATTGACCTCCAATTCCAAATTTTCTGCTGTGAGATCTATAAGATGTTATGTAAATTCTAATAGATCATATGTCATTATAGTAAAATTATTTAAAATTAACAAATTTATATGTATACTGTAAAGTTTGGATGTTTGTGTGTAACCCTGTTATATAAAAAATAATAAAACATTCCATTAACTCTTAAGAATTAATGTCATTTGGACACTTTCTACATCATGGCAGAGAGACAAATCATTTATCTTGCCCCTTTTTTCAGTTTTTACTCAAATTGTGACTATTTAACCCTGTTATGCAAGAAAAAAACAACCTAACAAATATATTCTACCAAAGTATGTAAAGTCCTTACTGAGTGATTTAGACCAAATTTGAAAACTATTCTGGTTTGAGTTGACTGTATGGTTCATAAATTATATTTCTGTTTCTGGGTTCTTTAAAGCACCAGAGTATAGATGGTTAGAACTATATAATAAAAAGGTCTTTGTGTGTAAGTTAAAAAGGTTCTCTTTTGACGTCAGACTTTTTTTTTTTCTTCGAAAGAATATAATGTTGTGGATTTAAGTCTTGCCTTCAATTCAAAGCACATTTGTTTTTCTCTCTGAAATTTGTGTGATAGTAATGTTCCCATTACTATGGGCTCGTTTCCCATCAGAATGGCCTCTGACTCTTGCGTGAGTAAGTCAGTCATTATGAGAAAACAGGAAACTGATGGCCATTATTGTGCTTGGACTCACGAAGGGTCATCACAACGCTTCTTTAATTGTTTTATTGAGGGATTTGTGGCTTCAGAACTTTTTTGTTGTTGTTTTAAGGAACAGTTAAAAATTGACTAAAGTCTAAATCCTGAGTTTTCAATAGGCCTATATATATAGAGAGAGAGAGAGAGAGAACTTAAATTCTCACGACATATGTTCTAACTATTAACTATTATAACTTTCTAAGTAATGATTCTATAATGTTAGTTAATGTTCTTAGTGAAAGTTATTATAAAATGTTACTGATAAAATGTGCCTTTTTTATACTGGGGGTCCCTGAATTGGCTGAGTCTGAGTGGGAGGTAAAGATTCAAAGCTCCTGGTTTTAAATATGAGCCCATTTTTGAAATTTAAACTGAATTAAATTTTGAGGTTAATAGCTTTTTGAATGGATATTCTGAACTCTGAACTCTGATCTCTGTTTTTTTCCAATTGGGATTAGGATGAAATCGGGTCTAAACTGCAGCCGTAAACTGCTTTCAGAGTTATTTGCCCCTGACTTGACTCCATCTGTGCACGGTCACACATTAACAACAGTTTTTCTTGTCTGTGTGTGCGCGTGTGTGATTGGTTTCATATTTGCATTATAAAAGCAGTGCACTAAAAATGCAAAACGAGTGACACACTCATAGTCGCACAATTGAGATTCATTATCAGCGTGAGTCAAGCGTAGGGAAGAACCCCTTTCTCTGCTTGAGAATATGATGTAATGCAGTGCTGAGGTCATTCTGTGGTTGCCATGGCATCACCTTGGGAATGTGAATTTGAGGTATCAAACCAAGCTTTCAATCAGTATCTCATAAGTCAATTAACCTTCACCGAATCTCTTTATTTCTTATTGTTCACGAGTCTTGCATTCAATTGAGCCTTCAAAACTGGTTTCATCATCAATATACCTCATTCTGGTTACAAGATGTATCACTGTCTGACTAATCTGATCACAATCCAGAGGCTGTGACTGTAAACTCTTGTTTTGAACCACAGACTAAATTTGAGCTCAGCACCTGTGAAGGGTTTGAAAAGTTTCCCGGGTTCTAATAGAAGGGGAAAAAAATAAAGAAAAGGTTGAGATAATTTTGCATGGGTTTTTGTTTGCAGAATCCCTATCACTCTTAGAAGAAATTAAGGTTCTGAAAGGGAGTTTTTAGCAGTGATGCCATACAAGAACCATTTTTGGTTTTCCAAAGAACCTTTCAGTGATCAGTCCTTAAAGAACCATTTTCTGTAGTGTGAAGAACATTTTCAAAATTAAAAGAACCTTTTTCCACTATGTTAAAGGTTTTCAAGCAACCATAGATGCCAATACACTCTCAGAAAAAAGGTACAAAAGCTGTCATTTGGGTGGCACCTTTGTACCTTATTTACCCCTAAAGAGTGCATATTAGAAACTTAAAAGTACATATTACCACCTAACGTGTATATATTAGTACCTAAATTGTACATTATAGTTACCTTTTGAAAAGGTACCGGCCCAGTGACAACTTTTTTTAAATTTTTTTTTTTTTGAGAGAGAGAAGGAAAGGAACCTTTATTTTTAAGTGTATGATCTTCATTGGCAGTGTGAGCAAGTGATTCAAGGCGTGTTGGAACACCAATCTTATAAATGTAAAGTTTATCATATGCCGTTAAAAGTTCTGCTTTTACAACCATGACTTATTTTTCCACCTCTCTCGACCATTGCAGTGTAAAGAAAGCAAATCAGGTTACAGCAATCCTCTTTTTGGATTATTTTCTTAGGGTTTGGCCGTTATAACTCAAATCACTCCCTGCCTGTCTCACACACACACACACACACACACACCACACACCCGCAGGCTCAACAAATGTTCGAAGATAATTTATCTCACAGTTTATATTGCGTAGACCAGCACTCAGGTGACTGCTCTGAAATTAAGCCTTCATGTCAGAAATCGTCCTGGATCAGATTCTAACACACTCCATGTATGTGCAGTGCTGTGTTCACTTAAGATCATGCTAGAGCATTTAACTGAAGGCTTAAGAACACTCAACATTGCCCCTTGCCCCTCTTTCTGACACATTTGGACTGGCTGAAGGTGTCTCCTGGGAGACATTAGTCAGTGAAAAAGCAAATACTCCATTTTGAATCCATGTTTTCAATTTGGAGGCACGTGGTTTGAATTAGGGTCATGC
>NW_015626864.1:126897-130216 GCF_001515625.1 Sinocyclocheilus rhinocerous
TGGGTGGGAGGATTTAGCCTCAGGACAGAGGTGATGAGAGCTTCCTTTACACCCACAAAAACACACCCACATTTACACTTTAACAGTCAGCTTTGTTTCAGGTCTTGGGGACTGTTGAATTCAAGACGGTTATGGTTATTTATTTGTTGAGTTATTTATTTATTTTACAGTAACTTAATTGTGCAGCTAACACATTCAAGGAGTAGTTCACCCAAAAATGAAAAATCTGTCATAATTCTATTCACCCTCATGTCGTTCCAAACCTTTATGAGTTTTTTTTTTCTTTAGAACACAAAGGAAGTTACTTTAAAGAATGACCCCAATTGACCCCACTTATGTTTAGAATGACATGAGGGTGAATAAATGATGACCGAATTTCCATTTTGGGCTGAACAATCCCTTAAAGTGTTGTTTAAAACTCTTTAAAAAATAAAATAAATGTGTAAACTATTTTATATTTAGAATGTTTGTACTGCAATACATTATATAGACTATATATTTAGCAAGGATTAGAAAATGGATACATGGATATTTGAAAACTGTTTATTTCATAATCAAAATGTAGCATTATTGTCCATGTAAGTTGCACTTAAAATTATTTGACTAGGTGAGTTGCTCCAAAAGTTATATATATAGGCTATATATGCTATATATATATGCTATATGCTCTGCTAAATGACTAAATAAATAAATAAATTATATATATATATATATATATATATATCGTATATATATATATATATATATATATATATATATATAGCACAATAATATATATTATATAATGTTGCATGCAATATATACAATATTATAGAAGTTCAAATACATATACTTTGCATTCCAAGACATAATAGAAAAAAATATAAACAATAATTTCCAGTGCGTAATGCTATAGTAGCTATTCAAGGTTGTAGCCCCGTTTATAATAGCACAAACCTATTCGTGGTTTCCATGAAGATTTTCATTGCTTTCACTCATTGTCAAATCAACCACTTTTGGCATCTAAATTAATTTTTCAGTTCTAATTGAGGGATTAGGATTTTTTTCCACCCTAGTGCTACTCGTTTGGAAAAGTTTTCTGATTCTGAAATAGGCACGAGGGCTAGTCTGGAATTCTTGGATTACATCATCCTTTATGATGTCATCATCACTGGGTGACTTTGGCACGTTACCGAACGGGTGAAGTCAGGCAGAATTTTTGCTCTCTCTGCCCAGTGCAAATCATTTAAAGGGGTCATATGATGCGATTTCAAGTTTTCCTTTCTCTTTGGAGTGTTACAAGCTGATTGTGCATAGATAAGATCCCTGAAGTTGCAAAGACTAAACTCAGGGTCACTGTATAGCCTACCTACGGACAACTGTTAACCCCCCCCATCCGCTCTCCTTTCCTTTCCTTTCATTGCTTGTCTCTTCAAGGGGACAGTCGAGAGAGGGTGACGTCTTCCTTTAAAAAAAAAAAGGGAATGGAAGCCTGTGTTTTTCTCTTGGGGGACATCATAATGATTTGATTTACTGGCGGTCATTTGATCAACAGCGTATCCGCTCCACTCCCTAAACACACACTCCTAGAGAAACTAGCAGCGGCAGACGCGTGCAAGAAGGTGCAGGCTGCCTGACATCTCGGGGCTGGAATCACATTTATTCTCATTAGACTGCGATAGTGTCCGCTGGAGGCAGGGCAGGCACGAGCCAGGGTCGTAAAAACTACCTTTCCCGCCATTACCTCATACAGATCACATCACACCCAGTCAGCCCTCCTCCAGTCAACGCCGAAGCTGCACGCTGGTGTATGTTTTTAAAGTTCAATCGCTTTTTTTGCCGGTCAGGTTTACCGGCTACTTGTCAAACTATACTCTCGTAAACATGAAAAGAAAATGGCCTGTCATCAACTTTCAAACATAAAGCAGTTTTCAACTGTTTTTGAGGTTGGGTGAGTAATTTGCATAGGCTATGTCAAGTCGATATAGGCTATGCAAGTCTTTACTTGTCTTACGCAACTAAAGTACATCTTTTGTATTTTTATATGCTTGCATTATACATATATATTAATCTGTTCCAAAATTATTGTGGCCTAATTCAGCTCAGTCACGTAACAGAATAGCAGAATAACAACACATTTTATATTTTACAATTTAGCAGTTTTTTATTGACATGATTATTAAATTGATAATGATATTTCAAACATCTTGTGTTATGAGAGTTCAGCTTTGAAGAAATGCATTTAAAGTGCCCCTATTATGGGTTATGAAAGGTTCATATTTTGGTTTTAGGAGTCCCAACAACAGGTTGACATGCATGCAAGGTAAAAAAAAAAAACACTTTCATTGTCTTATAATTTGCATTTATTTTTACCTTACTTGCTCAACCACTCCCAAACTATTCGCTCAAACGATTCATTTTTCCAAACCCCTCCTTTGTGTGACGCTAATCTGCGGTGATTGGTCCTATTGGTCTCATTTTAATTTCATCATGCCTGTGAGCTGCAGTACTGCTTTGTGTACAGCGTTACCAGGGAAACCGCTATTTTTACCGCTCCAAAAGCGGCACCTAGTGGCAAAGAATGAATTTGCATTTTCATTCAGACCAACGCGAAAAGACCAACAAGTGGGCGGGCAATATGCTAATGTTTCATGTTGACGTCAACATGAAACGGCTTGGGATTCGTTTTAAAAAGGACTGGTTTCAGTGATTCAGAGTCGACTCTTTCTTTTGAGAGATAACTTTATACACGGTGCACTTTCAGATTTAAAACTTTGCAGGATGTTTTCATTCACTTAGAGCTGTGTTACACACTGCATGAAAGGTAATTTTCAAAAATCCATAATAGGGGCACTTTAAAGGGTTAGTTCACCCAAAAATGAAAATTAGCTTGCGTTTTACTCACCCTGGAGGCATCCTAGGTGTATATGATTTTCTTCTTTCAGACGAATCCAGTCAGAGTTATATAAAAAATTGTCCTGGCTATTCCAAGCTCTATTGCAGTCAGCGGGTGTTGCAGTTGAACAGTCCACAAGTCGTCAAATAAAGCTCGCGCATTCATAATAAAATGTGCTTCACACGGCTCCGGGGGATGAATAAAGGCCCCTTGTAGCGAATCCATGTTTTTTTGTAAGAAAAATATCCATATTTCAAATGTAATAAACACTACGCGCGCTGCGCATACTTGCTGCATCATCCGCCGGAACTCTCTTGGTGCATAAAGAAGATCTGTAAAGTTGCAAAGACTAGTCTCAAATCCAAAGAGATATTCTTTATAAAAGTTAAGACTTGTCCACGCCCTCCTAAAACGGCTCGTTTAAACACGCCCCCACATGTCTAC
>NW_015626864.1:130438-141462 GCF_001515625.1 Sinocyclocheilus rhinocerous
CACTGGATAGCTGGCCAATCACAGCACACCTCGCTTTTCAGAACGATGAGCTTTGTAAAAATCGGCGCGTTTCAGAAAGGCGGGGCATAGAGGAGCAACAATAATGTACATTATTTGGAAAATAATGTGTTTTTTGAACCTTAAACCGCATAAACACATTGCATTAAGCCAAATACACAACATAATGTTCTTTTTAGCAACGTCATATGACCCTTTTAAGGAGTAGCCTACACTATCAAATTAAATAGCCTAAAAACTAAAACATGGACTAAAAGATAAGATTTCATGGAGTCCTCAATATATAGAGCTAAATGTAATTTTTTTTAAATATGCCATGAAAAAGAATGGTGACACAATGGGGTTGTGACCTCAAGGTTGAGAACCTCTGTTCTATCAGTCATCAGATCACCTTTTTTCCCACCAAACCTCTCATCTCCCAATTATACATCAGTTTCAATCTACAGACGTCCAGAAAGTTTCTATTTCAGTTTTGTCAACGCCACTTAATGGTAGTTAACTGTGCACAGGCTTTCCTTTGGCCAGCCCCCCTGCTCATTTGTCATTCACAGTAAATATTTTGTCAGGATGCTTTTTACAGATGACTGTTTGTTTTACAGCGAGAGCAGAGGTCAATAGAGATGGCTCCACGAGATGAACTGGCTAGCTCCCCTGAGACATGCGTTCTCAGTGAGGCCCAGTGATAGATGAAGTGTGTGAGGGATCGGTTTGGGCCCGTGTTCAATCAAACTTCATGCTTCACATTACAGTGGATGAGGCACGGGTACTTGATGGGACCTGTTTTATGTTCTATAGGCCATGGAGCTTGGCCTTGTTTGCACTGGTGAGTGTTTAGTAGCTATTAAAATGAAGATTATTTTTCATTTTGCATGACGTAAATCCAGTGTAAGTTTAGATGGAAATGAATGACAGATCTGTTGTTTTGCCACAAAACCCTTCCATATCCATTTTGACTCTGGTTACATTTGTACACTTAATTGAGAGCTGGCATAAGTATTTCAACTTTAACAGAACTTTAAAGGAAAAGTTCACCGAAAATGAAAACTTGCTGAAAAAGTATTCGCCCTTAGGCCATCCAAGATATAAATGAGTTTGTTTCTTCATCGGAAAAGATTTGGAGAAATTTTGCATTACATCACTTGCTCACCAATGGATCCTCTGCAGTGAATGGGTGCCGTCAGAATTGAGAGTTGAATAGCTGATAAAAACATCACAATAATCCACAAGTAATCAACACTACTCCAGCCCATCAATTAATGTCTTGTGAGGTGAAAAGCTGCATATTTTTAAGAAACAAATCCATCAAGACTTTTTAACTTCAAACTATTGCTTCCGGCTGAAATACGAGTCCTCTATCCATAATATTGATTTCTCCAGTGAAGCTGCCTCATTTGTGAGAAATTTCAGGAGAGAAATATGCTCAGAATTGACAGTTGCTAGTAAATTTCACAATTAATTGCAAGAAACAGCAAGTAGCACATTGAATTAAATGGGAATTTTTGAAGTAGAAAGACTAAGATAGTATTTTCTTATAAAACATTCTTCAAAAATCGGTTTTATTAAAAAATTTACTTAAAAAAAAATCTTTTTTTTAAATTTTTTTTTAAGAAAGTCATAAAGGTTCGAAAAAACATGAGGGTGAGTAAATAATGAAAGACTTTTCATTTTTGATTGAGCTATTCATTTAATCTTTCTATCATAATAGTTTTCAAGGATATTTGGACTTGTAGACATCAAGCTTAAATCAACAGTAGTGAAAAGACAACAACATACACTCCCAGTATAAGTGGCATAAATCAAATGAAGCAGTGAAGGTAATAAATAAAAAATGTATTTTTTCATCAGAACATTGTTTTGCTTACTGATTTGATTTATTGTGTAGTTATCTTTCTTTCTGTCTCGTGCTCTTTTTGCACACGCACACGCACACACACACACACACACACACAAAAACATGAAAGCCAAACACAAAAACCATTGAGGTGTTTCTTGGGCTCAAGCCACATACAGTGATGTCACTGTGCTTATTCTGAGTCTTGCACACGCACACACACACACACACACACACACACACACAAAAACATGAAAGCCAAACAAAAACCATTGAGGTGTTTCTTGGGCTCAAGCCACATACAGTGATGTCACTGTGCTTATTCTGAGTCTTTTGCTCTAATGTATGCTGACTTAAGTAGCCAAGAACACACTCACACACACAACCACATACACGCAACACATAACTATAACCCTAAATACATACTGTATCTTATTGATCAAAGCGTTACGGCCTGCAATTTAGTGAAAAGGATGCATTCTGAAATCATTTTTGAGATTATTAGTATTTTCAAGCTGTATGTCATTGTACTAGATTGCATCTTGCTTTTATGTAAGGTAGTCTTGGACAGTAATGATAATTTGTAACACATTTAGGCTTTTCCTCAAACATTTGGGCTGTCATTGCCTGTAATGTAAATACATGTAAAGTAATACAAATAAATGTATTACTTAATGTATTAACAAGTCAGATATAATTACACTAGAGGTAGACAAAGACAGATGCTGATTTCATAACACCACACCATATTTTAAAAGTAACCGAAATAGCTCTGTAATGTAAATTTATGTTTAATAATTTCCACTTAGAGGAGACTTACATTTATACAGGACCTTCACAGATGTTTTTTGTAATATTGCTACCCAATCAGACCCAAAAAATTGTAAAAATCAAATGACGACCAACTGAAAATTGCATTTTTTTATTTAACTTGATCAAATAATTAAAAAAATAATCCATATTACTGCAACTTTCTGTAATTCTGAAAAGAGGAATTATGCATGGATATACCAATATGTTTTCAGTGAGCTTGTTGTGCTTTAAATTATTACTCAACATTCTCAACAATTATCTTGCTTTACAATTCTGACTGTAGTATTACTTTCTACAGTCTTGCATATTTAATGCAAATGTATGCTGTCTTACCAAACCAAGTGGCATTTGTTTCATAGGTGCATGTATTGTTCTTGTTTCCCAGACACTGAAGTTAATTCCTGGTTTAGACTAACCAAAGTGTTTAAAGCACATTTGTGGTGGAGAATTTTAGACCAGACAATCACGTAATGACCAAAGTAGAAAATTATTCCTAAGAGGGTTTCTCTGTTTACCATTCCTTTACTTAGACAAAACACATACTGTTTCATTTAAAGGGATAGTTCATCGAAGAAATAAAAATTCTGTTATCATTTACTCACCCTTATGTTGTTTCAAATGTATTTGACTTTCTTTCTTGTGTAGAACACAAAAGAAGATGTTTATCAGAATGTATAAGCTGCACTTTTCCACACAATGCAAAAATAATTACTTGAATCATTTAAAAAAAATGTTGTATAATTGCGTAAAAGTGGAAATATATTTGATATATTGTTCTCTATTATATTACATTCATAAGTAAAGCCGACAAATGTGCTTTAATTGAAATGTTGTAAAGCATTGCTCTGAAATATCAGGTGGATATGCTAATATTTCAGTATCTTTCAGTCGCTCTCATTCTTTTTTGTTTTCCTAGCAACATTTGAAAAAAAAATCCATGTTACTGCAGCTTTCTGTGATTCTGAAAGGAGGAATTATGCATGCATATACCAGATATGGTTGTGGTGAGTGCGTTGTGCCTTAAAGTATTACGCAACATTTATTGAGCATTAAAATGATCCTGCTTTCCCCTACATTTCTGTTTTTATATATTGTGTTTCAAATTAAGGCTTCAAATGTGCTTCATTTGAAATGTAGTTCGTCTATAATATAATTTGGATATGCTAATATTTCAAATTCTCTCTGTCGCTCTTCTTCTTTTTTGTTGTTCCCAGCAACACTTGAGAGTCTCTGGGCTCTAAACCGATTCCGAGTCCCCGCAACTACTCCTGTGGGAGTTGGTCACGCTGTATGTTTAGTCTACAGTATGACCAAAAAAGACAACGATACAACAAGCATGCAAACACTCACATACACGTGAAATGCACAAACAGAAATTGGATTAGTACGTTTCTGTTTAACAGTCCATTGGCAGTGTGCAGGGTAGTGTTTTGTGGATGTGCTGCGTGTCTTTGTATTCGGAGGTGTGTAATGATGATGACATCATCCTCCCCTGGCTGGCACTGTGGGGGTTATTTTGACAGTCTCCTGTGCCATTGTTTTGTCCCGCGTCTGCCCACAGATTAGGGCATGTCAATTATGGGCATGAATGTTGGTCATAGACGTTCTTACTTTTTTGCTATCATGTACCTATCTATTTTACATGACTAATACAGCACATAATGGACTCGTGGTGTTGTGAGTCTGATGAAATCATGAAGTTTTTAGTTATACCAGCCAGCCAGTCGGGGTCCTTTCCTCCTTTGTAAGATCATGTTTGGCAGGGGTGGGCAGAGGTTCCCTGTCTTACACTTGTCTGCTGTGGGGTGGCCGCAGATGTGTCAGTCCCACATATGAATCATAGTGATTTAGATGTGTCTTTTCAATCCCCCTGAGTGGCTCATTCAGTGAATTAAGAGCAAGGCGTTGAGACAATCAATTTTATCACAATGGGGCCCGTTCCAGGGTGACATCATGGCCTGCTCACGGGAATGAGGCGGAAGAGGGGAACAAAAAGAAAATTTACCATGATAGCCATAGTTTCATGCTTAGGTTGGGGATTAGAACCAAACCCTAAGTATTAATATTTGGTGTGTAATTCGTCCCGCACTGTTTGTGCTACAGACTTGAATGATACCTCCAGTTATTCGGCCTGTTATAGAGAGCTGTACTATTATTGTTTTGCGTGAGCAGGCTTACTCATTATTACTTCCGGATGATAAAATCAGCTAAAAAAAATATCATAGAGATGCAACTATGCTGTCTCGTGCTAATCTATTTTATATATGTATAGGGTTATACATGTATGATGTTTAATAAATACCATAACTAATCCTATCTATCTATCTATCCATGTATCTATCTATCTATCCATCTATCTATTCATCTATCCATCTATCTATCTATCTATCCATCTATCCATATATCCATGTATCTGTCTATCTATCCATCTATCCTTGTATCTATCTATCTATCCATCTATCCATCTATCCATGTTTCTATCTATCCATCTATCCATGTATCTATCTATCTATCCATCTATTTATCCATCTATCCATGTATTTATCCATCCATCCATCCATCCATCCATCCATCTATCTCAATACTGGTCTCAACTTTCAAAATATATTTTTGTGTTCCATATGAGCAATGGCAGTGATTCTTGAAATAGCAAACACTACTAATTAGCTTTTCTTATTTTTCAAATACACTACCAGTTAATGTTTTTGAAAGACGTCTCTTAGGCTCACCTAGGCTGCATTTATTTGATAAAAAATATAGAAAAACGGTAATATGGTGAAATATTATTGCAATTTAGAAGAACTAAACTTTATTTTGATATCTTTTAAAAATAAATGTTTCTTGAGCTCCAAATCAGCATATCAGATCGATTTCTGAAGGTTTTTCAGTTTTCACTGTAATAATATTTCAGGCTGTATTTTTAATCAAATACAAGCCTTCCTGCATGGTGAGCATACGAGTTACTTTCAAAAACCTAAAAAAATTGTACTGACACCAAAGTTTACAAAGTTACAGTGTATGTATAAATGTGGGTATATATGTATATATTTTGTGTGAGAGAGAGCGAGAGAAGGAAATAGGAAAAGTCATATGATATCTCTTATTGGTGAGTCTAGTCATCGTCTCAATCATACTGCTTTATTTACCACGGGTCTGGAAACCATAATGTCAGTGAAACATCCCTCGCACAAGTTCTCAGAGTGTGTAATGACATCACTCCACCCCTGCAAAGGTGAGATGGGAACCTATAGGACTAATGGGAAGAATGTCTCGAGTGTTAGGCTGGAAATACTTGGGATAGTTTCGCTGGCACTGTTTCACAAGAGGATGATGCCTGGTCGGTTGCATTGTTTGGGATGACCTCAGTGGAATGTTATTAATGAAATTATGTTTTATGTCGTGTAGGAAATGGGAGATACTGGAGTTTGTAAGGTGTGTGTGTGTGGAGTATTTAGACGATTAGTCATAAACACAGACCAAGACCTCATAGAGAGAGACATAACAGTAGCGTATTGAGTCTTTTCATGTCTGCATATTTGAGTGATAAACTACTTTCATCACGTTTCCATTCAGAGCAGCTATGAATCAGAGACTGGAGTCTGTAAGGTAATGGGACCCTGCTAGACATCCAGCATTCTGGCAGACAAGGGCAGAGTCCTGTACCTCAGCCCACGGAGAAAGCTCTTAGTCAGGCTTGGAAAAGCAAGGGGGACTCCCCACTTTTGGGAAACCACAACTGCAATTCTGTTATCCCTGACTGCTGGTTTCTAAACTCTGTTAAGACAGCAGAATCCTGCCAGGCAGCAGGTCAGCGTATGGTCCAGATGTGGCCCTTATCATATGGCAGAGAGCTCAGATTGTGTTAATGCAGATGTGTTCAGTTATGTTGAGGGATAGAATTTGCTCTCTCTTCAGCGGTGAACTGTATTAAGTGACATTAAAAGTCAAATCAAAAACTTTTAATAGACAGTTGAATTGTAATGTCTAACATTTTATAATAATACACTATCAGTCAAAAGTGTGATAAAAAAAATACAGTGTAACTGTTAATATTGTGAAATATTGTTACATTTTAAATATTGTTTTCTATTTTAAGATATAAAAAAATTTAATCTATGATATTAAAGCTGAATTTTCAGCATCATTACTCCAGTCTTCAGTGTCACATGATCCTTCAGAAATTATTCTGATTGGGTATATGCAAGAAACATTTCTTATTAAAAAATATACATAAATAAACAGTTCTTTCAAATTGCAATAATATTTAACAATATTACTGTTTTTCTATATGTTTTTTTTTTTTTTATCAAATAAAGGCAGTCTTGTGTGCACAAGAGACATCTTTTTAAAAATGTCTTTTGACCGGTAGTGTATTTGAAAAATGAAAAAAAAAAAGATGATTAGCGGTGTTTGCTATTTCAAGAACCACTACCATTCCTCATATGGAACACAAAAAAAGATATTTTGAAAAATGTTGGTAACCAAACAGTTTTGGTGACTGTTGACTTCCACTGTATGGACAAAAAACACAAAGACATTTCTATTTCTCTCTCTCTCTCTCTCTCTCTCTCTCTCTCTCTTGTGTGTGTGTGTGTGTGTGTGTGAGAATGATTCACAGAAAATCATACAGGTTTGATGACAGAATTATATTTTTTCTATTATTTGAACAAACTCCTAACCTTCAGTATTAAAACATGTAACTGATAAGCAGACTTATGATTTTTTTTTTAGTTGAAAAAAAAAAAAAGTATATATATATATATAAATCCCATAGACATAGAATGAGGAATATGAGCCATGTCTAGGGACCAAAATATCATAGAGACTTGGGGGTGGATATTTTTTTTTTTAACTTGGGCCAGTAAGCAACCACTTAGTAACCACATAGCCACGGGCAAAAAATCACTCAGATCACCTTAGTAACCACATTGCAATGCCCTAGCAACCACCCACATCATCATAGCATGGGAAAGCACCACTCACAGTTTTATTAAGAAAATGTAAAAATGCAATGACATTGTTTAGTGTATAACAGATCATTAATGTACATTAATAGAAATAATATTTTTATGTATATAACTGCTGATATATTAATAATTATTTTCATTAAACTAATAACAAAGTGTTTTAAATCCCCGTTTTATCACTTTCTCTGCAACCTTAATCACCTTATACTATGCTCAGATTTTTCAGTACACATTGTCTCTGTATGTTTGTCATACTCATTGTTACGATCAAAAACAATAATTTATGCACATCCGGCTGGACTTGAAGATGTAAAAGACACCATTGACAACACACCATTTGCAGAGTTGGATAAAAGAAACAAACAACACTCTTGAAATGATTTGCGTTGATAGCTCTGTTTAATGACAGCATCAGAGTCTCTCTGCTCTCTAATTTTTGCCGTGCGTGGTCCTTTCTGCGTCTCCCATGGGGCATTTGGGTCTGTTTGCTAGCACTCATAATTGCAGTGGTGAAAGAGAGAGAAAGAGAAAAAACAGCAGCAACAGTAGACAAGAGAGATGTAGAAAAACAGTAATTAGAGTTAGAGATGGTAGAGAGCCAGTTAAGACTTCAAGTCATTGACAACATCTTTATGTTATATAGAAGACATACAGGCGTGTGTGTACATGAATCTAAGTCAGTCTCAATTCTCAAATACTGATGGAAAACACTTGAATTTGATAGGAAAAATCTGGCAAATCCAGTAACTGAAAAAAGTGAGTAATTAAAGTCTTACTAAAAAAGCATATATAAATCTTTATATGAGGCTTCTAACAGGTATAGGCCACTAATACAGCCTTCCATTAAATTACAGGCATTTGTGTATGAAGCATTTGGAATACTGTGGATTTCTGTAAGAATGACTCAGAAGTTTCAACATGCAAAAAAAAAAAAAATCCACATCATTCGGAAACGTCAACTCGCTTTTCTCACAAACGTAGCTCAGACTTGACATCACATTTCTTATTGCTTTCCACATTGTGTAATCAAGCTTTTTTTTTTTTGAATGAAATACTGGTCTAGACTTGATTAACTTGATTTGAGTATTGTCTATGATTAACTTTGCATTCAGTAGATGACGTGAGAATCGGAAGGAATGATATTGTAGGCCCGGACTGCTTTTGACTGTTGTTTTTGTTCTTCGTTTCGTTTACACACATCAGATGGAAATTGCTACCTGCTGCATCCGTCCAGAAGAGCAGCTAACTGTGAAGTCTGAGAAGACGTGACTCATCTCCAATCTGCAGTCCAAGGCAAGTCAGAAGTGAATGCTATAAAATCAAGTCTCAAAGAGTCTAGCATTTGACAAGTCCGATTAACAATATCTCTGTTTGAAGTCCAAAATTAAAGAAAAAATATTTTCAGATAATAGCATATTGAGAGAGAAAGAGAGAGAGCATATTGATACAGTATACACTATACAATTCAGATTTTGGGTAAATTAATACTTTTATTCAGCAAAGATGTGTCACATTCATCAAAAGTGACAGTAAAGACATATAATGTTACAAAAGACTGAAATAAATAAATGCTGTTTTTTTTTACTTTTGATCAAAGAATCAAAATGTTTCACGGTTTTCACAAAAAAGCAGCACAAGTGTTTTCAACATTCATAACAATAAGAAATGTTTCATGAGCAGGAAATCATAATTTTAGAATGATTTAATGATGCTGAAAGTTCAACTTTGCATCACCAGAATAAATGACATTTAAAATATATGAAAGCAGTTATTTTAAATTGTAATAATATTTCACAATACTGTTTTTATTTTAAGAGAATTTCTTCAAAAACATAAAGAAAATATTACTCAACACAGAATTATGAATGGTTAGTGTATATTTAATATCAATTAAATTTAAATATTTTTAAAAAATACATAAGCTGATTATATTTTTAGCAGTGATATAATACATTATATTACACATAAATATATAAAACTCATTTTAATTTGACACCTCTGACAAGCCTTAACCTGATATGTTGTTATTAACTGGATGAGTCTCAAAACTAATGATGTAAGAAATATAGCATTTTATATTTTCAATGTAGTTTCATTAGGATTCACATAGTAAATAACTGATGTGGCAGCCGATGAAGAAAGAAATCAGAAAGAACTTCAGGTTCTTCTGTAGGAATTCAACTTGACTGAAACAAAAAGACTGACTCCAGATCAGTCATTCTCATTACTATCGCAGCTTGTTGATGTGTTTGCGATGAGTATTGCAGATACTTTTAGATGGCTGGAAGATTTTAAAAAAGGCCGAGCTGAAATGTTTTAGGTAATGATGGTGGTAGTCTGATATTTTGTAAAGGTGTAGTGGAGTAGTGGTTTTAGATCTGGGCTGGCTGTAGGTTTGAACTCTGCAAGGGGTGATCTGTGAGCTGTTATCATTGTGCCCATGAGCAGGGCAGTAAACCCCAGGTTGCACTTTTAATAAGTGTACTGTGTGTAAAGTGTATGCGAAATGACTACTGACTAGAACACTGCACTGTTTATGTCCTTATATATACACTTTGTATTTAAGCAAAGGCTTTACACTGTAAGCTTCCACTTCAAATGAACATGAATTTATTGCTGTGGCACCTGAAAAGCAACTAAGCCTTACTGGAAATGCGACATGACTGTATTTTAAGAGCAGCCGTAATAGAGGTCAACCATGTGGTTCAGATTGGCTGAAATACCTCACAGATGATTAGTCTAAAATACTAGACATTCTTTGTCAAATTGTCCTGATGATTTCCTGGCTGCACAGTGTGAAGCGCGCCACAAACACAAGGCCGCAGTGTTACAAATGCATTAGCACACCCCCTCGCCAAGGGCCCCAATCAGCATTCCTTCCTAAAACACTCCATTCTTCCTGCCCATATTTGGGAGAGAGGGGTAGGGAATCCCTCGCCATGACTCATCGAGTTTCTCGACTGGAAGGGGAGTTCACTGGATGGAACGAACATGACTTGTTCATTTGTAGATTAAGGAATGTCCAGTGCAAACTCCCTGCTAAAACATAAAGCAGGAGAATTTTTAAACGCTGACTGCTTTTTGCTGTGGCAAAACGTGTTTGTGTTGCTTTGTAAATTAATACTTTGTCTTTATAGCACTGTGACTGTATAATGAATATAACGGTATGGTGTATTATACTCGGTCACATATATAATTAAAAATAATATCTACAGGTGCATCTCAATAAATTAGAATGTCGTAGAAAAGTTCATTTATTTCAGTAATTCAACTCAAATTGTGAAACTTGTGTATTAAATAAATTCAATGCACACAGACTGAAGTAGTTTAAGTCTTTGGTTCTTTTAATTGTGATGATTTTGGCTCACATTTAACAAAAACCCACCAATTCACAA
>NW_015626864.1:142461-150147 GCF_001515625.1 Sinocyclocheilus rhinocerous
TATAGGCAGGTGAGTTTTGTTTTCAGGGTTGAAGCTGAACTCTGCAGAACTGCGGCTCTCTAGGACCGAACTTGCCTACCCCTGGTCTAGTATATAAATAAAAATGATGTTGTCACGTGTATGTCTGTTTTGCTTTAGTTATGTCTTTGTCATTTGACCTAGTTTTCCCTCTGTGTTTAATTAGTTATTCAGTTCACCTGTGTTCCATTAATTAAGTCATTAGTCCCTCACTGCTTTTGTATTTATACTCCATGTTCTGTTCAGTTTCTTGCCGGTTATTGTTTGTGTCTACGTGTTGTGCTACGCTGGTTTCAGTTATCTCCTGTGTTCCTTGTGGATTTATTATTAAAAGACTGTTGTGGATTATTCTTCATCTTTGTGCACTTATTTAAGAGCACCAAGCGTGACACAGATTGATTATCATATAGAAATTTAGTTAATTGATCTCATTCATTAGAGGAACACAGAGAAAGAGAAATCTGCCAGTGTTGAGCTCTTCACTGATCTGATCCGCTCCATTGAGAGATGTCAGTCTGAGCTGCTGAAGATGATAGAGGAACAGCAGAAAGCAGCAGAGAAACAGGCTGAAGATCTCATTAAAGAGCTGCAGCAGGAAATCACTGAGCTGAAGAGGAGAAACACTGAGCTGGAGCAGCTCTCACACACTGATTATTCAGTTCACCTGTGTTCCATTAATTAAGTCATTAGTCCCTCACTGCTTTTGTATTTATACTCCATGTTCTGTTCAGTTTCTTGCCGGTTATTGTTTGTGTCTACGTGTTGTGCTACGCTGGTTTCAGTTATCTCCTGTGTTCCTTGTGGATTTATTATTAAAAGACTGTTGTGGTTTACTCTTCGTCGTCGTGCGCTTATTAAATAGCGCCTCCGCGTTACATATATATGATACCTAGTATAAATAAAAACTACAACTGTAAATAATACTATGTTTAGTATATAAATAAAAATACTCTATTATATTCAGTATACTGTATACTGCTCATCAAAGCTGCATTTATTTGATCAAAAATATCGCAAAAAGTAACTAATAACTATTAAAATAAATGTTTTCTATTTTAATATATTTAAAAATGAAATTTATTTCTGTGATGCAAAGCTGAATTTTAATTAGCCGTTACTCCTTTCTTCAATGTCACATAATCATTCAGAATTTTTTCTAATATGCTGATTTGCTCAAGAAACATTTCTTGTTATTATCAAAGTTGAGAACAGTTGTATTGCTTAATATTTTTGTGGGAACTGTTATGTGTATTTTTTAAGGATTCTCTGATGAATAGACAATTCATGAAATCATGAAAAATCTTTTGTAACATTATACATTTCTCTGCTGTCACTTTTTAACCTTTTAATGTGTATTTGCTGAATAAAAGTGTTCATTCTTTAAAAAAAATATTACTGACCTCAAACTTTTGACCCTCAAACTTTATATTGTGTTGTAGTTTCGTAAAAGTAACTTATAATTGTACATTGTTAACTAATTACTAATCTACTTGAACTAAAGTTTTTTTTTTCAGAAATGTAGAAAGAAATGATGCAAGGAAAACTTTGACAGTTTGACTTAATTTACAGTTTTCTGTGTTAGCGCACAGTGTTCACTTCAGGTGCAAATATCTCCAAATGTGCTTTTGTTTGTGAACATGTTTACATTTGAATAACAGAGTCACATATTCTGTCCCTTCCAGTCCTAACAAACAAACTCTATGACTGCGACAGTAGGTAAGCACAATCCTGAATGCTCTTTTTTTTCCTCCTCTCTCTCTCATTTTCCACACTTCACTTCTTGCACTGTTAACCATAGTGGATTCAAACACAAACAAACAAGCAACGCTAACGATTGCAATCACCACTAATTTGGAGGCCCAGCTCTCCACCCCCACTCTCTTCTCCTGGACGCACTCCATCCCAGAAACCCTTGGGGCTCCAGATGGGTGTACTGGCTGTCGTGAAGGGGAGAAAAGGACAGAGGAGGTGGTTGGTGTTTTTGGAGAGAGTGCAGATCTTTTCCTCTCTTTTCTTTGAAGTGAATGTTCATAATACAGCTCTCGTCTTTAAAAAAAGAAAGGTTTTATAACAAAGGCTGGTTTTAAATTAGAGATCACATTTAAGATCAGCCTTAGGACTGGATCAATATTCAACCACAACAAAGCATGTCTCACAAAACTTAAGTCTTTTACTGCTTAGCTAGATCTTTGCATTTTGCATTGTGTCATACTGCAACCACTGAAAGCACAAATCCTGACCCGAGACCAGTGAAAAATTGCCCCAGCCGAAAGCATAAACAGAGGTCAGAGGAGGGCAATGGAGGGAGTGGCAGAAGTTGTCGTAATTGGTGTAAGTTTGGGGGGGTTGCAGCCACACCGCTGGGTTTTGAAAGAGTGTGCAAACGGAGCCCTGTCATTTACCAGACGCCCGTTGGGCTGGGCTGTGTGAACGCAACTCACAACTGTTCTCTAATTAACTGCTCAGAGAGAGCGAGAGAGATGAAGCACTGCTCTGCCAGAGCTGACTAAATGCAGGAGAAAAGAAAAACACTCCATTTGGCTGCAGTTGGTTTGATTCAGCAAAGTCCATGGTCAGTCAGCGGATGCATTGTCGGGTTCAGATTGTTTTTGGTGGTTCCCGATTCGTTATCCAATTATGATTTGATTCTCGCAGCAGTGCTTGAAATCAAAACAAGCAAAGATCACAGCATGGTCTAGCATTTCCGGCCCCAGAAAGCTGAAACAGTGGCCTAGAACAAGAAAAATAAGGGTGCAAAGAAGTACTTTGTTACAAAATCTAATAAATGTTTTTTATTAGTACATTTTTATTAGCACCATAAACTCAGGATAAGGGAAGTGTGTTTATACATGATGGAAGCAACAGACCAATGTTGAGGAAGCTTGTTTGAAACTGTGTACATAGCATGTCCAGATAAAAGCTAGTCATACACTCTGTAAAGTCTGTAGGTGCGTCCCAGTTGGCATACTTATGCACTATTCTGTGCTGTTTTGTAATATAAATAGTGTGAGTAGTGCGTTCACACTAAAAATTCCAAAAAGTAAAAGTGCACTTTAAATGTCCGGATGATGCATTTAAATAACTGAAAAAAATGAAGTGTGGAATGTTGGACACTTCATGCACTCAACTGTCACAGCTTTGGACAGAAATGTATTGAATACAAAGGAAGCATCTTCAGTTTTTCGAGCAGGTGTGTTTGTATGTGATTTAATAATCATGGTCTTTACTTGTTGTGTAGATTTAATAAATATAAAAATTTTATATTGTATATCTTTGGAAAAATGTGGGGAATCAAATGAATCAGGGAATTGTTGTGTTGAACTGGTTCATTTAAACAAACTGTTTGAGTGAACAGATTCACTTAAATGAATCAGACTTCTCAAAGATTCATATGTGAGCCTTTATATTTTTCTGGATACACTTTATGTTGATGGTCTCTTTTAGACATTCTGTTGACTATAGGTAACTTTGCAACTACATATATATAGTGTTGCTTTCGTCAACGAAAATTATGACTAAATATCGTCGTCAACGAACCTTTATCACGTGACGAAAACGAGACGAGACGAAAATGCTGGTCATGTGACGATGACTATAATTAAATGTATAATGCAATATCGTTGACGAATAAAAACGAGACTAAATGTGGTTTACAAAATAAAAACTATGCTAAAATGTATCTTCATTTTCCTTGACCAAAACGAGACGAAACGAAATGTTATAACGTTATTTCGTCCCGTTTAGTCACGTTATTATTATTATTTTGCAGTATTTCTGTTTCCTGTGTCTCACTTCAGGGGCTGCATCAGGTTCACACAAAGACTAGACTAAAACTAAAATTAAAACAGGCCGCCAAAAACAACACTACATATATAGTAACTTTGCAAGTCCAAAGTTGTACAAAGTTATCCTGACTCTCATTAGAGTATTAGTAGACAGTTAGGTTAGTAGAATAAGTTAACATGTACTTGCAAAGATACTTACAATCAGTAGAATGTCTTTTGGGGGACCATCAAAATAAAGGGACAGTTCACCCAAAAATGAAAATTCTGTCATCATTTACCCTCATGTCATTCCAAGCCGTTGACATATGTGACCCTGGACCACAAAACCAGTCTTAAGTGTCAATTTTTCAAAATTGAGATTTAGACATCATCTGAAAGCTGAATAAATAAGCTTTCCATTGATGTATGGTTTGTTAGGATTGGACAATATTTGGTCGAGATACAACTATTTGAAAAATCTAAATATTGAGAAAATCACCTTTAAAGTTATCCAAATGAAGTCCTTAGCAATGCATATTACTAATCAAAAATTAAGTTTTGATATATTTACGGTAGGAAATTTACAAAATATCTTTATGGAACATGATCTTTACTTAATATCCGAATGATTTTTGGCATAAAAGAAAAATTTTGACCCATACAATGTATTTTTGGCTATTGCTACATATATACCCCAGCGACTTAAAACTGGTTTTGTGGTCCAGGGTCACATATGTAGTATGGAAAAAAATAATATGGAAGTCAACGGCTACCGTCAACTGCTTGGTTACCCACATTCTTCAAAATAACTTATTTTGTGCTCAACAGAATAAAGAAACTGAGGGTGAGAAAATGATGACATAATTTTCATTTTTGGGAGGACTGTCTCTTTAAGTTAATTAGCTTTAGGCCATGAGTGAAGCTGAATCATATTTAGTCTGTTTTTCACAGCCCTCTGGGATCTGGTAGGAATCAGTTTAAGTCTTTTCCTTTCACACGTGCACACTCTTCAGAGTGATGTCATTCCTGCTGGGCTTTTCAGCAACTCCCCTGGCCCATGTCAAGCTCAGGATCAAGCTGGCCAGTGTCAAGCTTTCATCAAACGTACACGATATGCATTAACTGCATCAATGAGGCTAAAAGCTGTTGAAGTCAAGCTCTGTTCAGCAGACAAATTAATCAATCCAGTTCATCTGATAGACACGGGCCTCCTTTTAAGAACTATTGTGGGACAGAGTGACAAGAAAACGCTTTGTGTTTGATTGACACAAGGTTCGCTGGCCTCACAATGAATGGAGAGGTCAAAGGTCAAACTCAGGCCTCCAACTATAGCCACTTTGCAACTAGATGAGCTCTGTTGGGGAACACTGTCACCAAGATTTTAGCATAGCAAAGAATGACTGCCTTTGTTTCGACACAGAGAGAAAATGCTGTATCTTTTTTAGGGCATAACAGGCCTGTCTGAGCGCTATCCCTACTACCATCTTTCTCACTTTTTTTTATCGCTCCTCGTTAAGAAGTGCAAACATTTTCAGGTAACTTTATTTTAAGGACCAATTCTCACTATTAACTAGTTGCTTATTATAGCATGCATATTACTTGCATATTGGCTGTTTATTAGTACTTATAAAACACATATTAACTCCTTATTCTGCATATTTTAGACCCCTTACTCCTACCAAATACCTAAACTTAACAACTACCTTACTAACTATTAATAAGCAGCAAATTAGGAAAACTCCTAATTAATAGTGAATATGTGTTCCCTATTCTAATGTGTTACCCATTTTCATATTAGAGCTTCTGTATGGTTTAGCATTAGCACTGTAGTTCATAAACGGCCTAATTAAGAGAGATTTTTGTTACATACACTGTAAAAAAGATTCCGTAAAATTTACGGACAGCTGTGGTTGCCGGAATTTTACCGTAAAAAATACGGTGGCAATGTTTTAGGTTTTACGGTTTTAACTTAAATTTACAGTTAAATACCGTAATTTCATTAACTGATAAAATGTTATTATATACCAACCTATTGAAGTACTGAAATCTGTTTTGTACCTTTGTAATACACTGATAACCACCAAATGCAGGTGGTGAGTCTATATAAAGGATACATTATTTTTTGACTGGAAAACTATGAAATCTGTTTGTGTTTAATTTATAATTGTATATAATTAAATATTAATATATATAATTATTTTATAATCCTTAGTTTCATTTAAAAACAATATACACTACTGTTTAATAGTTTGGGTTTGGTAGGAATTTTAAATGTTTTTGAAAGGATTCTCCTATGCTCACCGTGGCTGCTTTATTTGATCAAAAATACAGTAAAAACAGTAATATTGTGAAATATTATTACAATTTTAAATAATAGTGTCTTTTAAAATATATTTTAAAAAGTAATTTATTCCTGTAATGGCAAAGCTGAAATTTCAATCTTTAGCATCACATGATCCTGCTAATTTTTTTATTTTTATTTTTTGGAATTCTTTCAGGATACTTTGATGAATGGAAAGCTCAAAAGAACAGCATTTGTATGAAACAGATTTTTTTTTAATCTTATAAATGTCTTCACTGTCACTTTTGATCAATTTAAGGCATTGTTGCTGTATAGTAGTATTAATTCCTTTAAAAAAAATAAAAATAAAAACTTACTGACCCATGACTTTTGAACAGTACGTCTTTGGTACAGTATATGCCTGTTTAGTTAGCTAGCTAAACATGTGTTTGTATTTGTATGAATTAACTACATGTGGGCTACAATGACAAAACTGAGAATGAAAAGGGAGATTTTCCAAAGAAATTACAATAATAAAAAAATCTATAGTCCATCCTTTATTATATTTACACAGACGTCTCATTTGGGCATTTCCAGCCACAGGCAAGACCAAAGCATTCCAGCAGAAGTCCTCTGAACTTTTCAAAGCCTTGACCGTAACTCTGTGGTCAGAGTCATTTATACCTTGAAGAGCTTAAATGTTTTCGGAGCACCACATATTAATGATAAATGCTTTAGTTTACTAGCTGCTTTAGTTACTGAACTTCAAAGCAGTTTGGATTACATTCTCCCCCTCGCTCCGTTTTCCTTCCCTCCCCTCTACTTCCGTCTCTCTTCCCCTCTCCTCCTCCCTGCAGGAATTCTGTGTAATTAGCATGCCGTTAATGGTCCGTGCGATTAGAGCCTTTTAGATAGTGAGGTTTTATTCACTAACAGGCGTGTGGAGTCATTCATTTGAACCATGTGCAGGAGTTGTGGAGACTGAGAGAGAAGGTCAGATACTGTTTAGTAAAGTGTAGCATGGTTGTCTTGGTTTTCAGATTACATGCTTTTCAAGTGGACAGTGGATAGTGGAAACTTAAATAGCCTGGTATGTAGATGTGAATATTTGGTGTGGAAGTGGAAGTTACAAGTTGGTTCCCGTCCTTTGGAGCAATTTTACTTTGTAATTACTACTAGTCCACTACTACTGTTGATAGAATTTATTATTATTATTATTATTATTAATATTAATTGCATATTATTATGCATGGACAAATGCATGTAATACGCAAAGTCTTTAATCAAAGATTTCATTATATGCCAACATTTGATCAAAGCAGCATGTACATTTTCAGAGCAGCTTTGCTTTCATTTACATTCATTTTTGATAACAGATTTTATAATGGTTCTTTTGACTCAGGGTGACAGATGCTGTAGAATCAGGAGTCCTGGCAGCAATGCATCTCGCTTTCTTCCTCTCACTGTATCTCTCTCTCTCTGTGTGTTTCCCTCTCTTTTTCCCTTTTCCCCCCGTCAGTCCAAAACCTCCTGCTCCCCTGCTTGGCCCAATCTGGAGAGAGTTAGTGCCATCCCAATGGACCAGGTCAAGCAGCCCTTTTGTGCTGATCTAGGATCAGCTGC
>NW_015626864.1:150650-187900 GCF_001515625.1 Sinocyclocheilus rhinocerous
GCATGTACATTTTCTAAGCAGCTTTGCTTTCATTTACATTCATTTTTGATAACAGATTTTAGAATGGGTCTTTTGACTCAGGGTGACAGATGCTGTAGAATCAGGAGTCCTGGCAGCAATACATCTCGCTTTCTTCCGCTCACTGTATCTCTCTCTCTGCCTCCCTCTCTTTTTCCCTTTTCCCCCTGTCAGTCCAAAACCTCCTGCTCCCCTGCTTGGCCCAGTCTGGAGAGAGTTAGTGCCATCCCAATGGACCAGGTCAAGCAGCCCTTTTGTGCTGATCTAGGATCAGCTGCATTTATTTGAATCTTCACCTTATACACTTGAAGAGGAGCACAAGACTGATCACAAAACAATTTCAGGCAAACCCTTGTTGTACAGCTTCAGTAGCACATAATGTATGAACTGCTTTTATTCTATTTATTTATTTTTTGGAGTTTACACCAGCCCCATTTGGTTTCATCAGAAAAGAGAGAAAATGTTCAATAGTTCACCCAAAAAAACAAACAAAAAAAATAATTTACTCACCTTAACGTCATTCCAAAATTGTATGACTCTCTTTCATCTGGGGAATATTAAAAATATATATTTTGAAAAATGGTTTGGTTACCAACAATCTTCAAAATATTTTCTTTTAAAAGAAAAAAAAATGTCATACAGGTTTGGAATGACCTGAGGGTGAGGGCTTTTTTATATATTGGATTTGTTTTAATTTTCATAAACAAATCTCATGGTGATGACAATGACAGCAATTACAGTAATGAGGATGATAATCATCTTCATTAAATTTGAAATTAAATTAGTCTGTATCATTGCATTTTTCAGGATTTTTCATTGTTTAGTTTAATAGGAAAAAATGATTGACAGTAGATACTTCAGTGTCCACAGTTTTTACATTGCGTCATGTCTCATGTGTGTGTTTGTTGCTATCTCTTCGTGCAGAACTGAGGAAATGGTTAGTGAGAGACTGTACCACCCCTCCGTGTGTCTTGCTGTGTGTTTGCATGAGTGTGTGTGTGTTAGCTGTTGGTCCGTATGGCAGAAGAGTGGCACTGAGAAATGTAATTAAACTAACCCACCCCCACCCCATCGCTATCGCTACATCTATGTTTCCTTCTCGCTCTCTCTTTCTCCTAATGTCCAGTGTCTCTCAGTGTCTTCCCACTTTCCTGTCCTCTTTTATTTACCTGGCATACTGGCTGTATTATCTTATCATTAGTAGTGGTTGATCAAACCTTGGGTTAGGGTTTTTTAAAATCCATAAAGGGACAGTTCACCAAAAAAAATTCTAATTCTCTCATCATTTACTCACCCTCATTTCCAAATAAATAAAAAAAAGTTTCCTTTTTATATGTCCATAAAATGAAAGTCAGTAGAGTCCAGTGTTATTTTTGACCCCATTGAATTCCATTATATAAACAAAAACAGACTTAATTTGAAGAATGCTTTATTTTGTGTGTTACTCACCCTCATGTTGTTCCAAAGATATATATATGATTTTTTTTTTGGTCCATGCAATAAATGTCAATGGAGTCTAATGTTGTTTTGGACCCAGTTGACTTTTTTTATATAGACAAAAACAGCCGAGATAATTTGAAGAATGATTTTTGTGTTTGTGTTTTCCTCAACCTCATGTTGTTTTCTTTATGTTGTATGTTGTTTTCTTCTTTATGTCCATACAATGTAAGTCAATAGAGTCCGTTGTTGTTTTGGACTCCATTGACTTACATTAAAAAGACGAAAGCAGGCGAAGCACTCTTCAAAATATCTTCTTTTGTCTTACACAGAAGAAAGAAAGGAGAGACTGAGGGATGAACTAGTCGTGTCTAGGAACCTGGCGGTCCACCCAGGACATCTTAGCAACCGCATACCAACAAACTAGACAACACTCAAAACACCTTTGTGACCTCATAGTAACACCCAGGCAACCATCCACAACGCACTAGCACCGTGGCAGCGACTTTTGCACAGGCAAGCACTAGTTTGCTTCCATTGTTGTCTTCTTTGTCCATTACTTCCATGTCTCTTTCTCTCTTCCTCCCTCTTTCTTTATCTATCATTCTGGCACGGATGAGTGAAGCAGCACCTTCTCTGTTAGGGTGTGTGGAGAGAGAAAGAGAGGGAGAGAAAGGGATGCAGGGAAGGAGGGAGTGGGAGGAGGAGAGGGGGGGGGCAGTGATGACACTGCATGGTGAAGTCATACTCCATGACATCATCCTCTGGAGCAGAGCCAGGAGAGCCAGCAGTCTCTCTCTCTCTCGTCCTCAATCTCTTTCTCCCTCTTAACACGCTCTTTCAGAAGGAGCAGGAGTAAAACTCTAGGAGCCCTTTGTTCTCACAATCCCCCACCACAAACAGCAGCCCCCTCCCTCCAGCACTCTGTCTCTGTCTCCCAGTCTTTCTCTGTCTGTCTGTCCATCTATCCATTTCTTGTAGGGCCTCAGGGCTTGTGCTTGTAGATGAGTTCTGGCTGCAGCACGATCGATACAAACTCGGCAAGTTGTGTGTCCCTGGTTCCCCTCCGTCTACACACACACTGTTCATTTACGACTCGCTTTTATGCAACATGTGGTTCAGCGCTCAGCAGTTTTTGAAATGGACATGGACTTTCTTTGTTAATGAAATCAATGTTTCATGCCTCATTTTTCTGAAGGTAATGTGAGTTTAGCTTGTCAGTGCAAAAGCCACCACCACAATGCAAGGGCGTTGCTAAAGCGTTCTGAGTGGCTGCTATTGGGCACTTGCTTGCAAGTATAATCCGGGTGGTCGCATATGGTCCAGACATATGAGTCCGAGTCTCTAGGATTGTTTCAGGCCAAAATTGAATGTCTGGTCACTTAGAAAATGCATCTAAGAAGCTGCTTGATTCATGTACGTAGCACAAATGGTTTAGGGCAAGTTACACATCTAAGTTAAAAGTAAGGTAAGGTTACTTGTTACATTTACACTATAATGTCCAAGGTATTTGATCAAATAAGTGAATAATTCATTTAATTTATTTACTAACAAATACAACTGAAAACCTGACTCTTCCTTATTTTGGGTATTATAGATTTTGCTTTCTGTTGATTGTGCACAATCCTGCACAAACCTGAGCATTCAAGTAAGAGTTTCCTCTGATTTAAATTCTAAATACAACTTTCTTCCAAGTTTATAAATGGAATATTCAGAGTATGATATAGACTAATTAGTTACTTTTGGAGTTTAGAACCAGTTTATGAGCTTTAGTTTGTAGGATACTGCTAATGAGGCATATGCTGTTAAAATATTGTTTAATTTAAAGATGCCGTAAGCAATTTCAGCTATCAGCAGCGGTCCTCTTTACAAAAACCTGTCCTCCAAAGACATGCCAACAAACCTCAACTTGCAGAGAGCATTTCTGATTGGCTAGTTTTCTGTGTACCAGCATAGACCTACATGTGTGATTTCTTAGGGATATCTGTCTGCTATTTACCTTATACGCACCACATTCAAAATATACACTTACGGTTCATTTAAATACATGTTTGTTTTCTTTTCTATGATCCGCCTCTCATAAATTTGACATAATGAATGGCATATCACAATATCAGCACAGGGATCATGCTGTCAAACCTGTTCCTCAGAATGCACTTGCAGAACCAGATCACCAAGGGCACTTCCACAGAGACCTGCTATGACGATGGTCTCTATAGCAATAGAGTCACCAAGCACTGTTTGTGCTGCTTTTATGTGATTGTGTCACCTAACTTCAGGCCAGCCAGCCCTGTTTGGGGTTGCAGAAAATCATGAAAGCATCAACCAAAACTGATCAAAAAGTGTTTATAAGGATGTTATACACTGTAGTATGAATGGTTATTTATGTTTGAGTGAACACATTTCTTTGCGCCCCTTGTATACTACTTTGTTTACATGTCACTAATGTAAGAATGGACATTTTGGTTGGATGCGGAGAAGTTTTGCATGCCATTATGGACCTTTTGCTCGAAACGTTCCTCGTAAAAGAAAGGGGACCTGGCCTGCCTGTGCTATGGTACAAACTCTCACAAACCTGTAATTTTGTTTCGAAATGTCCGGCTGCTTTCTGCACCTATAATGATAGAGAGAACGAGAGAATGTGCTCAATGTGTTGTGTTTAAAAAGCAGAGCCAAGATCGGAATAAGATCACATGAGGGGCAACAGACCCTAACACAGGGCTCATCAATAAAGCTTGTTAACTGCTCTGAAACATCATATAAGTCAAATGCTGCACACAGAACCGCAGTAATGAGACGGTTATGAGACAGGATTACGTAAGACCAAAACCCAGATGTGCTTATGCATACAAAATAGAAAGCAATTACAATAAAGGCAGTGACTACATTATAAGTTTAAAAAACAATACACTGCATGTAAAAATACTTGTTGTATTTTAAAAATGTATTTCAATATTACATATAAAACCTTTGAATATTATTAATATAAGAATGAATTTAGTCTGAATATGTGTTCAGTATATAATCATAATAATTTAATATAGTATATTATTGTACATTATAAATTAGCTAAAATATAATTATGTATAATAATAGTCATTAAAAATTTAAATGGTTACTACTACTACTACCACTATTATTATTATTATTGTTAATATGCTTTAGTCCTTTAGTATATTATTAGTTCACATTTGAACTTGGTGTGAATCATTCCTGATGGTGAGTCAGAAAAGATTATATGTGTGGTACACACAAGGGCAAACTAAATAAAGCCACTGCTAAATAATTCTGTATTTTCACATACATTTGGATGAATCTGTAATGTAGCATAATATCACCTAATGTACTTCCACTGATGTTTTGGCAATTGGACGTTTGTGGAAAATCTTACATTTGAACATTCTTAGAAACAGAAAAAATCTCATTTGTGTGTGTGTGTGTGTGTGTGTGTGTGAGTCATTATTGATTGTGACTCATGGGTGCAGTACTTTTGGATGAAGAGCTTTCAAAAATACACATACGCAGTGCACAGTCCATGTCACTGCAACCGCATATCAATACATTTCTTACTTTTGTCACTCAAATGCAATTTACAGTTGGGTTACAAGAGTCATTAATCTACATCTTGCAGTCTGACTATAGTTTGACTGTCAGTTCTTTTGCTTCTGTAGTTTTTCACTCATAAACTTGCTACTGACTGATGTATTTCTACGACACGTATCACAGCTTATCTCTCTGTTTGCTTTCTATCAGCATTTCAACCAGCGCCGGTCCCGTGAATGAGCATATCTGCCAGTTCACGCGGTCTGGCCTCTCCTCATGTTTTCATGTGTTGGATGCGTGTGGGAGGAAAGGCAACGGTGTGCGTGTGACCAGCAGAAGAGTGTGTATCTGAAGTGCTGGGTGAGTACAAAGGGACATTTACGCCTGTGTCCACCGAACACAAAGCAGAGCCTTCAGTCTGCAGGCTGGAGAGAGCTGGAGGGTGCGATTGCCTCCCTCCTACTCTTAGACTCAGCGCATCATCCACTCCTCTTTCTCTCTCTCTCTTCTTCCACTTTAATCCCTGATGCTGGTTCTGGTCTATCGTGGATCCGTGCTTGGCCTCCTCCAATTGCACAAGTCTCATTCTCCACATACACATGCACACCCTCACTCCCCTATGCCTCTGACTATGACTGACAACACAAAGCGGTTGTGGACATTATACACACTGAGCGGCGGTCACACTATGAGACAATAATGCGAAAGTTTCTCAGAATGACGTTGGTTTTACAAAGCCTTGCTTAAAAGTTTAAAATAGTTTAATTAAAGAAATATTCTATGTTCAGTATGACTCAGTCGATAGCATTTATGGCATATGTACCACAAAAATTCATCTTCACTTATCCAACCTTTTGTTCAAAAAAAAAAAAGGTTAGTCAGGCATGTCCAGTGAAAGTAAATCAACTACTGTTTCAATAGTTCAGCCACAAGACATAAACAATGTTACTGTATGATTTTTGTATGAAAAACACACACAAAAGTTTTCTGTGTAAAATTATATCCAATTTTGACATGACAAAGTTACACCATAAAGCCTAAAGCGACTGTCAAAAGTATTATTTAAACAACTTTACAGCTCAAATAATACAAAATGTTATCAAATGAATAAATGTAAGTGCTTTTATAGAATTATAAGCTTTACATTTCTGCTTTCAAATTATCCAAAAATGACTCCATTCACTTTTATTGTAAGTGCCTCATCGCAAGTTTTTTTTTTTTTTAAGAAAACAAGGGACAAGTAAAAAATGATAAAAGCATTATTATTGTGGTTGAAAAGGCTATACAAGTCTTACATTACCTACATATGCCTTAGAATGATAGAAAAATAAACACAGACAGACAGACAGACAGACAGACAGACAGATAGACAGATAGATAGATAGATAGATAGATTGATCGATTGATTTTCCCCCCTTAAAGCAACGGTTCAGCAGTAGTCAGTCCTATATTTACCAAGAGAATCTGATCTGTAATCTGCTAACCGTGTTTATGCATGTGTGAAAGACACAACCAAATCCTGAGTCAGCTTTGTATTTGTCAGAGGTGGTCTCACTGATTTTACCCACTGTCCTCCACATGGCTGTGCTGTGGGCTGCTGTTAGCATCAGTACTATGGTTCTGGATCCACAAATGCTGACCCTCGATTAGCCTGGACCTGCATGTGACTGTCCTTCCTGATCAGGAGATACTAATCAACGCTGGTCTCACAGTGGGTATGAAAAGCACAGCTCTAGCACTGACAGAAAACTGCTCTGTTAAGATGACACTCACTGCTGACCATGTTTATGCTGCTGTTCTCAGTAGCTGTTGCATGCATCAACAGGAATTACAGGCCAATTCTGATAGAAAAGTACATTTAGCAGACAGACAGACAGACAGACAGATAGACAGATAGATAGATAGATAGATAGATTGATCGATTGATTTTCCCCCCTTAAAGCAACGGTTCAGCAGTAGTCAGTCCTATATTTACCAAGAGAATCTGATCTGTAATCTGCTAACCGTGTTTATGCATGTGTGAAAGACACAACCAAATCCTGAGTCAGCTTTGTATTTGTCAGAGGTGGTCTCACTGATTTTACCCACTGTCCTCCACATGGCTGTGCTGTGGGCTGCTGTTAGCATCAGTACTATGGTTCTGGATCCACAAATGCTGACCCTCGATTAGCCTGGACCTGCATGTGACTGTCCTTCCTGATCAGGAGATACTAATCAACGCTGGTCTCACAGTGGGTATGAAAAGCACAGCTCTAGCACTGACAGAAAACTGCTCTGTTAAGATGACACTCACTGCTGACCATGTTTATGCTGCTGTTCTCAGTAGCTGTTGCATGCATCAACAGGAATTACAGGCCAATTCTGATAGAAAAGTACATTTAGACATTTGTAATCAAAATAATATTAAGAGTAAGGTGTATTTTATAACACACCTCCTTAAAATGTAAAAGGACAGTTGACCCAAAAAAAGCTAATTCTGTCATCATTTAGTCACCCTTGTGTTGTTTAAAACCTGTATGACTTTCTTCTGCGAAACCAAAAAATAACTTGAAAAGTTTTGTTTCCCCCATACAATGAATGTCAGTGGGGTCAGATGTTGTTTAGACTCCAACATTCTTCAAAATATCTTCTTTTGTGAGTATTCTCTTGCACTCTAAATAAATAAATAATTCAATCATGATTTTTAGTTTTTGTTTCCCGTGTGTTGCTGTTTTTACCGTGCAGTGTGAATATTTTGTATATTTTTTCTATATATTTTATATATGTGACCCTGGACCACAAAATCAGTCATAAGGGTCAATTCTTCAAAATTGAGATTTATACATCATCTGAAAGCTGAATAAATAAGCTTTCCATTGATGTATGGTTTGTTAGGATAAGACAATATTTGGCCGAGAGATACAACTATTAGAAAATCTGGAATCTGAGGGTGCAAAAAAATCGAAATATTGAGAAAATCGCCTTTAAAGATGTCTAAATTAAGTTCTTAGCAATGCATATTCCTAATCAAAAATTAAGTTTTGATATATTTACAGTATGAAATTGACAAAATATCTTCATGGAACATGATCTTTACTTAATATCCTAATGATTTTTGGCATAAAAAAAAAATCGATAATTTTGACCCATACAGTGTATTTTGGGCTATTGCTACAAATATACCCATGCAACTTAATACTGGTTTTGTGGTCCAGGGTCACATATTATCTATATATGTATGATCTTTTGTTTTAAATTGTACACTTTCTTAAAAATCTGCATGGTTGGGTTGCACTATTACACTTGCGTGTATCATGCTGTGACGTTTGTTTTTATTTGATGCGTTTAAAGGCAATTTTAGTGCAATACAGTCTAACCACTCTGTACAGTTGTAGTGTAGTCATAACTAACACACAGAGGTCCATTATAAAGAGACAGGTTATATAATATATGACCTTTGACCTTAATCCTATACAGTGGTTGTCCTAAACAGCCAAACTCAAAAGTCCGCCACTATAATTATCTCTCTCTCTTTTGTTGTGTGCTAGAGTGGGTTGCAGGCTGATGGAGGGTGATTCAGTCTGAACTGAATGACTGCTCTAACAGAACGGCACCAGTGACCTTATGGAAGCATCATCATCTCACCCTGTGGCCATCTGGTAGTGTGATCCTCTCACACACACTCACACATGCACCTCTCTTTTGAAAGCATGCATGCTCACACAGTCTTACACAAACACAGGAACACAGTCATAAATGTATGAGCTAATATACATGAGCAAGAACAAAAACACATGCTTGCACACTAATATTCTTTCTCCCCCTTGGAGGCATGTATACACATTTGGATAAATGTGCAAGACTAAAGACATATGCTTATAAATTATAGCATAAAATCATATACACACTTATATACAAGTATGTAACTAAAAATTGGGTACTGAGGGGGAGCAAATGTGAAATCTTAAAGGAATAGTACTTCAAAAAAAATTAAAGATTTGTGATTATTTACACACCTTCATACACATGTATGCAGTACAGAATGAGAACATTTAATTGGTTTCATTGGCACCATATTTAATATCTGAGTAAGATGAACAGATACATTTCAGTCTGTTCTTTACAGCTATCATATTACTTGAGATCAGGTTTGGAAATTAACGGTGGCTTGGGGGAAAATGTCGCCAAAATTAACATAAAAGCTCCCCAAATTCAAGATACAAGTACAAAAAATGCCTCTGCACAATTAAAACTAAGATGTTTAGGTATGTCGCGATTAAAGTGAAATGTGAAATGAATAGAATGTGTCGATTGCGGCATTACATTGGCTCACGTTGCATCAAAAATGTCTTTTCACGTGTTGTTTTTTGCAGCCTTGAGCATTATAATCAATCACACACGTGTTTGATGAGCACATGAACGCTGTTGTCCAATCAGAGGCGTCTAGGATTAGTCGTCGGTAAAGAAGAAACCCACTGAAAACGCTGAAGTTTTGTTCTGCATGCGCTCCAACGAGAGTTCTGCAGTTCCGTGAATTCTCTCATGATAAAAACAAGGTGCAGGTGCGAAGTAAATAAGAGATTTATTTTGCAGTACACAGCTTCATTTGTGATAACGGGAGTTCTTGCGAGAGACCCTGCTCCAGATGACTTGAAATGTAGTAAGCAAGTTGTATGGAGTACTTTTATGGTACTATATGGTGCTTTTTGTTCTTTTTGGCAACCCATGGTCATTAAATATACATAGTACTAAAATCACACTGTCTAAAAGATGCCATAATTGGAACTTGATATCTAATATGCCTTTTAAATTCTGGTCTTCTGATACCCAAAAATGAAGTTCTGTTAATTATTTACTTACCCTCATGTTGTTCCAAACCCATATGCTGTTTTTGTCTATGGAAATTCTGTAGAAAAGGTATTATATAAAAATATATATATAATATAAGATATATAATATGTAGTATTTTAAAAGATAATAAAAGGTATAATATTTTGAATTATATTTTATTTTGTATTTTCTGTATTTTATATTTTTATTTTAATTGCTAGAGTTTTAGTAATTGTTTAGTGATTTTGTAGTTTTTTATTAGTTGTCTATATAGTTTTATTTTTTAATGTATTTAGTACTTCAACTCAAACTACAGGAAAAATTATAAATGTTGCCTTGGCAACTATAGTTGAATTAAAGTAAGGTTAAGTTTTTTTATTCTATTTAATTTCAGTTAATGTTTATTTCAAGTAAATTAATTTTGTTATGGTTTTAGTTTTAGTTAACGATAATTACCCTTCTGCTAAGTGGCCATTTCTGTTTCATAATTCATATAATCATATATTACACATATACATGTGCTATTCCAAGCACAAGCTAGTTAGAGCTGGCATGTACAAAGAGTCTCTGAATTCATTCATAATTCATATTTCATTTACCGCCACCTATGCACTTCTGTCCAGTTCAGTAGCTCTGCCAGTTGAGCGTCTGTAAGTGTCATCATGTCTGAGCTGAAAACATGTTCGCAGGGTGAAGCGTGGTGTGGTTGGCAAGCCTCACCAGCAAGTGCAAATGACTGGGATGCCAGTAAAGCATGCCCTGATCCGCACCAGATACTCACACACAAACCTTTGCGCTACAAACAATCATACCTGCACATAAACTGTGGTACACGCACACGCACACAGACACATGCACACATACACTCACACAGCAGGTGCGTGAGAGTCTGTGGGTCTGATGGGCGAGCGGATCAGAGAAGGAGAGTCAGGCAGTATGTGAGGAGTATAAGTCTCTGGTATTCACTCTCTTTCGCTTGGAAGCTTTGTCATGCAGTCAGACAGCAGCTGGGCAGGGAGGTTACAGACAGAATGCGTGTCTGTATGATTTAAACAGGACTGCTGTGAGTTCGGTTTTAATTTGGTCAGTTCAGTAGACACAATTCTTCTCCAAGTTTTCCTCCTCCATCCCAGCTAGTGTGGCTAATGCAGGGCACTTGACACAAGTAGGACCTATTCCTGGATCGACCTACCTCTAACATCAAATAGAAAAGGTAGAAACAAAACAAGTCCCTAAAATCTGATTGGTTGATAGAAATTTTCTTCCACAACTTGCAAAGATGTTGCTCCAGGAACATGTGCCTCTTGCAATAGTGATTGTATATATAGCATTTCTAAATTGCTGAAGAAGTTAATTATGTCTTATAGTTGATTTATTATATAATAACCAAAATCTCTCAAAGTTGCTTTTTTCTATAGATTATATTAACTTTTTGTTATTGTTACAAATGAGGTTTTATTGTTACAAGCGTTTGCAAGCAGACATTAGATGACACATTTACAATCTTTCTCCATAAGCTCTTGTTGTTACAGATGCTATGGATGGAAGAGTTTGTATTCTTTATTTTTGTTCTGCTCTCTATCCATTTCTTTTTCAGAGGTTATGTACTGCACAATAAAACAAAACAAAAAAACACCTCTTCCGCTGTTTTGCGTTGTTTGCTATTTCTACCTTATCTGTCCATTAAAATGATTTGCACATTATTTATTTATTAAGATCAAATCATTTAAAAGTTAACATATTCTTGTTAAATTACTCAGAAAATGGCAAACTCATTAATGTCTTAATGGGCCTGTCATCTCCTACAGAACATCTTCAGACAGAAATACATAAGACCCACTGCAAGCTCAAGGCCTCTCCTGACCCGTCTACCTGACAAAAGCCAGGAAACTAGGTAGATTAAAGTTAAATCAAGAATTAAAATCAATTAATAGCAGGTTATTAAACAGATGAGTCAGTACATTTTCAGTGGGTTTATCAGCATTTAAATTTTCCACTTTTTTCTTTGTTATTTACCATACATTTGTGTCTAAAAATAAAAGTGAGGAGTATTTCAGCCAATTGAGTCAGAATATATTTTTGGGCATAGTATTTAGTACACACACACTCACACACCCTTCTGAATTCCCCTCTGTGGCCATTTTCTTGTTTGCTTTCACAGGGCAGCCGAGGGATCCTGGATACAGTGGGGATCTGTGAGAAGAGGCAGAGGGGTTTGTAATCGAAGAGGCCAGCAACTCTTTATAAATAGGCTTGGGTCGCTATCATTGTAAAGTGAGGAGGAATCTGATCCTAGATCGGTTTGCCCAGACTTTCATGAACACAGGCACACCCAGGATGAACCCAGAGAGGTGCAGACAACCATTTTACTTGATAGGGAGAGGCAGGGAGCATGAGGGATGGATATGAGGATATAGATAGACAATCTGTGGGTGAGGGACAGCCTCACTTCTTTTATATGTTCTTCTATGACAGGTGTGAGCCACTGAAAAGAGAGGGTGGTGCAAAACTTTATGGATTAGATCATCACATTGAAAAGGTATGTCAAGCCTGTACTAGTTTGAAGTTAAAGGATGAAAAATGACCTAAACACAGATAAGGTCTAGAACAGCAATAACAGTTTCATCAATCCAGCTTCAAAGCAGAAGTCCCTTTGGATAAACGACCCACTGAATTAATAAACCTGAAGCATATTGCACAACTTGGCGTTTTTTTAATCGTTCAGTCATTCGCATTACACAGCAAATATGACACTGTGAACACAAAACAGTCAATGTTTCAAGTTTTTGTTATTTCATTGTCTTAGCTACACTTTTAACAAACGGTTAAAAAAAAGATAGCTCTTAACCTTTGTTTCGTCTCTGCTTTTTAATTTCAAGTCACATCTGTATAAGTTTTACTATCCAGCCCATAAATCAACTATAAATCGATTTGAGGATATTTCAGGCAGCAAAACATATAATTACGCCAATCCGTGAATGTCAGAAATTATTTCATTGTTATATTTTATGTTTGGTTCGGAATGTAAATGATTCTCGATGCCATTGCCTCCAGTAGTTTTCGCGTTCATAACGAATATAACAACATAAAACTGCGTAAAATATCACACGGATTTTACATAGAGCGTAAAGTATATTTCATTTGGTGTATTGACACTTTTTATATTAATTGCGGTTATGCAGAGTCTCTGTTGAATCGCCAAAGAGATCAAGTAGGCGACAGCCCCACACGGACATAAACAGCTTCATATCTTTAGATTGCGCTCAGATCACACGTCCGAAACTTTACTACACGTTTAATTCGTCTAACATATGCTTAAACGTAGCTAACATTTTCTTCATGAATCTGCGTCAAATAAGAGACAGACACAACATCGTAGCGTGTATATTAATGGCATTATCAATAATACAATTCCCTGTAACACTAATAAAGTTTACAGACTGTTTATTTTAGCGGGCTACAATTCAATTCTTAGTAATCGCTTACGTCCAATTATAACTAATAGTAAAAATGGTCTTATTAATTTTTAAATAGATTCCCAAAAAGCCATTCATTTTGTTAGAAGAAAAACATTCGCTTAAAAACGTGCTATTGTTTTAATCCCCATGAAAGCCTGTTATAGGTAGGCTAACAGTTGTTAGCCTATAAACTGGTCATTGTGTAGCAAAGAAAGGTTTCGGTTTCATAGAAATACAGACACAACGCATTTGCCTTCAGCAAACGAATTCACATCTGTTCGTTCAATTATGGCAAGAAAAATTCTCTTATTCGCAGAGACTGCTGTTGGAATTGTTCACACGGATTCGCGGGTTTCTTATAGATGCCTGTCCAATTCTTTGACAGAAATTGACATTAACCGGTCTCTTCTGGAGCAATTATGAATTCTCATACATCGATAGTTGTCTTTTTTAAAGAATTGATTTTTGTCGGTTTCATAGAAATACAGACACAACGCATTTGCCTTCAGCAAATGAATTCACATCTATTCGTTCAATTATGGCAAGAAAAATTCTCTTATTCGCAGAGACTGCTGTTGGAATTGTTCACACGGATTCGCGGGTTTCTTATAGATGCCTGTCCAATTCTTTGACAGAAATTGACATTAACCGGTCTCTTCTGGAGCAATTATGAATTCTCATACATCGATAGTTGTCTTTTTTAAAGAATTGATTTTTGCATTAATGCGCATTTATGTAATCCATTATGTGTCATAGCTGTCAGTTTACGGCCTTAGAAACACTTGTTCAGTATTTTCATTTATTACAAAACATGGAGAAAAATGATATAGGCTATCAGTTAATAGCTTATAAATTAGTTAATAAACTTTTGAGTTTACAGGTTTCTTATAAACATCTGGAAGCATATAGCTACTATTTAAATTATACTCTTAAACATTTTGTTAGGTGATCGCAAATAATAGGCTATAATTTTCTATGTCTTTAACCTGTTGCATTGAAATTTAAAGAAGCAGCTATTATATTATAGCCTACCACATGAAGATTCTTCCGCACTGGGATCCTCGATCCTGTTATGAAGCAAATGCAAATATATAGAGATTCTTTAGTTCTCCTCAGTTACGTTTTCTATTACAAAGAGAGTTCGTGAGTAATTTATTCTTTTTAAATCTTTACCACAAAATACATTGTCATAAACCACCATAGATGATCTGCATAAAGGAACACGTTTGTTCCGCGGTTGTTCCCAGATGAACTTTTGCGTCCTTGTCGAGAAACGGGTGACAGCTCTCTGAAAGGTTCGTCTGTGGGCCTGTTTCACAAGGGCAGAATCCTGTAATTGATCAAAGAACAGTCTTTATTAAATGGCAGACATTTCATTTTGCACTGCAGTATGAAAACTTTAACACTTCATTTCAAATTACGTTTGTTAACGTGTGTTTTCAAATGACAAATAGCCTATGATCTCTGAAACTGTTATTATTATTATTATTATTTAAGTAACGTGTTGAACATATAGACATTGCACTATAAAATGTTACCCGAGATTTTTTTGCACATTTCTAACTGTAGGTTTATTGACATGATGGATAACTATAAAGTTGACCTTTGGGTTAAAAAAGTTCACTCGCTGTTAAATTTCTAATTGTATTATCCGATTTGTGTGGGTACCACGGTACACAAATGTTTATTTGCTTACTTATTAAGTAACATCATTTAAAAAACAACCAATGGGTGATAGGGTATGTCAAGTTTTGGGCCAAGGTCAACTTTAGTAAACTCAACAGGCCCGGGTGAACTGTCAAGGCTGATGGTCCCTCGGATTTTTTTTTTTTTTTTTTTTTTAAATCACATAAAAACCGCTGCACAAATCCGACCAGAATCATTACACTGAATTAGTAAGAAGAACGGTTATCGAGTCAACAACTCGCCGACTTTTTGAACGAGAACTTGTTTTGTGTTTTTTTTTTTTTTTAAATCACTCTAAAATAGTATTACTAAAATCTGACTGAAAATCTATTTGTCACATCAGTAAAATGCTTTGTTTAACTATCAACAACTCTTGACAATACAACTGTCATGAGGACATCTTTGTTCAATATGAGCTAACACTTTTAAGTAGGCGGATTTCAAATAATATCTGAATTAAATCATGAAGATGGCTTTGTTGAGCTTAATTACATACAACAATTGGTTATATAATTGAGTATCTACCAGACTCTTTATTGGCCGTGGAGCGAAGCAGAAAAGCGGCAAGCAAAACTCCGTGATGCAACTCTGTTGTAACTGGAGCAATGGTCCGGTTGATTCAGGAGGACACGCATGCATCACTACATAAAGTAATTCAGTTCACTGCAAACTATATTGTATGCATGCATATATATATTGAATCTACTTATATAAAAGAAAATATCTTTGTGAATAGCTACATGGCAACATTAAGGCGTTCCGCCTGAACTCTGTTTTCTACAACTGAATCGCCACCGTGCAAAGACAGTATTGATTAAATGTTCCAAAACTCTAAAGGCATGGCAAAATTATGTACGTTGCCAAAACATGAATAAATATAATGTAAAAAGATGTAGCCTATACACACACACACACACACACACACATATAATAAAGATATCCGTTTTCGCTGTCACTTGTGTAAGCTGCTCGAGCTTGTCATTGTAGCGCTTTGAGGAAGACTTGCCTGGCACTTCGCGCTTCCTACCCCAGCGAGCGCATATCTTGCCCCGTATGAGTTGAGCTGTACAGTGAGGGGGGACACGTGATCGCATCTGATCCCGTCGATTTTGTTATAGGGTGGAGGGTCTGGGTTTTGTGTACATAAGGTCGTGTGCTCGATTTCTCTCTCTCTCGTACTCCAAGTGCCACCGCTCCGCCTCCTCTTTTCGCAACATTGACGCAATGTATAAATGCTGGAACAAAAGGACAACTTCCTTGAAGCTTGGCGTAATTGCAATAACAGAGATAGAGAAGGGCTTCAGTGACATACTGATGGGTCCGGCATTCTGCCGGAATATCTTTCCCACGTCTTCTTTGGCTCGACGTACACGTAAAATGGATTTGCACTTTCCCAGGTTGTTCCAAGCCTGAAGTAAGTATCATAAACCAGCCTTTTCTTTTCCATATCCAATCTCTCCAGCTCCGCTCGCGCTCCCCTGGTTCATAAGAGGAAATACGACGGAGCGAAGCTTTGTTGTTGAGTTGCCATTCACAGTGTTATCTCTTGTATTGGCTGTGCGATTTAAATATTTGAGGACGAAAGTTGCCGTGTTGTTTACGATTCATTATCGGGCTTATCTAAAATTCACATAGGCTATGTATGAGCGGAGGTGGTAAACAACCAAAGCGCGGGTCGCACAGTTGTTATTATACGGTCGGAAAAGAAAGGCGCTAGTTTTTTAATGAATGTTTATTTGTTTCGTGAAGGGGTTCAACAAAAGGCGATGGATGCGGGGGGAAATTTAAGTAGAAGTCGCCTAATGTCAATGACACTTTCCACGATTAATTTCGTGCAATCGCTAAGGTTGAATAGCATATCAAAAGAGCGGCTCGAGCGCGTATACATACATCATCGAACACAAAAAGCTGTAGTGAAAGCCAAGCAGTGAAGTGCCGGGTTTTATTATATTCAACTAACTGAAGCTGCATTCCGCTTCCATTCCGCCGCTCCAAAATTATACGAGAATGTGGTGTGTGTCTCAAAACCAATATATTCTCACATGTTGCTCATTCTTACAGCTGAGAATGAACAGGCGCGTTTTATTTCAGCAACCAAACGGTGCCTGTGCTATTGGTGTTAATGCCGATCCGATACTTTGCGAACAAAGGACCGGGGGAGAATTTCGTGAGGTGGAGGACGACAGTAAAAGTACTAGTACACAGCTAATTACTAAAATGTTAGGATCATGAATCCAAAAAACAGAAAGGCATGTTGAATTTTTTTATGGTCAGAGTTTATCGTCAAGAATGAGTAATCCAACAGGTCAAGAATTTAATAAAAAGAAACTGTATCAGATACTGCATACAACAAAACACAACTTTTCTACTTTCAGATATCCAACAATTGTAGTCTGCCATAACCTACTTTGCCAATTTTCAGCTTATTTTTTCTTTTACACTGATATCCTCTTCAACCCATAACATTAATTTACATCAAACTGCAAAATAAAACCACACATCTATATAAAGGCAAGACAGATATATGCTCCACACACCAACAGAAAAATCAAAGAACGAGTTAATCAAATTAACATTCTGTATCTTTTCACTGAACGTATTGAATGTAATATGCAGTCCTGCAGTGTGTGTCTATTTCAAGAGTTGTTTGGGGTGAAATGTGAAGGCAGAAAGTATAATTTGATTCAGAGATTCAAACTATGAATGGAGAGTGTATTAAACTTCAGTAGCAACCTTGTAGTTACACTTGCATTATGAGATGATACAGGAGTCATGAAGTCAGAAATTAGTCAGTAGTGATGTAGCTTGCTGTATAAAATGCGCTGAGACAGGGCCTTAAATATAGGGCTGCATTTGTTGTTGGTATGGTTTCCTAGTGAAAATAGCTCTAAATGTATAAGGGACTTTGAAAGTGTGCATTTGGTTATTCATATGCTTCCAAAAGCGTCATGCTTCATGTATTTGACTGTAATCCATGCTGTATTAGCTCAACATCTTTTAATATAGCTGATTACACAGCCCTGTAATATTCATATACAATCTAACAATTACAAAGCTGATGTTTATGATAAGGTTGATTTTGACATCTATTATATACAAATATAAAATGTGGATTATTAATATATTCAGATCATAAAACAAGCTTTTGTGAAACTATACGTATAATACGTATACGATTATCAGTAGTATCTATTGGCAGCAAGGTGCCATAGGTGTAATGTAGGTTCGGTCGGCTTATTAGAGCCTTGATATTGCTGCATATGTATGTTAGTAATTAATCACCCAAACTACAAGAAATGGGCTAAGTCTTGTGTTGGTATTTCCTACTACAGAGTATCTGTGTTTGGATAAGTGGGCAACATTAAGATTTGGGCTTTCAAGTGTGTCACAAAGCAGTTGCTGAGGAAAAAACAGGTCATATAACCCTCTCTTTCTGAGCAGAATGGATATTCTACAACACCACTGAGACTGAACTATCAGTTTGCATAGGGCGTATACAGAAGAACACCTTACATAAGTTTCACTATAGGGAGCTTGGCAGGGAAGTAGTCGATGAAATAGCTTAAATGACATGCATTAGATAGCCAAGGGCTACTTTTTATTTTACGAGGCTCTTTATCAGTCTCGATTTGGGTGCTTCCCCTCAACTGGCAGAGGCAAACGGGAATCTTCTCCTCTAAACACATAAACGTCTTTTAACGTGCAGTTTCAGAGAATATTGTAAGATTGTTTCGTGTTCTTTTTAACGGTGATAAAAAAAACGTTTCTTCCAGTAAAATCTTTCTATCTCCCATCTTCAAAACCGCTCTCTAAGTCCATGTTCCCGGCATGCACATGCGAGCTGGGGGCGGCTCTTACCGATTTGAATGAGGAGAGTCACTTTCGGCGCCATTTTCGAGTGAGCTGCGATAACATCAACACTGAGCGCGCGACGCTTCGCCTTAAACATAAGACTTGTTATCTGAATGTGGGAAAAACAGCACGGTCGGACCACGTTTACAGAGCAAAACCGCCTGCGATCTAGTGTCGACGAGCACAGAAGTGACCAATACGAACCGATCGTGGAGCCGAAGGAGAAAAGGGGGCTATCGTTCAGCTGCGTAATATGGAAAACATGTTATTTAAAAAAAATAATACATAAAAATAACGCTCGATGCGGGGAAAAATATAGAAAAAATCTGGAAAATACCAGAGGGTTTTAGGATTGGGATTCAGCGTGGCGGTGATGAAGGTTGTGTCATTTTGGTGTTTTTACACGTCGCTTTTTGAGCGGGAGTAACGGACGAGCTGCTGGCGTAGATACACGCAGTTCAGTCCGAGTCTGTGATGCATCAGACTCTCAACTCAGATCATAGAGGAGACATCAAGCATTTTAGCCGGTAAGATGTTTGAAACACTTTATTCATCGAGCTTGACATAAAATAGTTGACTTTGATTGTAATTTATGTTTTTTTTTTTAAGAAGACCACATTGTTGTGAAACCGTCTTGAAGCATATTGTTTTTAGGGTAAATACTTTTTTTTTTTTAAGAAGACCACATTGTTGTGAAACCGTCTTGAAGCATATTGTTTTTAGGGTAAATACTTTGCGCTATTTTATAAGTCCAAGCACGAAAGCCTTTTTTGATTAAAAAAAGTTTGATTTTTTTGTCATTTTTGTTACTCGACGCTGTCATAATGTAACGCTCTTTATTGAGACGTCACAATGTAATATGTTACAATTACACTGACTGGACAACTGTGGTGTTTATGTAACTTATAAAAATTGAAACGATTTACACATGAGGTAGAGTCTTGTGCTGACGTTACTACTTGGATATTATAAAACGGTGAGTGTCGTTGTGTTCAGTTGGAATAGTAGTGAAATGTAGTGTTTTTGTGCGTCTAGAGCTGGGAGGGCAGAGGACGCGTTTTGTCTGCAGGAGAAAGAGAATCTTGCCTTTCAGCTTTTCTTGGAAATGTGAATTGGAGTTCAGCAGTATGGTTGCAAGCAGGGCAGTTTCACCTTGTTGTGCAAGTTGGTGGATTTACGCACGAGTTTTGCTTATATTATTCACAAAATAAAGAAAACCGTTTATTCTGTCCTGAGTACCTTCAATACATATCTGAATTTAAGTAAATTGCTTGCTACGTTTATTATTAGTTTTCATTAGCACCACTTACATTTTTTTTCAGCTTCTCTGATGAGTGTTAGAGGCTGTGTTTCCATTTTTGAAACAATAAGTAACTTTTTGTGCGGTTTTTGTATTCAACTGGATGGAAAGTAAGCCTTGAACTACTGTGGGGGTTGAATTGAAAATGCAGGCCTGTTGAGAAAAAGCGTATGTCAGTTGCAGAATTGCTGAGGTGTGTGATCCTCTCCTCACATTCAGTCTGTGTGTGTATTGGGTGTCTCATGGAGGGCGTGCTGCACCTGGAGCACGAATTGAATTAATTCAAATTAGCCAAAGTTATGCTCTGACTTTTATTCCTGCATGCTTTATAATATTGGTAATTCTTGATCAGTGTTGGGCTCGTTACTCCAAAAAATTAAATTTATTACTCGTTACTAGTTACTCCTTTCAAAAGTAATATTATTAGGCCTGTCGCAATAATCAATATATCGACTTATCGCGCAATATATGTACATGACCTCAATAATTTTTGGTGACGCAATATATCGCTCCATTATATTTACTCAAAAATTAATGTCACCATGTTTTGTACATTCCACTTGTGCTTGTGTCTTTTGCAGCTTCTCGTACATAACGTGGTGTAGTCATGAGTACTTAATTTCCATGATCTAAATATTCTTAAAAATTAAAAGTTTGTTGTCATTTGGAAGTGTGTAGGCCTTCTTGCGTTATTATGCTGTTACATTATGATTATATATTCAGTGGCATAAAATGGTCTTTAAAATGACAATAATATCGTTTATCGCAATTATTTCCGGGATTCAATATATCGCACAACAAAAAGATGTTATCGTGACAGGCCTAAATATTATTACTTTACTTATTACTATCTGACAACAGTAATTACTTAGTTACACTACTAGTTACATTACTTTTCCTTCACTCCCCACATAAGTTGTAATTGTGTATCTTCCCCATAAATTTCTTCCAAAATGTCACTAACAGTATATTTCTGCCTCATCATTTGACCAAAATCTACATTGGATTGCAGTCAGAAGTTTTTACAATCACTCAATGGTGATTGATAGTGACTTTTAAGTAAAAGTGTTATATTAATTGTCATATGTAGCTTGAAACTATTTGTAGCTATAATTTCTCTGTTACCCTAATATATGATTATATTTCATTTAGTATTTTATCAAAAGAAATCACATAAGTTCATAAGATTTTTAATTATAGTAATATAATTTATCAGAGGGAAGTGGGTGGGCAAGCCATGTAAAGCCAGAGTAAAGTAATGCCACAACTTACACATCTGTGTTCAGATCAGCTTTTCTCCTGACAAAATCAGTGTAAAGGCAATATTTCCACCCCCTGAATGTAAGCTTTTCCATATTCCAAGCTTTCCTGATGCACTGGTGACTTCATGTGCAAGTCGTGAAAATTATGAAAATAAATCTAGGAATTATTAGATTGTTGGATTTCAAATCAGTAGGGGTTGAGGCATCAGAAGTAACTAAGTAACTAGCTGTTTTATGGATGGTAACTGTAATATTATTACTGAAATCGTATTAGTAATTAGTTACACTACTAGTTACTGCAAAAAGTAATATTATTAAAGTAACTAGTTACTGCCCAACACTGTTCGTGATACAGTTATGGCATAGGAAAACAAGTCATCAGACTAACAAATTTAACCTAAAGTATACAAGAGATAATTGTTTTGAATATATTTTTTTAAGTCACACAGACCTTTACAAAAAAAAGCTATTGGCATTACTGTTCCACAGCTTTCTTTCTGTAGCTGTTTAAACCAAATAGCTATAGACACTTTTGTCAAAAGTGTAATTTTGTTTTTTCAGACTTTAATATAGTGTAAGTTGTCCACTCACTCTGTAACTATTTTTGAGGCCAAGTGAGACTTTAATCTGAGTCAGAGTTGATATTTCTTTGGTTATCGCTCTACATTGTGTCAGAAGGACAATATTGTTGACTTGAATGACTTTTGAATGGATTTTTCTTCACTCACTGCAATGTATTGCAGTTTACGAGAATCATTGGAAAAATATTAATAGTTCTGAAAAGTTTTAAAAAGAAACTTTGATAATTTAAGCAGTTATCATTTTTTATGACGTTTTATTGCAAATTAATATATCAATGTTTTAATGTAGGCCTAGTCTTTTTACGTAGCACTGTAAAGAGCTTGCTCACCAATCACGAACATGTTTTTTACAAAAAAAAAAAAGTAGTGGGTACAAATCATGGGAATTCCTTATATCTGTTAGTATCTGTATATAATTATGATTACTATGTCAAGACTTTATAATTATAGTATGATTTTACAGTGGATTTATTGTAAAACTGGTTAATAGTTACTTATTAAAGTTGGCTACTTACATATTCAACACATTGTACACACACACATTCACTCAAAACTTTAATTTATTAAAAATTAATTAAAAAAATGACAGTTGAACATATATTTCCTAATATAAAGTGACAGTAATATTTTAACATTGTAATACGGCTTCCAGTCTGCTAGAAAAATATCAGTAATGTATAAAACAGATATTGTCATGGGGACATGCCTCAGTTACTGCTTGTCCCGCCACAAAACAACAACTATTCAGTCTCTTCATTCACGTCCTATACAAAGAAATAAATAAGAGCAATTATTTATAAATAAAAACAAAAAAATACAATAACTTACACATTTTGCACAAATATTTCATTGTCACACTTGTAGCTTGTCGGTGTGAGGATTAAAAATGCTTTTTCCCCTGCTGTGTGTGTGTGTGTGTGTGTGTGTGTGAGTGTATTTATAATTTCATGTCAGTGTGTAATTGTGGTCATGAGGTGATCCCTCAGTGCTCTATTGTGAACGAGGCTGGACATTATGACAATGACCCACTTAGACCACTTTAAATTGAGTTTGTCTTCAGGTTAGGACTAAAGTTTACAGTATTATACAGGGCTTGTGTTTCTTTGATATCAACCACTCAAGACGTTGGCTAATGTGTGTGAAAGTACGATGGAAATGACAAAAGCATGCCAATAAGGCCTACGTTAATGCACATTCTCAGCCAGCCACTCAGTTTGAAATATTAATGTATTTAGTTTTATTTTTACATGCGGAACAGAGTTTAGATCCTATATTAGTTAATTTACAGACATTAGATAATAAGGTATTCAATGATTAGAGGCGACTTTAAAAAAAAAAAAAATATTTACATTCCACAATTTTTTTTTAGCACTTTTAAATCCTGATTTTAATTTTAATTTTGCATAAAATAAAAAAAAACATTCCTTAAGGCCAAAATATTGTATTTGATAATATTATAAGTCATTTTATTAAGAGCAGGTTGTTACATTTTATCAACAATGTTATATTTTGTAAAACACTCATCTACCATTTCAAGGTCCAGCTGCATTATTTTCACCCATTTGTAACAAATTTGCTGCAAAGAAGAAATTCTCCAAATTTTGCTCTAACCTTTGATCTTAGTGAGCGTTAGCTTGTTCTCTCGTGTCTCTGTGACCGTAACACTAGTCACAATCATGATAGTTCATTATGACTTGTACTATTTCATTATGATATGGATTGCAAGTGTCTTTCCCACAGTTATAATACACACTTGTAACCTCTTGGCCCAAATCTAAATGGAAACCCTCATATATGTACTATTTGTAGTAGCTGTGTGTGTCACATACAGCAAATACCACTGATCCTGTTGGTCCCTGTGATATGCCCAGTGTTTAATGCATTTTCTTGCCTTATCTTAATGGTTATGTAATATTGCATTTGAATCAGACCCCCATCCCACACCATATGAAAAACTCTCTAGGTGCAGGGCCTGTGACTTATCTTCATGATTTTTCTCTAATCATTATTTGTTCCTCTTAATTTGGATGCCTTGGGGGAAAAAAAAAAATGTATATATATATATATATATATATATAAATGTGGAACCGCTTTGTCTACTGGCTTGCACTCAAGTGGGGGTATAGTTTTTTTTTTTACCTTAGCTATAAGATTATGTCCTCTGTGTCTTACACCCCGAATAGTATTTAGTATACTGTATGAGAAAAAAACAATTATTTTGTTGTTCTTGTGCTGCGCATGGATTGAGGCAACATCACAGGTTATATTATCAGTGTAAATTCTGATAGGTTTTTGTGGAGTTTCATATTGTGTTATACTTTGGTTTTTAAGTGCCATATTGACTTCAATGGGATCACATTTTCATCTTTTTAGTAGCAGCTCCTGTAGATAATATAACAGGCCTGCCCTGTACTGTTCTAGCTAATTTTTATGTCAACATCTCTTTGCTTCAAACATGCCTGTAAACATTGTATAGTTACTTTTTGAAGTAAATGTGATAGCAGAACTGGTCTCAAAATGAGTTCGAGGTTTCTGCTGTGTTTTCCCCCTCTTTGTGTTAGCTCATTTCAACGTGCCTCTTGCCACAAAGTTAAAGAAGGGCCTTTATGATTCAAAAAAGTTGCTTGATTTAGTTTCAAGTAGTAGCTTGAAGGGAAAATAAGAAGAGTCACTTGGCTGTGTTATAATCATGAAACCTGAATGTCAGTATCATTTGGGGCGGGGGCTTTTGATTTCATAACTTCACTTGCTAGTAAACCGATCGGTATGAAACATAATTTTCGGGCCTAACTCAAGCCTCAGTTGCGTGTGTGTGTTGGTTTGCCCAGCAAGATCAGAGGACTTTCGATTCTTGGTGGGTGTGTATCTGTGTGTGTTTTTTTGTAAATGATAATTTAGATGCGAAACTCAGAAATGAAAATCTTGATGTGAGTGTCAATTACAAAGCTATCTGCTAAGAGGAACACAGCGCCAGTCGAGCTGTCTGATGCCAAACAGCAGAGCTCTTCATTGTAAGCTCTTCTTAGTACTACATGTGCTGCCAGGGCTGCCCCTATCTGACGTTACCAAGGCAAATGCACTTGTTATAGGGACTGGCGCTGTTGTCAAGGTATTAGGCCAGTTAATTCAAATTAAAGTGCTTGAAGTATTTTTGCGACGTTAGTTCATACAATATGAAACAACTTGTATATTGCGTTTGTACTATGATGTTTCATGTACATAGGCAATTTATAATAATCTGAAGCTTTACTGTACATCTAAGCACGGTTTGTAAAGAAATGAACCTTGCAAAAAAAATAAAAAAATACAGTGGTGCTAATTAAAAATTAGAAATGAGGTGCCTTTTAAGACCAAATAATAAAACAGTAACATCTTATAAATTGTGTATTGAATACATTTTGGAATGAAATTATTTAGTTCCTGAATATAGCATCCCCTTTTTGATATTTACAATGTTAATATTATATTTTGCTTGTAGCGCCACGTTTCCGGTTCTTTGTTTTGAAATATATTAACAAATAATTTTAATTTACACAATTTATACTTAATTTTTTATTAACTTATGAAATATTGTATTTTCTAGTATTTTAAGTATAGATGTATTCAAGAGTACACTGATCATGCACAAAGATGAACAATTTTTGTCAGTAGTGTGTAGAGTGGGATTAAAAATGTCAGATTAGTTTTTTTTTTTGTTCCAGTATTGTTTTGTTCTGTCCCATTGGGCAGATCTTGTGTTTATAAATGTGCTTTCACACACACTTGTGTGCTCTCGTGCCCCCTTTGCTTGTTACTCCTGTAAAAGCAAGTGAAATTATGGGAGAAGCTTCCCCTTTCTGTGGTAGGAAGTGAATGTTTCTCTGCTAACTTCTGGCATACGAAGTTACAGGGAACAACACATCTAGCTGCAGTCTCGTAAAAATGCACTATTCTGTCCCATTGGGCAGATCTTGTGTGTATAAAAGTGCTTTCACACACACTTGTGTGCTCTTGTGCCCCCTTTGCTTGTTACTCTTGTAAAAGCAAGTGAAATTATGGGAGAAGCTTCCCCTTTCTGTGGTAGGAAGTGAATGTTTCTCTGCTAACTTCTGGCATACGAAGTTACAGGGAACAACACATCTAGCTGCAGTCTCGTAAAAATGCACTAATCAGACTTACCCCTGCATATCACCAGAGTGTGTCAGTTTTGTTAGCAAATAACCTATTGTTAATTCACACACAACTATTGTTTATTCTTTGAGTGTGCTTTTTTTTGTTTAATTTATGTACACGTGTACACCGTAGTGTAACTTTCAATGTATATTACTTGAATGTATAAAAATAACTAAATAAATTTTGATGGGCTTTTATGTTGTTGAATTCATTGTCCCTTCTAGGTTTTATTACCCTATACTATTCGGTGACTGTGAGTCAGTAAATACTGAGACAATACATTTTTTGAAAACCATCACTTTTTATGCCTTTATGAATTTGCTATTTGCATAGTACTCAATAATAAGTCACAATTTTAAAAATGAATGGTTTTAAAATTATTTGTTGGTGTAAAATCATTTTTAGTTTGATGTTGCTTGGTAATTAGGCTGAAATGATGACTCATCTTTTTTTTTTTTTACATTACTAACCCATAAAAGTTAGTTTATTTCAAGTGTGCCCTGAAAGTTAAGTATTAGTACTACTGCTTAGAATTATATTTATATTGTGGGCATTATTAAAACTTACTTTGTGTTGTTTGTCCTTTGGTTTGATTTTATTGTCCTTTGTAAGTGTGTTGTTGCTTTTACTACTTAATATAATACTTTTTTAACTTTGAATTTAATTAAACTAATTTTTTATTATTATTATCACACATTTTGAAATTTTTAGAAACACCACTGCGTAGGTTTGGTACTGTTGTGGTGTTGTTTGTTGGGGATGGGTTTCCTTTCTTACACACACACACACACAGTCACAAACCATGACACATAAGGATTTATCTCCAAGAAGATTATGCAGCATTCATTTAAATATTTCACATAATGTATAAGTGCAAGAAAATTACACGTCCAATAATAAAAATAAAAAAAACACTGCATGCTATGTGGATGGTATACTTTTTTTTTCTTTTTTTCTACCTGTAGTTATGTTAAGGAACATAAAAGCCCGAATTTGTGCTTCATAAACATCCCTTTAATTTTGTTTTCTCCAGGAAAGAAATGTAGAGCACACGGCATGACACTGAGCTGTGACACAGTCAAATAACTGTAAGTACACCACTGGTTGAACCATTTTAACCATATGGGTTATAAGAAGCATGGTTTAGTTGAATAATTTTTTGAAATGCATAAAAATACCAGAAAGTATAAAGAAAAACAAAACAATTTTTTCTATATTCTCATGAAGTGCCTAACAAAGAGAAAACAACAAGAAAGTGAAAGACATACAGACAGAGCAAACAACGTAAGTAAATATTATAATGTGGGAGGTAACAGGCTTTTGTCAGGGAACACCTTTTTTTGCCCCAGAAGTCCATGGGGCTCTTTTCATAACCTGTAATTTTACCCTTATAGACAGCAGATGCTTCACTGTCCTCTTGCTTGTGTTACACCAAAAGTTTATTGTCAGTATTGGATCACCTGGTACAAAAGCACATGCGCGTTTACTGAATGCAACAGAAACCTGGGGGTTTACAGCAGAAATAGAACATGATAAATATTGAAAGTTAGTCATGCGTGAAATTGTTGTGTTATTATTAGCCTGGTTATTTTGCACTTTGCACCTATCATGTAAATTATTTCTTACACTCCTGCTTAACAGTCATTTCAAAGATAGATTTAGAGAAAACTATGAAATTTTGTTGTTTAGCTTACTCATATGGTTCTTTAAAAATGCATGTCTTGACTGATTTGAATTACCTCAATGAATCTACTTGCAAATCTTATATTGAATATGAAAATAATTTTAGGAAAATACAATTCAGTTAGACAACTTTCATAAATGCACTCAGAATACACTCAGTTCATATGTTTTAACAGTTGCTGGTTTTCTTAAGTTTTCTGCTTTTGTCAAATCCCTCTAAATAAAGGTTTGGATACAGTTAACTTTTTAATCATGGTGCACACTTACCTGGTAATAGTGATTTTCATCAGCGAGAGACAGGCAGGTCGTGTAAGCACGGTGTGAATATCATGTTTTTCTCAGAACAGGTACCAAATTACCACAAATGACCAGAGAGTTAAGAGTATGCAAATAGATTTTGAGCACCGTGTACTTCTCCAGAAAAATCCACCGGTCACTGTAGAATAGAAATGTGCTGTTAAAAATAGAAGTTAAAAAAAGAGTTAAGGTCATATAATGAGTGTAAGGTGCAGAAATGTAACATTCTGAAAATAAACATTTTATATCTTTAAAAACAGAGATGCTCACTTAATTTTTTTGCATTTGTGAACTGCTTTTCAAGATGTAACAGACTTTAAAAATCGAAAACAATGCACTTGACCTTGAAATTGGACATTGGCAGCTGCCAATTTTTTGTGGTTGCCATTTAAAACAAAAACAAAAGAATTATCTTTACTTGACTCCTAAAATGTTTTAAAATAAATGCATTTGTACTTTTTTCATACATGATTATATCAGGTATCTATGCCCTGCTGCATTTCCACAGCAAAACCAAAAGTGAGAAATAAGTCCACAAGCCTCAGGAAGTCTCACGTTTTAATCAAAACTGCTGCTTGGTATTTTATCTCTATTTTTGATTGTAGATTCTAACGTCCTCAACAAGTTAATTTTTTGTCCTCGATGTCATTTTGACAAAATGTCATTAGAGCGTTTAGACACATTGACGCGTATAACTCATTGTCTTGTTACTGATCTTGTGTTTTCAGGAGCGTGTATGTGCGGCCGTGTAGGCGCGCGCCTCGCGTGAGTGCGTGTGCGTGTGCGCGCGCTCTGTGCGGGGCCTGTCGGTACTGTAGCAGCACAGAATGGTTTGTGAGTTATAACGGAGGTACAGGCCGTACTGTGCTGCGGCAAGAACGACAGGACAGACCTTCAGATTCAAACGGGTGAAAAGGCAGAAGAGAAAGGTCTAGTAGGCGAAAACAACAACAGCAGCAGCAAGACTACGTGTGCCGGCGAGTCTCCTGAACTTGGCCGTGTGACTGACTGGCTGCCTGGCTGTAGCAGCACGTAAATATTGGAGTCAAAGCACTAGCGAATCCTCCAGTATTGACCGTGCTGCTGGAGTTAGGCGGGCCGTTTACCGTCTGCGGGGGCCTCTGTGCTTCGGGATCCCTCATCAGGAAAGCACAAGAAGATTAACGACTGCCTAATAACATACTGTCCAAATGCCGGTGTTTTGAACGCTTTTATTCTGAGAACCGATGCCATGAAATGTGATAAAACATCAAATAAGCTGTACAAGTGTTTATGTAATTTAAGTTTAAATTAAATTAAACCATTTATGTACATGGAAAAACGCAATAAAGGAAAATAAAATGTAAAAAACATTAAAAATCAGTGATTGCATCAAGGCAAATTAATGGTACAGAGCCACGTTGTGCGCGAACTCTGCAGTTTCTGTCAAATACATAAATCTGCCACATTAATTTCTCGCACCAAATTCTAATAAAAATATCTAGACTATAATGAGCAGTTGCTGTGTACTATTACAGATAAAGCACATCGTAGAAAACAGTTCTAAAATGTGTCGTATTACAGTGTTGAGCACCATATCAGTAATGTACCTTCCATCTTTATTTACACATTTTGAATTACGCAGCATCGCCATCTTCTGGGAAACTTTAAATGGTTTGAAGTTTTCAGATCGCCCCCGTTTATTTTAGGTTAAGATTAAGGGGAAGGGGTGCTGACAGAATCTCTTCTAGATCGGCCCCTTTTGGTACTTTTCGCGGTTTGTTTTGATTCTCGCGTTTCTTTCCCTCGGTAAGGGTCGTTAATATCAAGTAGCCTATATTTACACTCTGCTGAAACGCTCAGGCGATGCTAATGAAACCATCCTTCAAACCGTGTCCACCCTCAGGCCAAGACTAAGAAAAGTTTGCGTTCATCCGGATCAATTGTTTAAAAATCTGTCAAATAAGCAAATGAAAGATGAAAATGCGAATCTATATAAAACTTTTAAGGGCACTTCTACTCGAAACACTAAGTTGGTCTTGTTGCCTCAAGGGATACGAATGACCAAAAATCACAAAATTTTAGCTCAAATTTAATTGATTTGATTCTGAAGTGACTACTAACTCCAGTATCTAGCCACCCCGAGATTCGCTTGTTTGAATGTACCTGAACCTGAAGTTAAATGACAGAACTCAAGTATGGACATGAAGGCGACAAGTCGTATTTTGGGTCGTTCAGTACAAGCTGATTTTCTTGCCTTAATAATTAAAAAATACTTTATTAAAAGAAACCCTGATTATCTTGGATGACGAAGCGCAGCATCACATTTCTGATGGCAGTTGTTCTTGCTCCCCCCCCCAAAAAAGTAAAAAAGGTACATGAGAGTAAATGTGGTTGAACTCAGCCTCAGAATAACTAAAATAAATACGTGCAACTGGCCATCAACTAATTTAAGTTGAGCATTCACTCAATATCCGCTTGACACTTTCATAGTCAATATCTGTCCGTAGAAAGTTTGAACAGACCTCATAATATTAGTATTTATGTACTCGGACTACACGTACCATTAATTACTAAAACTGCTCTAAAAAAAAAAAAAAAAAAAAGCTGCACTGATTTTCCTTAATGGTTATCGCAGCATCGCCATCTTCTGGGAAACTTTAAATGGTTTGAAGTTTTCAGATCGCCCCCGTTTATTTTAGGTTAAGATTAAGGGGAAGGGGTGCTGACAGAATCTCTTCTAGATCGGCCCCTTTTGGTACTTTTCGCGGTTTGTTTTGATTCTCGCGTTTCTTTCCCTCGGTAAGGGTCGTTAATATCAAGTAGCCTATATTTACACTCTGCTGAAACGCTCAGGCGATGCTAATGAAACCATCCTTCAAACCGTGTCCACCCTCAGGCCAAGACTAAGAAAAGTTTGCGTTCATCCGGATCAATTGTTTAAAAATCTGTCAAATAAGCAAATGAAAGATGAAAATGCGAATCTATATAAAACTTTTAAGGGCACTTCTACTCGAAACACTAAGTTGGTCTTGTTGCCTCAAGGGATACGAATGACCAAAAATCACAAAATTTTAGCTCAAATTTAATTGATTTGATTCTGAAGTGACTACTAACTCCAGTATCTAGCCACCCCGAGATTCGCTTGTTTGAATGTACCTGAACCTGAAGTTAAATGACAGAACTCAAGTATGGACATGAAGGCGACAAGTCGTATTTTGGGTCGTTCAGTACAAGCTGATTTTCTTGCCTTAATAATTAAAAAATACTTTATTAAAAGAAACCCTGATTATCTTGGATGACGAAGCGCAGCATCACATTTCTGATGGCAGTTGTTCTTGCTCCCCCCCCCAAAAAAGTAAAAAAGGTACATGAGAGTAAATGTGGTTGAACTCAGCCTCAGAATAACTAAAATAAATACGTGCAACTGGCCATCAACTAATTTAAGTTGAGCATTCACTCAATATCCGCTTGACACTTTCATAGTCAATATCTGTCCGTAGAAAGTTTGAACAGACCTCATAATATTAGTATTTATGTACTCGGACTACACGTACCATTAATTACTAAAACTGCTCTAAAAAAAAAAAAAAAAAAAAGCTGCACTGATTGTCCTTAATGGTTATCGATTGTATTAAAGACAAATAAAAACTTTTTAGATTCTCAGTGGTAGGATGCCATAAAACTGATTTCGGTCGTAAAAAAAAAATCACCAGAGGTGTCCTGTACAAGGGGAAAAGTTATTGGTGTGGAGCTATGCACTATGACTCTTACTGTTCTAGGTAGAACATACATAAAACGTAAATCTATAAAATCGTTTTATTTTGTGTCATTTTGATTGGTCACTTACGATTATGTAACAGACACTTTTTTTTTTAATATCGAGAAACTTTGGTTTAAAAAAGGGTTGGTACCACTGGTATTCTTGGGTTTGTTGTCTTCTACAGAATCTGAATTTAAATGGATTCGTTATAATAATAAACTAAAGCCGAAACTAGGTGCCCTAACTTGACAGATAATGAGTCCTTTGATATCATATCCACCTCTATTGTACATCGTATTACGTAATAAAAAGCAGGTACGGGTGAAATCAATGATACAGTCGAATGACATGCATGACGGACATAATTAGCGAACCGATAAAAATGAGAAAATAGAGCAGAAACCACGTCACTCCCTTCTCATGTCACTGAGGTTATTCCTTCTCTAGGCTGAACTAGAGCTTAAATACTGTACTTATGAATTCGCACTGAACACTTTCTGAAGCGGAAATTCATAGTGAACCCAAAAGGGCTGCGTAACTTTCTTTTTCGTACTGAATAAGCTATTCTTGGCAGGTAAGGCGAGATCATAGCCGGTAATTTCCACAGAAACATTTGGAGTGTCAGAGCTGAGCAACGCGCAGGTTTATGGTGAAATCTGATTGGGCAGTTCTGAATAACGGTTTTGTTATCATTCAAAAGGCTAGAGGCGAGCAGATAAGTGGGCTCATGTTCATTTCATCGCAGTTTCTAAATTAGTTTATACAGCGACAGCAAACAGACATCGCTATATAACATCACCTCATTTGTCATCACCTGTATCTCAAAATCACAACATCGAATCCGGTAAAGTTAGTGTAAGTCTGTACCCTGTACAAAAAGTAGTACATCAAAACGTTCTCTCGCCATTACAAGACAGCGTCTAATTACGAAATTTTGTTAAACTAGCTTAAGCTAAATCAGAATATATATATATATATATATATATATATATATATATATATAGGTTTTTTCCCCCTTCCTGTTTTTTGTTTTTTTTTGCATATTTGTCACACTTAAAAGATTCAGATCATCAAGCTAATTTTAATATTACACAAAGATAATGCAAGTAAATACAAAATGCAGTTTTTTGTATGAATTATTAAACTAGCTTAAGCTAAATCAGAAAACATTTTTAAAAAGGTTGACATGAAGACCATGATGAAACACTGTGCCTACTTTACCTTCTTTTGGTCCATTTACCTCGACATTTGCTTACCAGTCACCCCAAAGGACAAGAAGGTGATGTCAGTCAAAATAAATATTTTTTACAATAACGCAATAATCCTATGAAAAGTAGGGATGTTGGGTAAAACCGTTCCTCCGCATAACTGCGAACACATCACGCGCTCTTTTATTGGATAGAAACCGCGCGCGCCAGTTACCAGGGCACTCAGAAAACGCAATCATGGCGCTTGTTGCTGTGCAGATTTCAACACTAGCGAACTTCAAAAACAACAAAAGTTAATATCGAAGTTACGTATTACAAGTAACAAACAAACGTCTTTCAAAACGTTTATTTTAAATGGTCTTTGATAAGAGAGCGAGAAAACATATAAACACAAGTTAAGATATATTTTCGTTTTTGAAAGAAGTTGGTCAGATATAGACTCCCCCTTACTTTGAGCTGCGAGGTTGTTGCTATGCAAACCTTCACAGCTGTGAGACTGAGGTTAAAAGCTTTTAAGGTCACATCGATCCTGATCCCTCAGATTTGCGCGCTCTGTCTCGCACATTCTGCATGATCGCACACATCCAAACTTGTACACCTAATGCCATAAAGTCACATTTTAAATTAATTTCACCCTAAAATTACAATTCTGTCACCAGTTACTCACCCTCCACTTGTTCCACACCTGTATGAGTTTCTTTCTTCTGCTGAACACAAAATAAGATATTTTGAAGAATGCTGGTATTGACTTACAGGGTTTTTCTCCATACTATGAAAATCAATGGCTAGCGTCATCTGTTTGTTTAAACACGTTTTTCAAAATATCTTCTTTTGAGTTCAACTGCTGTAAGAAATTCATACAGGATTGGAACAACTTGAGGGTGAGTAAATCATGACAGAATTGTCAATTTGGGTGAACTTTAAAGGGATAATTCGTCCTAAATTATAATGCTGTCATCATTTACTCACTCGAATTCCAAACTCGTATGACCTTCTTCCACGTAACACAACAGTAAATCAAGTCTTGGTTACCATTCACTTTGATAGTATGAGAAAGATGCAATGAAAGTGAATGCTTGACATTCGGCATGAAATCACGATTTGTGTTCCACGGAAGAAAGAAAGTCATACGGGTTTGTCACAACATGAGGGTGAGTAACTGACGACAGGATTTTCATTTTTGGCCTTCATAGCAGTCCGTCGGTTGCTCACTAGAGGTCGCCGTTGAGCTATCCTGGAAATACTTAAAAAAAAAAAAAAAAAATTTAAATGAAAGAAAAAAACTTTTCACGCCAAAACAGCTTTTAAAAATATGTGGCAGTAGAGGTGGGACAAAGGAAATAAAGGACAGCATTTGTATAATATACAAAACAAGTTGGTTTAGTTAGAGTTAGTTATGGTAACAGAAAGGAAGATACAGTAATATCTCGTCTGAGAACTGGTCATTTTGCCCTCAACAAATCACTTCAGATGACAGGGAAACATGATTCTGGTCAGTGTTATAAATGTGGACTCCCAGAAACCGCAGAGCATGTGCTGATCAATTGCATGGAGTATGAAAGACAAAGACTACAATTAAAGGACGATTTAATATCTGTTGGCATAAACTCTTTAACTTTGCAGAATGTACTAAACAGTTCTTATCAAGGTTATAAAGCTCTTATTTTTTTTTGAAAGCAATAATGTTATATAACAGAATATAGGAAGATAGTTTTTTTCTCTCTCCTGATATCAATGTCTCACTCTCCATCAGTAGGTGGCGGACTATGCAGCTAACGCTGGTTTGCCAACCGCCATTAAACGTTGAAGAAGAAGAGCCTTCACATCATATCCTGTTAGCGTGTAGGGAGAATGAAAAAAAATGACCTCCCATGATTTGTAGCACAAATAACCTCGTATAACAACTAAATAGAACTTAACCACAATATTTAACTGTAAGGGTATAATTGTGAAAGAAATACTATTATGGCGGCTTTGGTTTCATGCTGTTTTGGCTGTCGTGGAGACAATAACAGGGACCACGTAACACTGAAGGAAATGCCCACGGTTCAGCTGGACACTCATCATATGGGTAAGTGTTGCGATCTGACATTTCAGACATATTATATTCATGGAAAAGATCTGACAGTTTGATAAGCTAGGCTGTCCTTCTTCAAAAAAAAAAAAAACAAGTGCCTTTTTCGCCATACAATGAAGTGTTATGATCATTTTAGTGCTGCCAGACTTGACATAACAGTTTATTTACAGTTCTTTGAGTTTGACATTTGTAATGACATGTATATAATTCAATGGGACGAGGCAAGGGGACTTAATAAACAATAGTTAAATGACACAAAATGTATAGCATGTATGAATAAGTGCACAATTTCAGAACGTCATGAAGCAGAAACAAATGGTAGTAAACTATTTTGGTCTCTGTTATGCTGTTAATTATGTATGTGAAAACTGGATTTTTCCCCCCCGTGATATTTCAGGTACTGATGTTGTCATTGTAAAGAGTGGAAGACGCATATGTGGAACTGGTGGTTGCATTGCAAACGCCCCTCTCCATCAAAACAAGAGCTACTTTGAATTCAAGATTCAGTCCACAGGTAAGACATGATGTGTGCAAGCATTTACATGTAAGTTTGACAAATTGCTCCATACTTTGATTTAGTCATTAGGTGTGACTGCTGTGAACTTCGGCTCTTGCAGGTGTCTGGGGAGTAGGAGTGGCAACGCGGAAAGCAAATCTGAACCAGATCCCTATGGGTAGAGACCCACACAGCCTTGTGCTCCGGCAAGATGGCACCGTGTTCCACAACAATGAAGAAAAGAACAGATTACCTGCAAACAGCTTACCGCAGGAAGGAGACATTGTGGTGAGTCTTAGCGGCATTAAATAAATATGGGATTTGTTGGTAAACAAATCTATTTATATGTGCTTGGTAAAGGGAGAAGCATTTCATTTTGGACTGTGCTTCCATTTGGGTTTTGCTGCTTATAATATCAACAAGGGATCTTAACTGTGTTGTTACAGACTCATTAAATACTGGAGTTTTGTTGTGAACTTTATTTTGGTATACCGCCACCTGACTGTAATTTCATACTGAGTTTACTGGGTTATCTGCAAACTGGAAACCTGTTAGCACTAATATGTATGCTGACAGGAGCTGTGATGGTTTTCATGAAAGCAGTGGTTCATTTTCAGTGTAATAGCTTCATGTATCTAATTTTCTGGCTTCGCCCATTTTTGTGTGTGTAGGGTGTTACGTATGACCATGTGGAGCTGAATTTGTACCTAAATGGGAAGAATATGAACTGTCCAGCATCAGGCATTAGAGGAACTGTTTATCCTGTAGTTTATGGTAAGTATTTTTCAGTATTATTTTCTTTTTTTAATGACTATAACTAACCACTAACATCTTCTTTGGTTGCCAGTGCAGTTGAGACAGGAATTGCTCTGTTACGTAATAACACAATTACAAAATTGCCTTGATTTTTATTCTCTGTTAACCTGTAGTTAGTGATGAACTGCATAGAGATGACCAGTCTTTTAATGTTCTTTGATTCCAGTATTGCACAATGTTTACAGTGGGTATATAAAATACCCCCCCCCCTTAAAATAATCACATTGTGTTGCTTTGCAGCCTGAAATGAAGATGGACACAGTTTTTGTTTTATCCAGCTGTATTTACTCAGTGCAACTTATAAGATCCAAGTGAAAGATAAAACACCAACATGTCAGGAAAAAATTAAAGGGGTCATAACACACACAGTTTCACCCAATCTATGTTTTTATACAGTCTATGCTTAAACCCCATTGAAAATCTGTGGAATGACATGAAGATTGCAGTCCACAAACGCTCACCATCAAATTTAACTGAACTTGAGCAGTTCTGCAAAGAAGAGTGGGCAAATATTGCAAAGTCTAGATGTGCAAAGTTAGTAGAGACAGAGACATATCCCAACAGACTAAAGGCTGTAATTAAAGCAAAAGGTGGTGGGGGGGTTGTTGGTGTTTTATCTTTCACTTGGATATTATAAACTGCAGTAAATACAGCTGGATAAAACAAAACTGTGTCTTCATTTCAGGCTGCAAAGCAACCAAATGTGATTATTTTAAAGGATATCTCTGTATATCTCTTTCTTATTCTGCTGTAAAATATATATTTTTAAACATTTAAGACATAACCTTGCACCATCATTTGAATTATATTACAGCTCTTTTTTTTTTTTTTTG
>NW_015626864.1:187910-204442 GCF_001515625.1 Sinocyclocheilus rhinocerous
CACTATAAAAGGGTTGAGTTTGTTTTTATATAAAGTGTTCAAATAGATGACAACCTTTTTTCTTAAATAATTTCCCAAACTGAGTTGCTTAAGAATGACCTAAAACAAGTCTTTTGATAACTTTTCGTAATTCTTGCATTTTTAAATAGAATTTATTGTTAAATAACACATCTGAACTTGTATGCCTTCGTCTTGTCCCTCACAGTTGATGATAGTGCAATACTGGATTGCCAGTTCAGCGACTTCTACCATCCTCCTCCGCAAGGCTACCAGAAGATTCTTTTTGAGCAACAGATCTTCTAAAGTTCATGTGCTACTCCACAGCCGGGATTTGAAGTGCTGTGGTTATGACTGACTTCTAAAGATTGTGTGGCTCAGCCTACTGAAAAGAGTTGAAGTAATGTCATCTGTGATTTTGACTCGTGTAAAACTGTCACATATCTGGCCATTACTACTTCGTTTAAAAAGTCATCCTATGTTTTTCAGATGAACTCTGTGTTATATCATCTGCCCAGTAATTGATCTGTGCACTGATCTCAAATCATACTCAGAACATACATCTTTAATTTACGCTTCATCAAACACTGTACATTTACTGATGTACAGTATTAACAGTGTACTTTTGTTGAACATATGTCCCCGGGTTTCATAGACAAGGCTTAAGCCTAATCCCAGACCAAAATGCATGTCCGTTCTGTTTCAACTGTAAGAAACTTGCACTGACGTATTGTAAAATATGTACTATTAGTACTATGATTTGTCTCAAGATGCGCACCAGTAATGTTTTTTCTAAGACACGTTTATAAAAGATACTTAAATGTCCTAATTGAACTATGGCCTAATCCTGGCTTAATCTATGCCCTGTCTGTGTAACCAGGCCATGGATTTTTGCTTTAAGGCTGGTTTTTACTGATGTACAGTATTAACAGTGTACTTTTGTGAACATATGTCCCCGGTTTCATAGACAAGGCTTAAGCCTAATCCCAGACCAAAATGCATGTCCGTTCTGTTTCAGCTGTAAGAAACTTGCACTGACGTATTGTAAAATATGTACTATTAGTACTATGATTTGTCTCAAGATGCGCACCAGTAATGTTTTTTCTAAGACAAGTTTATAAAAGATACTTAAATGTCCTAATTGAACTATGGCCTAATCCTGGCTTAATCTATGCCCTGTCTGTGTAACCAGGCCATGGATTTTTGCTTTAAGGCTGGTTTGAATACAAAAACGGGTAATAATGGAGTCACATATTACAGCTGACAATCATGACTTTATGCATTTCAAGAGAACTAAGTGATGCTGACCTGAAATGCTGATACTGACTCAAAATACTGTCAAAGCTTTTTTTATTGTTATTGTTTGTCTGATTTCATTGTTGTCTGTCTGATGTATGACCTGCAGCTGCACACACCATATACATCATAATGACTTGGTTTTATACAAGCTCTACAAAAACACATATATTTAAATTTCATGGAGTTTATATTTGGTTGTATTTTCCATATTATGTTGCTGTTGATAACATTGTCTTCTCATTATTGCAGTTTCTGCACAGCATTTAGTGTGACTAATATATTAAGAAAACGTGAGACATACAAGAGGACAAGAAGTGTAAAGGTTATTGACCTTAAATATTTAATAATTTCACCCAGGTAAAAATATCTGATTGTCTTTCTTCTCTAATTATGAATTGTTGCAACTGATCACAAAACTGTTTTTAATAGGTGAATATTCAATATGATGACAGGTCTTAGTTGTCTTGTGTCGTTTAGTAATAAAGATTAATTTCTGCTTAACGACTATCATCTCACTGGCCTGTCTAGAGCGCACTGTACTGCGCGGTGACGTATTTTTATGTACGTTACTGGCGTACGCATCATGTCAGATGAGCAAACTTGCGCAATCTCTAGTCTACGCACAATGACGCAAATCAACCACGGGTCGGGTCCAATGAAACACCTCGCCTTAACTCCAGCAGTGTTTCACTGCAGAATCACTGCTCCTTTTATCATGATCCTTTACCTATAACCCCATAATGAAGTGGCGTAAAACTGTAGTATGCATCCACACAAGACCTGTTAATTGTCAAAAAGATTATATTACAGTTACCATACAGGAGTCTGTCCCGTCTGCTCCGCACCACCCCGGTTCTACGTACATACACCATCATCTACTCCCCCCATTGTGACGAGAATCCGACTCATTTCCGCGATTCGGATCTTTCCCAAGATGAACAGATCAAAAAAGGATCCAGCAATTTTTAACTCATCACGGTCTCTAACATTCATCAGTGGCATATTACCTATCTATAAGGTAAAAAAAAAAAATCAATACGTAAAAGCATATTTTATCACAGTTGACTGTTCAGAAGTATTAATAAGCAATTTAATGTATCTCGTTCACTTTGTTGCATGTATGATTCAACTCAAAAATGCACAAAGTAATTTAGAAGTATGATTATACAATAATCAAAACTAAAAATCACACGGCTGATTTTTGTGTTTTAATAGAAATAACACTAAAATAACTATATAAAACAAATAAAAGAAAACGCTCCTATGCGTGTTGATAAAACTGCCATACAATCAGGTCATAAACATTTCCTCTTCCAGTACAATATATTTACGAAAATTAAGGTTCAATGAGTCGGAGAGTTATTGACTTGTGAACCGGCTCATTAAAAAAAAGATCCGACTCAAATGAACGATTCAATCACGAATCGGACATCGCTACACCCCCCGCCCTCCGCTTCCTCCCTGAGCGGAGCTCCGCGCGTCGGTCGGGACTACAGACACACACATACACACACAGCCATGGCCGAAAACGCCGGCTTGGAAAACCATCGCATCAAGAGCTTTAAAAACAAGGGCCGAGATGTGGAGGTAAGCCCGCCAGAGACTTTGGACTCTGGGCTTTTTTACATTTCGGTTTCCTCCTTCTGAGTCTCTGTGGTTCTGGTTTTATGGTGTCGGATCGGAGCGAGTGTTTGTGGATCCAGCAAGAGCATCATGCGGAGCGGGCGCGGCCTAGATAGAGGCCTCTTTAAACACACATTTGCCTTCAACATTCACCAGCTCATCGCGGCTTATACACGGGCTTGAGTTGTTATAGCGCATTATTTAGTCGTGTAATATAAAAATTGGTTTGTCTATAAGGTCGGTTTGGTGGCTCGGCTGTTATTTTTTTCGTTTTAAAGTACGCTGGGCCAAAAACATGCAGATTTATCGTGTTAGCATGTGGGCTAGCGGCTAACTGGTTAGCAGGCGGCAGATTAATCGCCCAGCAGCCCGTTTATTCGTGTTTTTTCGTACTCGTACTTTTAACATTCATGTATAGAAGATAAACACCTTAACATTGTCACATAATAGGGAATATAACTTGAGAACCAGATATATGCGACAGAGACCGGTGTGTTAAACTGGCTTTAGCAATCTCTCCAGAACTGAACTAATGATGACCAGTCTTACCTCAACAACTGACCTCTTTATTGCTCGTTTAGTCACGCCAGGTTACCAAGCCTGCTTTAGTTAATTTTAATAGACCTGTTCATTGATTCGAGCTGATTGTGGTGTTTTAATAAAGATGTCATTGTGAAAAGACTACTGCTTCACATCTTTTCCTCTTCAGTCAGATCGTCCTTCGGTGTGGCAGTTAGCATCTAAGCATCACCTGTAGGTACACCAGAGTTAAATAAATCAAACTGGAATGAAGACCTCCAGACGGTCGTGCTCCTGAACCCCAGTGTAGGCTGCAACAAGGCGACCTAGAAATATTAGCAAGCCAGGTTGTGCCGTAAGATGATAGATTATATAATGCAGCAATGAAGTTTTTTGTTCCTTGCCACTGTTGGTTTGAACACTATGTGACTAAAGATATAATGTAATTTTATACTGTGTTATCTTTAAGTTTTATGACATGACTTTCAGTTAACTCCTCAGGGGTGGGCGATATGATTGAAATTTCAACCCAGGTCATTTATATTCATCACTTACCATGGTGGTGATACACATCACCAAATAGGCTTGTGACTACACCAAATGTATAAATTGAACAAAACTTTAAAAGTTTCATAATCCTTAATATCGCCACAAAATAAATTAATAACTCCTATCTACAGCTACTATAACAAACTTTACCCGCATACACACAGTCCACTCATGTAAGCAGTATATACTATGTAGCAAATCTCATCTGCTGTCTCAAAATTAACTATATTATCTCCCAGCAATATAAAGTGTGTGTGTATATATATATATATATATATATATATATATACATGTATATACAGATTTTTCCACATACATACATTTTTTTAATTTTAAACTATAAATTTAGTTTAAATATAAACTATAATATCGGAAGCATTATATTTACAGTTGCCTATATAGTACATCCAACTTGATCTCTTTACATAAAGTACAATCATGTAAAGCACTATATAGGGAATGTCAACTGCTTGACTGTTTATAACGCTGCAAAATGTAAACTATATTATTGCCCAACTCTATATATGAAGTTGGTTATATAAGTATATCCAGCTTTATCTGCGAACACTCACGTAAAATGAAATGTATAGCAAATATCAACTATTATTACCCAGCTCTATATATAAAGTTGGATATATAGTACATCCAACTTTACCTGCATGCATACTCACGTAAAACAATGTACTATATAGTAAATCTCAACTGCTTGATTGTTTATTTCACACAAATCATGTATTATTGCCCTTCTATAATCTGCTAAGTATGACTATAAGGCATTAAAATATTATAAACATGATATTCTGTTGCTGCTTTGAAAAAATGTGTATTGTAAAAAGCGCTATACAAATACAATTTATTTCTATAACCTAACACAGGCAGTTAAGTTGAAACATAGCAGCTATCTCTTCAAATGTCACGTCTAACCCAGAGGACCACCATAATGAGTGTTCAAAGTCACTTTCAAATGAGTAGTATGAAAGTTAAGGTGCTGCGATCACATTTATAATGAACTAATTTACTCTCATACCCTGTTGATACTAGACATCATTATTATCTTCTGCCGTGGGCTCATGCGAGTAACCCCAGAGGCCTCCTTCAAGATTAACGGTGTGAATTGACTGCGACTGTAGGGTGCTGGTGTGACTCAGCCGTCAGACACATGGCTTTGGATGAGGCCGGCAAAGCTGTCGCCCTTCTGCAGCTATTCCCAGAATTTGCAAACCAGATTCAGATTTCTCATCTTGTGTTCCTATAAGAGCGAAGGGCTCGTGCACAGTGGCTCAGCTGACCTATTTGATGTGGTCAGCAACGAACTGTGGGATACTTTGACTCATTAGCTGCTAGATTTAGCCCATAACAAGGATGTAATCGTAGCTAACCGAGAGAGTAACAAGTGCTTCTGTCTGTGTTTTGCATTTGCTAAGTGGCTTTGGAAAAAGAAACAAAGGCGTTTGATTAGTCTGCCATGTCACATATACTCTCTTTATACGAAGATCAAAGAGTTTGTTCAAATTTGCACAATATTCAAAAAACATTTGTGATCGGATTATAGGGCTGAGTGTTGACACATTTCACAATTTGATTTGCAATCATGAGCTCTTGATTTGATTGATTTGTAATACAGTGCATATATTTATTGAAATGGTCCTCTCTGGGTTATTTTTTATGACATTGTTTACAAGCTTATATTGATGTCTTTACGTGGTTGAAACACTGAAGAGACAAAACATTTCAGTAAGTTTATTTTATTCATGTTTATTTTGTGCTATAGCTAATAATGGTAACAAAGAAGAGATGATCGTTGACGTTCACTGCCTCTTGAACTGAGGTGGCTATAACACTTATTGTTTGAATTTTGCAAATAAAAGGAACATAATTTGAAAGCTGAGACTGTTTCTTATCAAAACTAAGAAAACTCCATGCTTATTGTGATTATTGAATTACAGGTGTGCTAAACATAATGTTGTAGTGAAGATTTGTTTATGCATTAACGTTAAACACAGTCTTCAGACTCATCGAGATAATTAAAATGAAGATTATTAATTAAAATTGATGTTGTCTGTGTCAACCCAGCTAAATTGAATTACTTGAAGTCCTTCCCTCAGTAAGCCTACATCCTGCGGTTTTGCATTTTCCAAATGCTTAAAGGGGTCATATGATGCGATTAAAATTTTTCCTTTCTCTTTGGAGTGTTACAAGCTCTTGGTGCATAAAGAAGATCTGTAAAGTTGCAAAGACTAATACATTTTATTCTCGCTGTAGTATTGTTGTTGCCGCCGCCGCCATGTCGTGAAGGCGCTGTGTGTTTAATTGTGAAAGCGAAACTACTTTGTTTGGCCTTCCAAAAGAGGACGATATCGCTTCGTCATGCCTGGAGCTGATACGTGCTGGTTGCTGAGGAAATACTTCAACTTCGCGCTGTGGATCGCCGGATCGGCTTTCACCGTGGACGGAGCGGAGTCCAGCCCGGGGTCGTCACATGTGGTTGCCGCAGGCATCACAATATGGTAAGGGACGTAACATTTCCGTCACACGCTTGAGGAATTCGGCCAATCACAACGCACTGGATAGCTGGCCAATCAGAGCACACCTCGCTTTTTCAGACTGATGAGCTTTGTAAAAATCGACGCGTTTCAAAAAGGCGGGGCATAGAGGAGAAACAATAATGTACAGTATGTGGAAAATAATGTGTTTTTTAAACCTTAAACCGCATAAACACATTTCATTACACCAAATACACAAAATAATGTTCTTTTTAGCAGCATCATAATGACCCCTTTAAGTGAAATCATGTGTGGGTAATTTGTGTATTATTTACACTTTTTTAAAAAAGTGACTTAGAACACATAACCTTGGTGTTGCAAGCTACATGGTCTAAAAAGATAGTCAAGCAAGCCTGATGTTTGTGGCTATTATACGGTTAGCCGATTTATTAGTATGTCGTGGACCTTACAGCAGTGAGACAGCATGTCCTCAGACCACGCTGGCAACAAGACAAGCACATGCACACATACTGTGTCATTATGCTGGTCTCTAGAGTGCCAAGCTGTCATGTCACCGACAAAGCAACGGTCCGCTGACTACTGGAGTGCTTCCTCTCAGCTCTGCCCTCCTGTCATTCTGTTGTGACTCATACATATCGCATGCGCCGCTAAAATACCGTACATGTTGAAACTCCAGGAATCTGCTTTGTGCTGAGAATTTCTTGCTTTTATTTGGTTTCCTGAAATGGGCCGAGTTGTGACCGTTTTAGTTCAACTTTGAGCCATGGTGCTTGTGCAGGTGAAACAAGTTTGAATTTGGCATTAATTGAAATGCAGTTATAAGTGCAATGCACTCTTGGTCACTTTGAATAAAAGAATGTGCCAAATGCTTAAATTGAACTCTTTGAGTATTCAATAATGCTTGGACCTCCTTATATTTAATAAGTCATTCAGAAATAAATGTTGGTGTTTTGACCTTTTCTGTTTCCCTTTCGTGTTTGTCGGATTCGCTTTACTTCAACATCCTCTTGCTTTCTCCATGGCTTTTGGACTGCATAAGGCACAGTGTGGGTTTGCTGTAACATGAACTAGGATGCCCAGTCACAAGATCAAATCTGATCCGTCCCACCATCCCCACCACACAGCAAGTGCAGTCTTTACATCGTTGGCTGCTGATGTTTTTCTTTTTCCTTCTATGTTCCATTGGAACTGTATTATTTTATTATTGTTTTTTTATTTTTTATTTATTATTATTTTAAGTTAGGGTGCAAAACCACTTGTGATGGGTGGTCTGTCCATTTTTGCCATAGTGTAAAGTCGGCATAAAATGAAAACACCCTGTGTATTTTTGCAAATTTGACTGTAATGTTTAAACATATTGTCATAACTGGACCTTCCAGTGAAAACGAACCACTCCTCTCTGGTGACGTATGCAGGGCTTCTCCGATCATTTAGTCACTAATATTTGTTTCTTTCAAAATAAATGAATCTTGCAATGCCAATAGCCATGGATGCTGGTATGGCAATAAAAATAATAAATAAACCTATTGTTTAGTTTGCTTAATCTCTGCCCCTGCAAGCTCACGTTTATCTGCATCTACTTTTGGTGGCAGCGGCCACATCTCAAAATCCAACCAACAACTGATAATCAGAACCATCCATACCAAGTCCATACCTTACGTTTTTGATAATCTGTTACACTTGGATGTATATCACAATGTGGAAGAAAAAAAAGGATGGCTTTAATGTGTTTTGTTGCTCCAGACATGTCTGATGCAGATGTGTGTTCTGTTGGTTTTCAAGCAACAGTTCTAATAGAATGGCCACAAAATGTAATTGTCTAAATGGAGGAGTGAGTGACAGCTGGGTTCTGCCGTCACCATGGTTACCACGGTTGGTTGCCTCTTTGTTCTGCTGGAGTGGCCAGACTTTAGTTGCCATTAATGTTGCATTTTGTTTTAATCGTTACAGTCCATTCAGTATTATAGGGTGTCACCTTAGCAGTGTGTGAACGAATCACTTGTGGATTTGAACAAACAGCTAAACCAAAGTATTAAACTTCAAGCAGTAACAAAGCCATACTCTGCCAATGCATGGGCACCATTTCCTCATACAACATTACATTTTAGGAGTTTTCTTAGGTTTTTTTTTTCCCTCACTATTTATACATTAGATATGTTAATCTTAACTTTACAAAGTTAATCTATTTTTTTCATTCTTTTTCAGACGATGCGAAGACATCGTAATGAAGTGACGGTAGAACTGAGAAAGGTAAGTTCACAATAAATGTGAGGTCTATCGTAGTTACAGGTGTATTTGCATATTCACTGTTCATTTGCAGGTTTTCTCTGGATGGAAGTATTAAAGCTACAGTGTGCAGCTTAACATTTCATTCTGATGCATTACATGTGATTCGTCAGAGAATGTTAGTTGAAATAAACCAGCCTTACAACGCTGGATTCTCATCCTCTTTAGCCCCCCACCCCCATTCCTAAATAACTATGTGCACTCCCAGCGACAACATTAAGCTCTGTTTATTGTGGTGATTCAGTGCTCACTTGAGATTTGTATTCACTGAATAGTTTCTCAGTCTCATTTAGGGCCGGGCTGTAAAGCTAAAACAATTATATCTTGATATTTTTCAGTTTTTTTGGCAGTATTTACTGGCATTATTTGTGATTTTGCGCTGAAATGGTATGAAATGATCTGTGAACTTTAGTCGCTGATTCATTTAAAATGTATTAATCAAAATGATTCACAGATGTTCTAATGCCATCTCTCATTTATCAGTAACAAAAATACTACAGTTTATTACTGTTTCAATTCTCTCAAACTAACCTAATAATGCCCAAATGTAGCTTGTAATTTTATATTGCCAGTGAAATTACCATAAATATGCAGTGCATATTCAATGTATATATCGCAATATCATTCATCCAATATCATTGGTGAGATGTCACATGCGGTCCTGCTAACTAACCCACCTTGTGATAACTTCTTGACATCACTTTGAGAATTTATGTGCAGTTGCAGTGCTGTGTGTGAGGTGATGTGATTGTGTGAGGAAATAGAGGTAGTTTAAATCTGTAGTTTAAATATGGCCTTAGCATGAAGCTCTCTGGAGTCTCTTTATGCATAACAGTAGAATTAAGCAGGTGGTGATTGCATGTAAGTGTGCATGGATGCTTTGTTCTGGCCTCAGGAGTCAGGACACTACATTTAGGTTTTTCTGTCAGGCGTGAGCATTGGAAGCAAGGCATCTCACTATGTTTAGTGTAATTTTGACCAAAAGCTTAGTGTCATGAATTGGAAACCAACAGTAAAATGCTCAAAATGTGGTGAAGCTGCTGCATCAGACACATGATCTGAGCTACTGAACAGATGAGTCTTAGAGGTACACTTGGGATATTCGCTATTGTGAGCAGTCAGTTATGTCATAATATTGTATTTGAGAAGTTAATGGTCAAACTTACTATAACATAAGGGTGTATTCAGGGTTCAGATTTAATGGTGAGTGAATTGAGAAAATTCACCGTCCCTGATACTAATTGAAATGACAGTTAGAATGAATTGTGTTTTATTATGCAAAATGAGCCAGTTAAAATGCACCTGACCCATTGTGATTGCGGTAAGGTGAATAAAACAATTTTTAGTTATCATACCTAGATAAACAAAGGTTTGTCCTACCTAGTTAAATGAGAAAAATCACATATCATATACATCAATGAGAGTCAGGTTAATGTTATTATAATTCAATTTAATGTAGTATTGTCATTCCGGTGTAATATTGGAATAGCTCATGAAAACAAATATTGAAATGTATTTGTAAAGTGTTTATTACTATGTATGCCATGAAGTATTCTTTCCTACTAATTTGGCAGAAAGAGATTGACAAGTTGACTATACAATAGTAATAGAAATTAATTTTATGCAAATGGGTTCTAAAACAACATCAGAATGTCTTGCTATTGAGGCCTACTCATGGCTTTGTTCTCTCATCTGGTGAGCTGTTTCTGTTGGAGATCTGTTTGCGCTTGCCGTATTTGGGTCACGCCATCCGTGGTCACAGGGCCCCTGGCTGGCTGCACCCCAAGAAGAAGGTTTGTCATGAGGGGCTTCCCTCGTCACACATATCCCTCTTCCTTTTGGCAAGGAACTCAGAACCTTGCTAGAACTACCTGTGTTTTTGTGGGTTTCTACATTTATTAAAAAACTGTAACAGATCCCTACTTGAGAAAGTAGCATGTCATCACCAGAAGCAAAGCTGCTGGACAAAGTCCAATAGGACAAATGGATATCAGCATGCTTTGTGTCACAGTCTGAGTGAGTAGAAGTCCCCTGTTGTTGATGTGCTGGGCCAGAGCTGATGTGGAGCAGAAGTTTAGTCCTACAGCCTTGATGTTGTTGATTAATTTGGTGCTGGATTGGGTCACACAGCAAGTCCTGTCCATATTAGGCAGTTACACTGTCAGCCCAGAGGAATCGGACAGAATGCGGCTGTTCTGCTCTGTTTGTGTTTGTGTGTGAGACATTCCTCTTTGCATTCCTGTTTGCTCCAACATTAGAGTCACAGACCGCTCACTCTCACATTATTTTCTCACACTGTGTAGAACCAGTAGTTACTTTGTGTTCCATTTCGTCAGTTGCCATTTTCAAGGGTTCCGTTATTGTGCTGTTGAATTTTATTTAATTGACATCAGCAGCAAAATATTCATTAAGGGGCTGTATCATGAGAAAGAAGATTGAAATATTTAACCCTCAGTGAAAAAATAAATTTTTTTCAGACTAAGCTGCAAAAGGGACTTGTTCTGAAACTTGTTAACTTGAAAATCCAACCAAAAACGTAGATATTGGTGCACAACTGTACACATTAATTTGTCTACTTATTTGTTGCTCTGACCTGGCAGAACTTGCTAAACACTAGAACAACTATCAAAATGTGGCGTAAAAAATTGTGTCTGGCTGTGTGTAGCACCTTCCACTCTGCAGATCCTTCTAAAGGATCCCAGTGTTAAAAACGAGCAGTTAATGTTTATATTTAACAAGGTTAAATATAATCTTTTTAAGTCTCTTCATTCTGATCCGCATTGAACCACTGTACTGAAGAAGTTTGATATCTTAAAGGCACAGCTTAAAAAACAGTCTGTTTGATTTTAAGCTTCTTAGAGGGAAAATGTGTGATATAACCTCTTCGAAACGATTGTGCATTAAAAATAAATACAGCTTTGTTAAATATACATGACATTAATAAGATTGTGTGTTCTCTTACTTCCTCAAATGCATTGAGTCTAAAATCAGAGTTTGTATTTGTTTAGGTCTGTATGATCTCATGATGCATTTATTAAGTGCAAGGTATCACAGAGGACCTGGTATTTATTTGATTTCTCAATCCGTACAGAACAAAAGAGACGAACATCTCCTGAAGAAACGAAATGTTCCACAGGAAGAGAGTCTGGAAGACTCCGATGCGGACTCTGATTTCAAAGGAGTAAGAGGCTTTCTACTCATTTAATCTGACTCCATATCTTCCATTTTCCTTTATATATAGTTTATATAGTTTGTCTAAACATTTTTTTTCCTCCATTTTCTCCTCAGCAAAATGTAACGCTAGATGCCATCTTACAGGTAAGATTCTGATGTGTGTTGGTGGTAAGAGAGGCATTGACTCTGATAAATAACCGATTCAGAGGGTCAGCTACACATCAGCACTACACTTCACAAAGTATGTGTGGGTGTGAGCAGGCCCTTCTTCCTCTCATTCTCCATTTCTCATCTTTTTCACTACAGAACGCCACCAGTGACAATGCTGTGGTGCAGCTCAGTGCAGTGCAAGCAGCCAGGTAAAGTGTTGTGAAAACATATATGAAAAGATTTGCATTTGTTACACAATGCCTTCTAAAAACATCACTCATAACCTCAAGTCAACATATCTAAATGGACACTTTTTGCTTTCTTAATACACATTGTTGATCAGCTGAAAGTGAATAGCCTAACACAAAACAGAAAAATGGCATACTATGTTAATTATGCTTGTAATTAAATATCTTTGGCTGGATTGGTCTCTTAGAAATTAATTGCGTTAACACTGCTGGCATGTATTTGGAGTGCCGAAAGATGACTGTTTTTCTCTTTTCGGTCCTTACAGAAAATTGCTCTCAAGTGACAGAAATCCCCCCATAGACGACTTGATAAAATGTGGAATCCTTCCAATCTTAGTCAAATGCCTGGAGAGGGATGACAAGTGAGTAACTACATGGCACTGAGTGAAAGTATTCTTAATTAATGGAACCTTTTTAGTTGTGCTGTATGTGTACGAACGTGCATCAGAGTTAATGAAGTTCTGAATGTCATCTTGAATGATGGTAGATCATTGTTAGATGGACAGAGATCCTCAAGTGAGATGGTCAGAGTGGATTGTGACCCTCAATAGCTGTTCAGCATACACTATCATTCAAGAATTTGGGGTCTATATATATATATAATTTTTTTTGAAAAATTAATTCAGCACAGATGCATTAAATTGATAAAAATTTATAATGTTACAAAAATATTAAGCATTATATTAACTGTTAAACAGGAAATGTTTCCAAATCAGCATATTAGAATGATTTCTGAAGAATCATGTGACACTGAAGACTGGAGTAATGATGCTGAAAATTCAGCTTTGCCATCACATGAAAATTACATTTTAAGAAATTGTATTAGTATGCATTTTAAATTGTGATATTGTTTCAGAATTGTACTGTTTTTGCAGTATTTTGATCAAATAAAAGCAGCCTTGAAGAGTATAAGAGATTTCTTTCAAAAACATCTTACCAAATTTTTTACGAACTTTTGAGGGGTTGTGTGTATATTTATACACAAGCAGCATCTTTTAAATGCATAGCTATGAGGATAAATAAGGATTGGTACCTGATACAGAAATGGAAATCCACCTTTTCAACATCTGTACAATAAAAGTTAAAACCTTCATACTTTTACAAATTACTGGAGAATGAATGAAAATGCATTTAAAAAATAAATATATATAGTAAATGTTAAATAAATATTGGACAATGAATGAACTTACTTGTCTCTTTCTTTTTTCGTCAGTCCTTCATTGCAGTTTGAAGCTGCCTGGGCTTTGACCAATATTGCATCAGGGACGTCTGCGCAGACACAGGCAGTGGTCAAATCCAGTACGTTGTTTGGACAGGCTTTTGTCTACTGGATCAGCCTGTTTTCACTTCATCAGTTCTGTGTGTAGCTGATCGGTGTGTATGTTCTCTCATTCTCTCTCTCTGACTGTGTAGATGCTGTCCCATTGTTTTTGAGACTTCTCCAATCTCCTCATCAGAATGTGTGTGAGCAGGCCGTGTGGGCGCTGGGAAACATCATTGGTGCGTACCTGAGAAATGTCCTCACACTGTTACTGCCTCTGAATTTTGTAACTGAAAGTGAGAAAATGAGAACAAGAATTTAAATTGAAATTAATGAGAGTTCTATGTGTAATATGTGAACTTTTGGATGCCATGCCTAAAGCAGCTGCTTCATGCATATTGGTGACATTAACACATTGAAAACGGTTGGTTCAACCAACATTAAACACCAAAGGAAGAATCTATAATTTTACCTTTGTATTTATTTATTTACTAATTTTGAAGGTTCACAACCCTTCAAAGCTGTACTTGCATTGCGCCACCTATAGTACTAAAGTATATTCGCTTTTTGTTCAACGAATTTGTTTTGCTCTCGGTGCAAATAGGTTTGTTCCTTTTTTGTTTCATTTTTGCCACATTTGAATTTCTTTAGTAAGAAACTGTCTATAAAATTGAAACTTAAAATTTATCCAAAAAAGCTGGTCCATAATTTGAGAGTTGTAACAGCTGAGATGCTCATCAGAACTTAACACACGTGTTTGTTTCATGGGCCCTGTGCAGGTGATGGACCTCAGTGTCGAGATTACGTCATCTCGCTCGGTGTGGTCAAACCTCTCTTGTCGTTTATTAATCCTTCCATCCCCATAACCTTCTTGAGAAACGTTACCTGGGTCATTGTCAACCTGTGCCGAAACAAAGACCCACCTCCACCTATGGAAACGGTACAAGAGGTGAGGAGTGTGAGTGATTGTTTGTGCATTTCGTACACTATTTCTTTGAGTTGGTAAAAATCATTAACCAATCAATCAACAACTTCACACATTTTTTTGGTAATCTAAAATAATGCTTGGTCTATGGCTGTTTGACTGATTTATATGTATGAAGGACTTAATAAACTGGCATTTTATTCAGTAAAGCATCACTGCCACAATATCTTAAAGATTGTGTAAGATATTATGTGGCAGATTTTTTCTTCTTTAGACTCACCCTCTCTCAATAATACGAGGTGTGTTTCCTTTCAATTAAGTATCTATTCAGTCTGTGCAGATATTATGCTGTGTAAACGACATATATAATAATCATTTTTCTTTCCTCCTCTTGTCTGTAATGTGGAGGTGTAGCTTTGAGCTGAAAGGAACATATTGTACCTCCTGCTGCTAGGAAATCATTAGACTGTTCTCACTCTCTGTTATTGTGTGTGTGATATAACAACTGTTTCATAGATGGCAGGTCTAATGAATATTCTTGTTGTCCTACAGCTGATTTCATGTTTACATGGTGTTTGCTTATTCTCTCAGTCTGGTGGTTTAAAATAAAATATCAATTTCTAAAATTTCCGTTTTTCACTCACAGATTCTTCCTGCCCTTTGTGTACTCATATATCATACAGATATAAATGTAAGTACAAGAGATGAACATTTTTTTAATTCTCTAAACCATAAGTGTTGCTCTTAATTACATAAATAGTGTCATAAATTTGGTTTTAGTTACTTGACTGGCTGCTTTACATTATTCTTTAGTGATAATCACACAAAAAAGGGTATTCTGTTGCCTTGAGGGGATTTATTTTGCAATAACGATTGGCTGACATTTATCTCAACTATTATACGGCTTCTTGTCAAATAAGTACTTGAACATAAAATATGAATTTTATTTTTATTACTTTTTGACAAATCCTCTAATAAGAAAGAAAAATGGTCAATTTAACCCCTCCGTGTTACAATTAACCAAGCAGAGAGCTGTGTAATAAATGGTAGAATCTGAGTCTGCATTTGCATTTAGAACACTAAAATCTCCTCCTCCTTCTAGATTCTGGTAGACACTGTGTGGGCTCTGTCATATCTGACAGATGGAGGTAACGAGCAGATTCAGATGGTAATAGACTCAGGTGTCGTCCCCTTCCTTGTTCCACTGCTCAGCCACCAAGAGGTCAAAGTTCAGGTAAAAATAATACCATGTATGTTATATACCATTTATATACATAAAAAAACACGCACACAAAGCCATTTTCTAAAAGTGTTTGTGTATCCTCTGCTCAGACCGCAGCGCTGAGAGCAGTGGGGAACATTGTAACAGGGACGGATGAGCAGACTCAGGTGGTGCTCAACTGTGATGTCCTCTCTCACTTTGCCAACCTGCTCACACACCCCAAAGAGAAGATCAACAAGGTGATCTTCCCATCTGATCCCATTTGTGTGAAATGTAATCAAGATGATGAAACCCAAGCATTTTCTTGCGTAATTTCATAAATGACTCCAGAAATCTCCCCAGTCCCAGTGTAAGCGCTGTGGCTCATGTTTAGAGTACATCTGTGATGTTTCTGTTCTTCCCTGCAGGAGGCAGTGTGGTTTCTGTCCAATATAACAGCAGGTAACCAGCAGCAGGTGCAGGCTGTAATAGATGCTGGTCTCATACCCATGATCATTCACCAGCTTGCCAAGGTAAGACTTTATCTGCATAGCCTGCTGTAGACCCACTTTTCACTTTTCATTTTAGCATTCATTACAGCTCCTAATTTCAGTACTGCTACAGTATATATACTGTGGGGTCCAAAAATCTCGAGACAAGTTGTGAAAATGCTTCTATGTTTTTCCATATATATATATATATATATATATATATATGTGTGTATGTATGTATGTGTATATATTAGGGATGCTTCAAAATGAAAATTCTTGGCCGAAGCCGAACAAAATGAAACACT
>NW_015626864.1:205487-222391 GCF_001515625.1 Sinocyclocheilus rhinocerous
TTAATAGAGCTGTTGTAATTATTATTTTCATTATTATTTTCGTTTTTTTATTTTTATTTTTTTTACAGAGCAACCGTAAAATTACAATAATAACATTTATTAATGTTGATGGAGTTCTTGCCTTTTCTCAACTTTTATTTTGGCAGAAACCCGCAGGAAGACCTCAGTGCTTCTTTTTGTTAACAAATGATTCTCACTATGAATTTGTGAAGACGTTTGTTGCACTTATCACATGCCTTGTAAAAATTGATATAAATGTTACTGAGCAGCTGACGAGTAACACTATTAACACTGCGCTTTGGACTTTGAACCCTACTGCCGCGAGCTCGTGCAGTGCTGTTTGAATAGTCTACATGCAATTCGTGCGTGTATTAGAAAACATAACATTCTGCAGTTTATGTAATTGTTTAAGGGCATTTCGCGATTTTAATCATATTATGATTATTTCACTATTAATGTTCTCTCACTATTAATAATCTGTTGTATGGCAACAGAAATCAATTCTAGAGCTTGAATCTAGACTCTTTGATGAGTCCAGTTTAGACACTCAATAACTAAACAGTGATTGATCTTTAATTTGATGTCTGATTTGTCTTGGCATTTCCAAACAGGGTGATTTTGGAACACAGAAGGAGGCTGCATGGGCCATTAGCAACTTGACAATAAGTGGAAGAAAGGATCAGGTATGAACCATTCCAGATGTATCTCTGATTCTGAGCCACTTTCCTTTTCATGCTTGTTCATTGGTTACTTTGATGTAATTGGCAGGTGGAGTACTTGGTGCAGCAAAACGTGATCCCGCCCTTCTGCAACCTGCTTTCAGTGAAAGACTCTCAGGTGGTCCAGGTGGTTCTCGATGGACTGAAAAACATCCTCATCATGGCTGGGGAGGAAGCCAGCACAATTGCTGAGATCATTGAAGAGTGTGGAGGTAATGCATACAGTATAGAAATGGGTAGTCTTTAAATTTAGACCATCACTTTTGGTTGTATTGTGATAAATGACCAGCAGATTAGTCCAAAATGGTCACATCTGCACATTCGCTGATGTTTTTACTTATTTTGTAGAAAAAGATCAGCAGTAATCTTGCTTCTGTGTTTCAGGATTGGAAAAAATTGAGAACCTACAGCAGCATGAAAATGAGGACATCTATAAACTTGCATTTGAAATCATCGATCAGTACTTTTCAGGAGACGATGTGAGTCTCAATCTCTCGGTTCTTGGCATGTTTCTCTGTATAGTGCTTGACGCACGGATGTGTTGTTGCTCGTGGGCTTTATTTGTTGGGGGTTCTGTTCTAGATTTGAATTATCAGTGGATATCTGGTTAATAATGTCTGGTTCGGCTTGTAGATTGATGAGGACCCCAGCCTGATTCCTGAGGCCACCCAGGGAGGCACGTTTAACTTTGATCCATCCTCCAACCTACAAACCAAGGAGTTCAAGTTCTAGACAACCGGAGCTTCGAACTTCAGAATGGTGGGTTTCCCAGCTGCTCCTCAGCCCCTGCCACCTACTGACCCATCACCTACCAACCACTCACTAACCAGAAAAAACAATCAATCACCATGCTCAGAAACGACACTCACTCACACAGAAGAAACTAGCACTGAAGGATATGAGTCTCAATGCCACTCAAAACATGGATGGATCTCAACAACCTCAAGACATGGAAGAAAAAAAGAACAAGACTCATTATACTGCAGTTGCCAAAAAAAAAAAAAAAGATATATTTTGCTCTTTCTTTCACTCACTCACACACACACACATAGGTGATCATGAACAATAATAGGAACTTCTGTTGTTGTACCAGCCATCATATCAGCCAAGGAAGATGAAAGAAAGAGATATTCCTGAAATATATAGGCAGGGATTTTCTTTTGTTTCCAAGAAAGTCCTTCCCTCAAAATGTTGCATTTCTGGTCATGATCTTAGAGTCTCAGCCAGACACCCAACTCAATACGTCCAGCCTTGACTGTGTTAAGCCATTTGGACCCCCTCCCTCATTCATCTGAAATCTGTGAACTAGCCTATAATGGGTTATTCCATGGAATATTATTCAAATGTGGGAAGGCAGTGTCTCTAAATATGTGGTGTGCAAACAGAACTTAAATTCTCGCCACCAGTTCTTGCTTTTTCTTCATCCTGAAATGATGGATATTTACAAAACACTGAAGATAATGAAGAAAAAAATCACGTCAGAAGATCACACAAACTTGAATGGAGAAAATCTCATTTAAGACAGTCAAGCACCCTCATTTTCGAACTTCTGCAGCGATAGTGTAGTTGGACATTCATTGTGCCGATCTTTTTTGGTTTGCAGTGGGACTGTCGGACATGTCAAAGGAGGATCCTATGTGATTTGTCAATTTGGCCAGGACTTTTAAAGGGCTGCCCCAACCTTTGGAAGTTCTTTGAGAAAACATTAACTGGTCTTTCTGCTTAAAAAAGGGTGCTCTGGGAGCGCTTTTTATTTTCTGGATTCATCTTCTCTGCTTCCTGTCTGTAACCATAGTAATAAGTTCATTGGGATAACCCCAGTTGTAACCGGATGGAGGATATTTTCACTAAATCAGTTCATTTCGTCACTTGGTAGTCAAAACCACAAGAAACTTTGCAACAGTGATTGGATTGTGAATTCTTTTTTTCTTTCTTTTTTTGATCAGTAGAGCTTCCGCTTTTTGGAGTTTTTCCAGTCTTACGCGCACACATTTGGTTTTCCCGTTTTATTGCTTAATGTAAGTGGAGAGCGATGTTCGCTTAATTTTGACTATACAAGCAATGGGAAAAGGAGATCCGTGACATAGTGGTTCCTTTTTTTGTTTAGTTGGTTTTTAATCTTATTTCACTTGCTACCAAGCCTAATTGTACCAACTAAAATAAAAGTATATTTCTTGTTTAGGTATATAATGCGAAGCTACCACACTTAGGTCCACTAGACATTGTTGGGATGCTACAGAACAATAATAATATTGTGATTATTGATTTACAGCCAATAGGGGTAATTTTTGTTTGTTCTTTTTTGTTTTAACTTTTGTTTTGTAATGGCAAATGATTGCCATTATATGGAAAATGGGCTGGAAAATTTGGAAACTTACTGTTGTGACTGGATGTTTTGTTTTTCTTCATTTTTCCCTGTGCATTAACTTGTAAAGGGGTGTATGGGGAAAAATGCATTTGAACTAAAGTAGTTATGTTTGGGCCGCAAACTGCTGAAAAAGACAGTAAGGAAGCTGAAGGCAGCCCTGATGATTTTTGAATTAGCCATTATTGTTGAACAAAAAGAAAAAACAGGTTTGAAATTCATGAACTTATCTAGACAACTAGAAAACGAGCCACTTTAAAGAAGTTTTGTCTTGTATCAGAAATGGATACAAGCTTATTGCTTGTTGCAAGATTTTTACTTGCTAAAGAAAAAAAAAAAATCTAAAAAAGCGACATCGCATTTTGGCCTCTGATTGTTTGTATGTTTTTATAAATTTTAGAACTGAATTTTTCTTTAAGGTGGCTCATCAGTATTTTTTTTTTTTTTCAACTGTGCATATTAAAGATAAAGAATGAGTTGAAATTCATTGTGCCTTTTGTTTTTCATTTCAAAGCAACTAAAAAAGGTTCATAATGCCTACCACGTTGCATTGGAGCTGCTTATAATATGGGGTCTTTTGGGTGTTATGTCTGCCTATCTCTGGACATTACGATGAGACGTTCTCTGGAGTATAGTATAATTCTTATTAAATTCTCCTCTAGTCTGCTGGCTGACTTGTAATTGATCCCCTTAACTTCCATTTTGCTCCCTTCTCATTCTTTTCATATGGATCACAATTACCCACAATTCTCAACCTATCTGTCTATGGCAACACATCTTTCACTCATCACTCCCTCAGGACGTGCTTTATGTATCAATGAACCTAACCAAAATAAACTTGCTGTTAGCCATCCTTTTTATTGCTCTTTTATGATTGACCTTCTGATGCTTTGGTGTCTCTTCTCTTTTACCTGTTAGCTTTAATTCTTGTCCCTGTTCTGGTATTTAATTTGGCTTTTTCTATTCAGAAGTCTTTTTCTCTCTTTTTCTAATAAGTGCAATGCTCTATGTTGTTTCTTGTGAGCTTACAGAGAGATTAAATCAGATAAATTAAATCAGGAAACACACCAGTCACCTGCGTCCACATTATAAGGTCAGTGTTTACATTTGCTGGCCATCAAGTTGAAGACAACTAGCATTTTTGAGACATGACTTTTAATAATCTATTTCTTTACATTATTTAAAGAAACTTAAATACACATAAATGAGACGGTCATACCTCAAACATGAAATTTAAAACCACTGTATGAATAAAAATAAAAAAAAATGCAATGTGCTTCATAAGGACTACAACTACCATAGGGGACGAGAGTCCCTGTGTGCATGAGGGATCAACTTGCTCCCAACTTATTAGAAAGTTGGTTTTACAAAGTAGGTTTAAAAAAATTGCAATTTAGATTGAAGAGCAAAATTAGTAACTTTAATCTTAAATCGAACATTTTCACCATATGAAATTCCTAAGGGCATCCATGGCTGGAATTAGAATTCTGCAGTGGACTACAAATCGACGTCATGACTGAAAAGCTCTATTGCAAATGTTACTGTTGATATATTTTCATGCTGTTCCTAGCCGTTTTTAAATGGGATATTTGTACGTTTGACAGGTAATTCTATGATGTCTACATATATTATGGCGTTGAATATGATTATTACATAATGGCAGAAAAGTACTTGGTGGAATAAAACAATTTGCCGCCAAAACGTACTCTGCTCTGTGACGTAGACGGGCGAAGTGGAGAGAGTTCTGCGTGAGCCTATGGCTGCAAAGCTCCCGCGTTAGAACCATGGGCGGGCCCTGGGCCTTGGATATGTCATTCAGCCACTGACCTGAGACCGAGTGAAGTAAGTTACTACAAATATAATGGCAGAAGGCGAAGAACCTGCACTTTTCACTAAAGTAACGGTTTATTCTCTACTCGCGTGTGTGGCTCAGTTTGCTGTCGGGTTTGTTTTTGCGCAAAAATGTGGGAATAAATGTTCAGCTGTTGATCGGTGGGTCCTCGTGTGGTTGTTTTACGACGCAATAGTTCATTTTACTCTGGTAAGTGCAAAGGTGCATGCAGGAACGTTCACGTTTTACCTGCTCGTAACTCTCTGCTCATCTCTGGCTGCTTGACCGTGCAGGAGGGACCCTTCGTCTACATGTCACTTGTTGGAAATGTGGCAACTTCTGACGGTCTATTGGCAGAGCTATGTGAGTATGCTGTGTTACAGTCTATGGTTACAACACAAAGTCAAATGTAAAGTGATTTGCACTAATGAAATGAACTGATTTGGTTAGAAGAAAAAAAGACTGATAGAGTAGGATGACATCTAGTGGTGTTTGTTGCAGGGGCGTAGATTACGCGGGGGACGCGGGGGACTTGTCCCCCCCACTTTTAATATCACGTAAATTCGTCCCCCGCACTTTTTCGAGCAAGTGTGTTCGCATAGAGGTTTTCAAGAATCCCCCGCACTTTTTCGAGCAAGTGTGTTCGCATAGAGGTTTTCAAGAGCCGGTGTGAATAAATATAGATTTAAATTCAAAGAGACAGGATAGTCTGTGCATGATCTGATGTTTTATTCGGACCCAGAATAAGGCGAGATGAACATCACGGAGCGCTAAACACTCCGTGCAGTGTATGTTTCATTCATACTCGAAGCCGGAGGGCGCTCTCCACAGAAAGTCGAATGAGGAAATTCCTAATATGGACAAAAGCATCCAGCAATCGCTGTATGAAAACAGTTGTTTTCAGAAAAACAGAAACGTTTGGAAACATGAAGACTTTAAACATGATTGCGACAATACACAATATATGGTTTATTTGTGTTTGTCAAGTCATCTCCAGGTAATATATATATATATATTATAGGTATTTTGTTGGTAGGTATGATGTACAAATTTCAAAGTCCATTCATTGAACTTAAGAGATTCTGTACAATCAAAAACAATTTAGAAAGCGCTCGGTTTTGTGTAATGTGACTTGCGTTAAACAGTAGTAATATTAAAGGAGTAGTTCAGCCAAAAATTCACCCTAATATCATTTTCAACGTGTGTTATGTTTTTTTTCTTTCTGTGAAACACAAAACTTGCTGTAATACATACAGTGACCATAGTTATTCTATACGACTTGCTTGCTAAATAATCCAAGACTAGGCAATAGTTCTTGACAGCCTTGTAAAATATTGAGACATTAAATTACATTTTAATTTCTGGGTGATCTATCCCTTTAAATCAGTAGTTCTCAACCAGGGGGCCTCAAGATGATGGAACGATTTAAATTAAAACAAAAACAGCATTCAAAATAAACTAAATCTAAAAAAATAGGGTTTTCAAAAAAAAGGTTTTTTTTTTAAACCAGGGTTTCCACAGTCCTGAAAATATTAGGAAGCCAAATTTTAAAAAGTTTGCTTTCTAGAGCTGAAAAAGTGACCCGGCCTAGACTCTGCTGCCTCCAGCTCCCTTGAGGCTCTCCACTTTCTGCCAGTCCGGACCTCAAATAGTTACAGAATGTCTTACTTCCTGAAGCAATTTATGTGCATCTTGAATGCAGATGCAAAACCTCCTAAATGTCCATTTACCTTGAAAAGTTCATTTCTGCTTTCTGTTGTCTTGTACATGTAATGCATGTTAATGTTTAACAGGGAAAGAATATGGCAAGGCAGATGAGCGCTGGTTGTACTCTGACCCGACAATAGTATCTCTGGAGCTTCTGACAGTGGTTTTAGATGGTACTTTGGCCCTGCTTCTAGTCTACGCCATCATCAAAGACAAACACTACAGGTAAATCAGGCAACAGTTTTCAAACTTATTCATTCTGCAAGTGTAAATATAAATACAATCCATTTGAGGTTCATTAAAGTCTAAATATGATTTGATCTATTTGTGATAACGCAATGTTTTCTCTTAAATTTCTAACCTTTTTTTTTTTTGCCCCACAATCTCAATAATCCAGCTTTGATTTCCAATTCAAACTCCATCCCACAATCTGCAAAATAAAATTATTTATTAGTTAGGGTTCTTCATATTTAACACTGTTTTATGCATTTGTGTAAATGTCTCGCATTTCTTTCTGAACCAGGCACTTTGTTCAGATCACACTATGTGTGTGTGAGTTGTACGGGGGCTGGATGACCTTCTGTCCAGACTGGCTAATCGGAAGCCCTAACCTGAACACCAGCAACTGGCTGTACCTGTGGGTCTACCTGCTGTTCTTCAATGGGATCTGGGTGGTGGTGCCTGGACTCCTCCTTTTGCAGTCATGGAGGGATTTGAGAAGGATGCATCAGTATCCAAAGAAGAAGAACAGATAAAATCAGATCATCAGTGATCAAGCATATAATTATCTCAGTTATAATTAGCCTTTCAAAGTCAACAGAGTGAGATGTGGAGAGGATGTACTGCAGTTGATGTATTATACACATTTATTGCGTACACAGAATATTAGAGGAACAGTTGTTACGGCATATCTTTGCATAATTGCAGTGGTAAAGACACAAAGGAAGTTCACACCAAACTACTGACTCATAGCAACAGACTTTTACTAGTATTATTTGCATTCCTGCCATATGACACCTAAACAGTAAATCCTTTATTTAGCTTTTTTTACACCGATCTAGGACCAGCTTCCCTACTAATTCCCCTTACCAAACTACCTTATCCAGTATGATAGAAAGCACAAATTGGATCCAGATTATATTGTAAATAGTTACGTCAATTCATGTTTCATCACATGCTTCTTTTTTTACATAGACTGTGCTATTGAGTTAGCTAATTTCTTGCCAAGTTATGACAGCATAACAGGTTAGCCTGCTATATTTTGGTCATAGTCACTTATATATGCAGGCCTGAACAAGGTATGTAAGGTTTAAGGTATTACTTCATCATTGCAATGTCAAAGATTAGTTTATTGCACAATTTAGGCATTGTAATTTCACTACAGCTTCATGTGTAAACAATATAAAAGGGGAACACTTTACAATAAGGTCCCATTAGTTAACATTAGATAATGCATTAACAAACGTCAACTAACAATGAGCAATACATTTGTTACAGTATTTATAAATCTTTGTTAAAGTTAGTAAAAATACAACTGTTTATTGTTAGCTCAAATCATTAATATTAACAGAAACAACTTTCAGAAAATGAACATTAACTGAGATCGATAAATGTTTAGATGTATTTTCTATTGATAGTTCATGGTAACTAATGTTAACAAATGGAACATGTGGAAAGTGTTGCCTATAAAACAAAAATTGAATTTAAAATCACCCCATTTCTTATTGATTCGACTCCGTAAAGTTTCCAAATAAAGTTGTAATGTATATCCAATCCATTTGAGTCTAAATTAAGAGTCTAAATATGAATTTACCTATTTGTGATAAGGCAATGTTTGATCTAAAATGCATAAGCTGCTTTTCAAAATCAAAATATCCATGATGTATATGATGGCATCATGACAAAGTGGCATTAACATTATTTAACAAATTTCCATTGTTAGTTCATGTTAACTAATGTAGTTAACTAAATTTGACAAATTGAACCTTATCGTAAAGTGTTACCTAAGACTGAAATTGCATTTAAAAGCACCCAATTTCTATGAATTTCCCTCAATAAATTTTCCAATATCAAAATGTATGTATCACAAGACAGGATTCTCATAAAAATCACAGCAACACGGCATTCAATTACAAAGGAAAAGTTGTTTGCAGTAATTACTTGAAGTGCAGACCATGAAGACAAGTAAAAAAAAATAAACATACTATTTACAGCATATACAGCAACTGTGAACAAGTAGTTGTAGTGCAGTAGTTAAATCAGTCAATTATTTGCCCAACATTCTAGGTCTAGTTTTAGTATGATAGTATCATGATCAAACCTCTTCATTTTGCTTGTTATTGTATTCCGTTGTTAGCTTAGTATCTTACTTATGCTTTGTGCATTAGCTTAGCTATAGAGAGAAAGGCTTGTTGGAGACCCAGTCCCTTCAGGGCGCTGCAAGCTTGGATCTCCCATACTCGATCTGTGCAACTATCCAGCTCCAGCAATGTAGACACCTCTCTAATAGTCATAGAGTTTGGCAGGTCCTTTTTGTTAGCCAGCACCATCAGGGGAACTCCTTTAAAATGCTCATTACTCAGAATCTTCTTCAGGGCTTTCTGGGCTTCTCCCATCCTGGCATGATCACTGCTGTCCACCACGAAAACCAGGACCTTACATCCCTCTAGGTAGTATTTCCAATTGGGCCTCATAGTTCCTTGTCCCCCAACATCCCACACGGCCAGTGAGGTCTTCTTGTCCAGCTCTACAGTCGCAACATTGAAGCCCACAGTAGGTGAGGTCTCCATCACCACACCACGCTGCTGCCTGTACAGCAAAGTAGATTTTCCAGCCGTATCCAAGCCCATGAGGAGAACCTGAGGAGTCTGTTTATATTGTTTAGACTTAATGGCGCCCATCCTGATTTGAAAGGCGCGTTTCTGATTGAACTTACGGACTCTTGTCTGTATCTCGGCAGGTTCGGACTGGCATTTGGCGGAGTCCTTTATTGCACTCTTCGTTTTATGTTCGTATGCAAAGCAGAAGCGACACTGTGTGACCGGCTACATGTAGCTGAAACTATATAGGATTGTCCGTGAATTCAGCCCGACTAGTTGATCCACATTTTAAAACAGGTTTGTCAACTTTACACGCGGGCCAGCCTGCTCGGGGATCCCAGAAACCGAACTGAATAATGCAAATGATCCTGTATGACTTGACAATAATGTGTATAAAATATGAAAACGAATATTTTGAATCTATTTGAATGAATATTACTGCTAAGGTAAAAGCGTAAACGTATATAAAAAATATATAAATGTTCTGTATTCTAAGATTTTACCTCAGCAGTATTCTTCTGCTGCTACGGGTGGCACTACTAAAATAGCAGAAGAATATAATAATAACATCAATAATAATGGACCCACTTTATATTAAGTGTCTTTACCTATACTAACATTGAAATTAATCAATAGATATAATGAACTAATTGTGTACGTTGTGCTAATATTTTTCAAAAATCCTGCGTGTAGTTACCAGTTACTCATGTAATTAATTTCTGTAGTTACATCTATAATTACACTGTCGACGGTACCCACTAATCCTAACCCACTTTAATAGTAGCAAGTGTTTTGCACAGTTCAACATGAACTCAATAAGTAGGCCTACATTTGACCTAACATTTATATTTATTTATTTATTTACATTTACTATTATTATTATCATGTATGTGGCTTATTTTACACCTTATTTTTCCTCGCGTGTATTTTGTCATCCTTATTCCGCAAAGTCCCGCCCCCTCCATCTCCAGCGTTCTGCTTCTACCAATCCATGAAGTAGGAGCGACGTACAAAGCAGTCTGTGATTGGACAGTTGAGCAGTCGTTCATGGAACCGTAGCAACCATGATCAGGAAACAAGTGAGTTTGTTTTCTCTCTGATGTGAACGCGCTCCCGTGGACATACTGCTGGCGCCACAGGCTACTAGAGGTACTGGATAACTCGCTAATTGCATGGTCCCAAACTCCTGTAGTTACTAGGTAGGTTTTGTGGCGTTGTCTTGGTGAAAACCGTTTTTTTTCCTGTAGTCTGAGTCTCTCATGTCCTGATGGAGCGATGCAGTAGCTGTCAGGCTAACTGAGTTTGCTTATACGTACAGTAACGCGAGCCTGCAAGAAGATATGTTTAAACCAACCCTGCTGATTTAGCGATTTCTTTCACGTGCACATTACACACTAGCAGACAGTGCAGTCTTCTGTTTACTTTTGTTTTTACTGTAGATTTTGCTACACGGTCGTGACTGATCCCTGAGCAGCTGTAAAAGTGACAGATGCAATGAAAGCTGTAACTAGTGAGTTTTAGCAGTTGGTCCGTTATAAAGGACTGCACCGAAATGTTTTAGTGACAAAACAACAGACAAATAGGCTTTGTGACCCATCAGTTCAGTGCTGTTCCACACACAAAAACCTTTCTGTATATTATTGCAAGTGTGTTGTGTAAATTGTTGTGAGCTGTGGTATCATGGGATATAATATCAAATCAAGTGCAGTGGTCATCTGACATCCTTGTTAAGGCAATTTACCTCAGGTTGATCTTGAAATAATAATTGAGCTGAGCAGCAAATCAGCATATCAGAATGTTTTCTGAAGAATCATTTGACGCTGAAGACTGGAGTAATGATGCTGAAAATTCAGCTTTGTCATCACAGGAATACATTATATTTTAAAATATATTAAAACAGAAAACAGTTTTTAAAATTGTTATATTATTATATATTACTGTTTTTAATGTATTTTTGATCAAATGAATGCATGAGAGCGTGAGAGTCTTTTCGAAAACATTTCAAAATCTTAATTATTCCAAACTTTTGAGTGATAGTGTATGTGTCCAGTTTCCAAGGCACACACAGCAGGTATCTTCTTGTCTCCAAACCCCATCCCCTGCTCTTACAAAGGAGTGTTGCCATGGTGGATGTGAGTAAGTGGCCTCTCTTCACCCTCTTGAGTGCACAGGAGCTCGCCTCCATACGACAGGCATGCATCTTCGGAACATCTGCGAATGAGGCCATCTATATCACCCACGATGACGAAGTAAGCTGATCAAGAAACTGATAGTATCTTCTTTGTCTGTGTGAGTCTTGGTGGTGTAAGCTTACATGGCCTGTTTTAGTCATTTGTATTGACAGAATAAAGGTTCACGAGGGGCTTCTGTACCTTCATATGAAAACTAATCTGGATGTCCTGACACAGGTGTACGTGTTGGGTTTGAACTGCAGTAATTGCCTGGGCACTGGAGACAGTCAGAGCACAATTGTTCCTAAAAAGCTGGACTGTCTGACTGGGAAGAAGCTGGTTAGTTTGAGCTATGGCAGTGGCCCTCATGTTCTGCTCGCTACAGAAGGTAAGTACAAGCTTGAATTCCTATATTCTATGTAAACTGAAAGTATTTTGTGGCTTTGCCTATAGTTAAAGTAGAGGCATAATGTGAAATCACTTGCCTGTCTGGATACATTACAGTTCTATTTAAATGTTTAAACATAGTAATGGGTATGTATTTGATACTATTGCCTTATTCAAAGTCCTTTCTTCTCTTTACAGAGGGGGAGTTGTATGTATGGGGGCATAATGGATACAGTCAGTTGGGCAATGTGACGACCAATCAAGGTGTGTCTCCTGTTTTGGTGTCTACTAACCTGCAGAACAAGAGAGTGACTGAAGTTGCCTGTGGTTCTCACCACTCTTTGGCTCTAACCCATGAGGGTGAGGTGAGGCTTGGGAACAGTTTTTCGTCACATTTCAATTGAGTATGGAAGCCTATTTGCGCCACTTTGGTAAATGCTTTGCTTTATGGCAAATTATGACATTTTTTTGTCAAAATTGGCTTTATGATTAACTTTTTATTCGTTATGTCTAATGTCATAATTTAGAATTGTATCTTTTTTTTAAACCTTTATTTGCATAGCGCTTTATACAATACAGATTGTGTCAAAGCAGCTTTACAGTGTCAAACAGGAAAATAGTTTGTCAGTAATGCGAGAGACCAATAACATTGATGATTCAGTGATGTCATCATCCAGTTCAGCTCTCTTCCAGTAGTGTCTGTGCAATCAGTCAGTCAAGCGTCCCCAACTAAGCAAGCCAAAGGCGACAGCGGCAAGGAACCAAAACTCCATCGGTGATAGAAACAGAAAAAACCTTGGGAGAAACCAGGCTCAGTCGGGGGGCCAGACGAAACCAGCATGGCGTGGTTTAATTCCAGTCTGTAACACAGAGGACTTGTCTGGTTCCCGTGGTCTTGTGCCGATGGTCGTCTAGTTGACGCGGTCTTCGCAGGGGATCTGTCTCTGGGGCTCATCTAGTTGACATGGTCTCTGCTGACATTCAGGGCTGTAGAGGTCGTCTCTAGGTCTGGTCTGGATACAGACTGGATCCGTATGGCTACGGTGACCTCGGAATAAGAATGAAACAGACTAATATTAGCACAGATGCCATTTTTCTTATGATGTAGCGAATGCATCTGGTGTTATGGAAAGTATTCTCGATTCTGGTTGACCTAATTAATGCAGCCTAAAAATCCTTTAATGGATTTGAGTTATAGATATGTGATAGTGTATTAGGTGTATGCCAGGTTAAAAAGATGGGTCTTTAATCTAGATTTAAACTGACAGAGTGTGTCTGCCTCCCGAACAACGCTAGGCAGACTGTTCCAGATTTTAGGCGCTAAATAGGACAAGGATCTGCGGCTGTGGTTGATTTTGATATTCTAGGTATTATCAAATAGCAAGAGTTTTGAGATCGCAGCTGATGTGAAGGACTATAATGTGATATGAGCTCACGCAAGTATTGAGGAGCTAAACCATTCAGGGCTTTATAATTAATTAGCAAGATTTTAAAATGTATACGATGTTCAGTAGGGAGCCAGTGCCAGTGAGTTGACAGAACCAGGCTAATCTTCCTGGTTCTAGTAAGAACTCTAGCTGCTGCATTTTGGACCAGCTGGATTTTTTTTGTTAAGCGTGCAGAACAACCACCCAATAAAGCATTACAATAATGTAACCTTGAGGTCATGAACGCATTCATTAACGTTTATGCATTTGACATAACATTTCTGCATTTCTCATAAATTTGACCTTTTATCTCATAAACATGACTTAGTTTCTCATAAATGTTTGTAATAATTATGCCAAATCATGTTTTGGTAAATGATAATTATTTTTCATTTGTGGTGGAAATGGGCTTCCATACATAAGAGATTGGACATTTAACCAAATATTGATTAGTTTTCTCTCAACAATACAATTGAAAAATCACAGATGAGTTGCATTAATATATGTCACATTTTATTATTACATTTAGAAATAATCCAGCCTTGCCCCAAAAAGGAATATAAACCAGTTCAAATTGATTAAAAACAGCAGAACATATGAAAGGTAGAACATATGCTAGACTAGCAATGCCACTGTTGGCGAATTTGCTTTATAAGACAGACAAAAAAGGACCGCATAATAAGTTGTTTATCCCAGAATGTCTCTTTTAAAGAAGTATTTCTCTGAGATGTACTCTTTTATTTGGGGTAAGAGAGTTAGAGGCTTTAGTGGACCACAGACTGATTCAGCTGTGTTTCTCACATGGAGGTATTTTTAAGTCAAATTTCTTCCATTGTGGTTGATTTAAAACACTGCCTATTGGTTAAAATGCCAAGATCAACCTATTGGTGCACAGATATGTCCATTAATTAGGGTTAAACTAATGACATACTGTGAATCTGATGGCATGGACTAAACAAATAGTTTCAAAATATAGAAAATTCTGTTAAAATTGCTCTGTGTCACATGCTAATCCCATAATCCAAACAAAATCTTTCCCGTTTCTTTTGCATGTAACAATTTCGCTTTTATCAGTCTCTTTAGAAACACTTCAGTAGTGGGTTAAATATGTAGGTTACATTTTAAAGGGTATTAGGTGGATTTAGGTTTGACAAAACCCTCCTGTCTATCCTCATCTGTTTAGCAAGTATAGTTATCTGCTTAGCCTCGTTGTGCTCGCGGTAATAAGGAGCATGTGATCTTTTTTGCTAAGCTGTGAGGGCTTTTGTTCTCACTGTGACTACTAAGATCAGCTCGTGTGTAACACTCTGTGTTTGTCTGTGGTAATAATTCATATTCAGCTTCATTAAAAGTTCTAGCTGTAGCTCACACAAAAACATTGGCTGCCGTGTGTTTTTATAAAGGAATATTTTTATCTTAACGTCCCTGCTAATTAACTTGGCCGCTAATTGTATGTCGTCCTAGGTGTTTGCGTGGGGCTACAACAACTGTGGTCAGGTGGGTTCAGGGTCCACCGCCAACCAGCCCACACCCCGCAAGGTGTCCAACTGTCTGCAGAACAAAGTGATGGTCAGTATAGCCTGTGGACAGACTTCATCCATGGCTGTGGCGGATAATGGCGAGGTAAGGGATGAAATTAACCATTTATAACCTTCCTGTTTATGGAAATATGCAATGTGCTTTGTAAAATATTGTGTTGACTAGTGACTATTTAGAGCTTGTGTGGTGTCTTGCTGTATTTCTCACTGTAGCTGTGTTGCTTGTTTGTTAGTGGTGAAATGTGTGTGCATTTCAGGTTTATGGCTGGGGTTACAATGGTAATGGCCAGCTAGGGTTAGGCAACAATGGGAACCAGCTGACACCGTGTCGTTTGATTGCGTTACAAGGCTTCTGTGTGGTGCAGGTACGAAACAGAAGATCTGCCATGTTCTTAGATTATTAGTTGTACATGTAATAATATGGTAATATATACTACCGTTCAAATGATTGAGGTCAATTAGATTATTGTTTGAATGAAAGTAATACATTTATTTAGTAAGAATTCAAAAGCAGTTGATCAAAAGTGTCAGTAAAGGCATTTATAGTTTTACAAAAGATTTCTATTCCAAAAGAAAGCTGTTCTTCTAAATAACTGTTCATCAAAGAATCCTGAAACTGATTTTTCCACAAAAATATAAGAAATGTTTGTTGCGCACCAAATCAGCATATCAGAATGATTTCTGAAGGGTTATGTGACAGGAATAAATTACATTTTAAACATGAAAATAGAAGAGTTCTTTTCATTTGTAATATTATTTAACAGTACTGTTTTACTGTATGATCTAATCAAACAAATAAAGGCTTGGTGAGCATAAGAGACTTTAAAAACATTTTTAAAAAATGTACCGACCAAACCTTTGAACAGTAGTGCACATAAACGCAACAAGAATTGACAGTGAAGAAACAAGCATTTCGTTTTTCCACACAACTCATTTGACCATATCGATGAAATGTAAAATGTAAATGGGTGGAACAATTGTAAAACATGTCACTGTGTCACTTTTTAACAGATTGCATCAGGTTACGCTCATTCTCTAGCACTGACCGATGAGGGCCTACTGTATGCATGGGGGGCCAACACTTACGGCCAGCTGGGCACCGGCAACAAGAGCAACCAGCTCAGCCCTGTACAGGTCATGGCTGAGAAAGAAAGGTAAGGGCGTTTGGGAATTCTTTTTCTTTTTCATTCACTGACTCCATTCTAAAAGGTGTTATTGTTAACTGAAATTATTAAAAATTGTTTTCATTAATTGAAATAAAGCTGATATAAAATATAAATTTTAGATGAAAAAAATTAAGAATTGTTGCCTTGGCAAATAACTGAAATAAAGTAAGTTTAATTTGAAGTATCAAAATTGCTAAAACGGAAATAAAATAAAATAAAGCTAAATAATAATTAAAAAGAACACTGAACATATAAAAATAAAAACTAATTCAAAATATTAATTAATACTACAATAGTATATAACTAATACTAAAATAACACTGTTCCAAAAGCCACTGAACTGCCTTTTTATATGTATAGAGTCCTAACCTTCAACATGCTAATGCCAAACTCTTTTGAAATCAAGTATGAAATCTTTTGAAATCAAGCTAACAATGTGATACTCTTAAGCACAAAAAATACATACCACTCAAAATATTGAGTAAAATAGTCATTTTCTGAAATAGCATATTGTCTGAAAGATATTTGTAATCAACAATTTTTCCTGATTCTGTCATTTTGTGTCTCCCCCTGTATGGAGTCCTAACCTTCAACATGCTAATGCCAAACTCTTTTGAAATCAAGTTTGAAATCTTTTGAAATCAAGCTAACAATGTGATACTCTTAAGCACAAAAAATACATACCACTCAAAATATTGAGTAAAATAGTCATTTTCTGAAATAGCATATTGTCTGAAAGATATTTGTAATCAACAATTTTTCCTGATTCTGTCA
>NW_015626864.1:222433-274259 GCF_001515625.1 Sinocyclocheilus rhinocerous
CACACTGATTCCTTACCAACACTTCATGAGATTCTGCCCTAGACTATGGCCAAAATCCCCACTTCTTGAAACAGCCTTTGTGTCAAAAGCATTCCATAAAATGATGCTGTCTAGGTTGGCGACTCAGAATAAGGAGTGCATGATGTTGACGTTTGCATTTTGTCAGTGTGAGTTTGTCATTGTTAGTGTGAATTGTTGCAACCCAGGGAGATTTCCTGTTGGTCTAACGGGAGCTTCCTGTAAGTCATCCTGTTTTGGGTGTAGTTTGAAGAGTAGCTCTCTTGTACTGACTCTATAGGTCACTACAGTTATCTCTGCTAATATTAGATTGGTTTAAATGTGAGGAAATGCATAATAACTGAAAAAACAACCCAGTAATCTCTAATGCAGGGAGAATAATACTTCTATAAGGACCTGACTGATGTACCCTTGGTCCTTTTCCCGTTTGTGCCCTCTCCTTCTGCGTGTATCCTACCTCATGTCCCTGCTCTCCTCCACCTTGGCCTCCTCCATGTCTTCCTGCTCTTTTGACTCCGCCTCTTCCCTCCACCAGGATTGTGGAGATCGCCGCCTGTCACTCCACACACACCTCTGCAGCAAAGACCCAAAGCGGTCAGGTGTTCATGTGGGGGCAGTGCCGCGGACAGCCCATCGTGCTGCCACAGCTCACGCACTTCACCAGCACGGACGACGTCTTCGCCTGCTTCGCCACGCCGTCTGTGATGTGGCGGATGCTTTCCATGGGTGAGTTTGAGTTGTCATCCATCATTGTTCTGATGCTTAGTTCTCTTTGGCTGCTCTGTTGTTTGAATCTTAATGCAGTTACAGTATTTCATACTGCTGTTATTTAATGCGCATTAATGTGTTATTTAATACGCAATTGAAACAGATTCTGCAGAAATTGATGGAGTCACTGCTGTTACATAACTGTGCTGTATTTGTTATCAGAGCATGATGACTTCCTGACCGTGGCCCAGTCCCTTAAAAAAGAGTTTGACAACCCTGAGACCTCTGACCTCAAATTCAGCGTCGACGGGAAGTACATCCATGTCCATAAAGCTGTTCTCAAAATCAGGTGATGTCCTCACTCCAGTTTCATGATTAATAATTGTTGCATTAAAGTTCTCAGTTAGTTACTGATAATTACAACTTTATTCTCTTTTATCCCATTTCTGTCTCCTGATTTCAGGTGTGAGCACTTCAGATCAATGTTTCAGTCACACTGGAATGAGGATATGAAGGAAGTGATTGAGATCGACCAGTTCTCGTACCCGGTGTACCGCTCTTTCCTGGAGTTCCTCTACACCGACAGTGTGGATCTTCCTCCTGAGGATGCCATTGGTGCGTTCATTTTAGGATTTGGTTTTACAGAAAAATATTCCAGCAAACTTATAGATGAGTATAAGAACCCCTTTAAAATGGACCGAAACTACACCAAGTAGAAAAAACCTATTACTCTTACCTAGCCTTAAAGTGGACTCCTATCTCATTTTTGTTGGCAGGTTGCAGTTCACTTTCCATTCACACTATTGTATTTTTGGACTATACGTCTCTAAAATAATCTATAAAGTAAAATATGATTGATTCTTATTATTCTTAATTATTATAATTATTATCATTATTATTACTATTGTTATTTACAATAATATAATTATTACAACAGCAATGATAACAATAATACATCAGTAATAATTTGTTGTTGTTGTTATTAACAATAGAATAGTTATTATTTACATTAACAACAATAATAATACACCAATAATGGTTAGTTATTATTTACACTAATATAATAAATTTTATTTTAAAAAATACATTGATGATGATAATAATAATAATAATATTTTTTTTCTAAGTAACATTTTTACAACAACAATAACAATAATACACCAGTAATAAGTTATTATTGTTATTATTTACATTCATATAATTATTATTTACAATAACAATAATAGCAGTGAATCAATAATGCTCAGTTGTTGTTTATTATTATTGTTATTATTTACATTAATATTATTATTATTTACAATAACAATAATAGCAGTAAATCAATAATGCTCAGTTGTTGTTTATTATTATTGTTATTATTTACAATAATTTAAAAATGTTAATAACCAAATTTAGTATTGTATGCTTCTGTGTTATTTTATATGTTTAATGTCTGTGTTATTTGTATACATGTTAACCATGTATTTGCAAAGAATGTTATAAAACAAAAGAAAATTCAGGATGGTTGGAACATTTTTTGTACCCATCAAAAAATGAATGGATTTGGATGTATCTCACAGGGTTACTGGATCTGGCAACCTCATACTGTGAAAACAGGCTGAAGAAGTTGTGCCAGCATATCATAAAGAGAGGAATCACGGTGGAGAACGCTTTCTCTCTGCTGTCTGCTGCCATCAGATATGATGCTGAGGTAACACTAAACCACGCTGGAGGCCTGGCTTGCCAGAGCACTTAAGCAGACACCTGTTTTACCTGTTAGCTCCTTTCTGTCTCATTTTGTTTGTTTGCTCTTTGCAATTAATCAAGTAAAATCCTTTTGAAAGGTAATACAGAAACTCAATATTGTAAGCTTGTAATGCTAATCATGGATGGTAATGTTGATTGTTCTTGCACGCTTGTTCAGTCACTCATAATTGCACATTCATGCTTTCTTTCATGTGAAGGATCTAGAGGAGTTCTGTTTTAAATTCTGTGTGAACCACTTGACTGAGGTCACGCAGACAGCTGCATTCTGGCAGATCGACGGCAACATGCTGAAGGAGTTTATCTCCAGAGCCGGCCACTGTGGAGCCTTCAAAAACTGACTCTGACAGCCACCAGATACATGCACGCTCAGTGTGTTAGTCAAGGAACCCATCTGTCCTCCTCACAGCTAGTGAGCGCTGTGACACCAGACAGTCATTAACGCACAGCGCCCCCTGTTGAGCAGGAGAGGAACTTTCATAATGGTTAAGATTCATGTAGAAGGGTCAATGTCTGTGTTAGTCTCATCTACAACCATTTCGTACTCATCTGTTACCGAAGATATTCAGCCAGATGGGACATTCCCATTTATGTTTTACACAACTTTTTGGAAAAGACATTGCCTAGTGCTAATGATCATTTCTAGTGCTGCAGATGGGAAGGGTGTTTGCACACTATATTAAAATGGGAGTGGGTTTGGGCTAAACAGAGGCATAATTTAATTGTATTACTTAAACATGCACCACTAAAAAGCTGACAGAGACTAATTCATTGTTTTTGTTTGTCCCTTATACGTTTTTGCACAGGTAATATTGAATAGAGGTCACTAATCAGATTTCTTTCTTGCAGTGATGCAGTGCATTACAAGTTGCTCGTTGTTATTCTATTCTATTGGCTGGGATCTGTAAATGTGCATTATATCAGATACAGTCAGCAGACCTTATTGATGTGGCCCCTTATGTTGTTGACTCATTTTTGTCTTAATGTTATTGACCAAAATAATTTCTGCTATGTGATGTTTTTGTTTTGGCTTGATTTGAGTCTTAAAACGTAGGCATTTTTTTCCCTTCAGATTAGGAAGACCACTGTCTGCTATCGCTTAGTTCAGTATGTGCTGCCACTGTGAATTACTAAAGCAGCATGTACAACAATGACTGTTGCACTTAACCAGTCTGATGTTTAAGTTTGCTCAAATATAAAGAGTATTATTCATAGTTGCACTAGTAGTTTCCTGTACAGGAGCTGCTCATGTAAGATCACTAGAGGGTGTATATGAATCTTTACAGTTGCACCTTTTTAAAGGTGTGAAACACTTCATAATACTAATGCCTATGGTAAGATTTTTTTTTTGTTACATATTAACCAACTGTATTTGTTTTTCACATGTATATACTGTACAGTTTTTGCATTAGTTTTGTAAATTAATCTGTGCACATTATGTGTGCCACAGTTTCTCTTGTAAGTTATAAAACCTGATACTATAAAGATAAATAAAGCTTTTGTTATAAGTTGCATTGGGTATTTTTTTAATTATGTATACCAATATGCCAGCATATTTATTTTTTGTAGCTGTATCTATTTAGAGTGTAAAACATGTGATATGGGAATAGTAGGGTTTAACTTCATAACACATGAATCAGATTTTATTATGCCTTTGTTTAAAATTATTTAATAAAATTATAAAGTGAATGTAATTATTTTAGTTAATTTATTTTACGTCATTTAATAATTTTATTAATTATTCATTTCAGCAATAGCATTAATTTGTTTATAAATGTGACTAATTAAAGTTCCTGAATGTCATCCTGTAGTTTGATTTCTCATTAAATGAAACTACTATTAATTATCAGAATGGTTAAATCCTGAACAGATGAAATGAGTAAATGTCCAGAAATGATGTATACACACGCACTTAATTCACAGGTTTGGCTATTTCAGCTACGCCCATTAGCTGGTGTGTAAAATCATATTTTGTAATAGAAGAGATTGTACAGTCAGTGCCTCAGTCTGCCACTGCTATATATGGCATCAGTCAAAGATGAATGAGTCTGTGTGGAAGAATTTGACTGGCCTGCCCAGATCTGAACCCCACTGAAGACTTTGGTGAGTCAGACCATCTCCCAGCATCACTGATGCTCCTGTGACTGAATGAGAGCAAATCCCTGCATCCATGTTCCAGTATCTTGTAGAAGATTGCAAGCTGCTAGAGAAGACCAACTGTCTGTTAATGCAATGGTTGTTAAATTCTATGTCCATTGGGCAGTTCTGGGTGTGGTGTTTGGGTCTCCACATACTTTTGGTATGCTGTGTAAATAATATTTTTACTGTATGCTATAAATCAGATTTCTAGGGAATAGAAACAGGCGAGCCTGAGGCTTCGCCAGCTGAGGAAGTTCAACCTGTCACAGGAGCTGCTGAAACAGTTCTACTCTGCTATCACTGAATCCATCCTCTGCACTTCTATAACTGTCTGGTTCAGCTCAGCTACCAAATCTGACCTCAGAAGACTACAGAGGGTAGTCCGGACTGCTGAGCGAATCATTGGTACAACCCTCCCTTCTCCCCAAGAACTGTACTCATCCAGAGTGACCAAAATGTGCAAAAATCTTTGCGTGCACTTTGCGGCCCAAATGTGCACGCAAAGAAAGAAGGCGTGGTTTCAGTAACCGCAGTTAGTGTTGAAGCAGCATGTCACCTGGCAATAAAGCTCATTCTGATTCTGATTCATTCTGATTCTGAGCCTTTAAGAACAGATGACCCGCCTACTGGTGACATCAGGAGCGGACGTCAGCGCAAATAGGAAGAGGACAGCATGAAGGCGGACGGGCTGTTGTTGTTCTGAGCTGTTTAGTCAATGACAGGTCAATGTTGATCGCGGTTGAATGGCAGCATCCGACAGTCGGCGGTCTCACCGGGATTTCGAGGGAAACCGATCAATTCCAAACGGCGAGGAAGTGCGCAATGTGAGGGATACCGGAGTACAGACGGATGCCAAAATACAAGGTTAGATTATCCTGTCAGTGTCTCCTTATGGTAATCAGACTCCAGTGGATGGCCCAACTTTACAGTGTTTTGCCAAAGGCGCTTCTTTTCTTCAGAGCCGTTTCAGTTTTTCATTCAAGATGTTCTTTATTTTGTTGTCATTAAAACATTTATTAGCAGGTATTTATCAATTTTATTTATATTCTTATTTTATGTCTATGTCAGCAACTATATTTCAAGAGGTATTATGTTCTAATTAGAAATCTGATCAGATTTTATACTAACCATTTCCTTATAGAGACTGATCAATATTGCTTTTGTACAATAGATATAATGCAGATTATTTTAAGTGTTGCAATAACCGAATCCCGATATGCAGAACCGATTATTTTCTGTTTTTATTTTGACGAAATGACAAAAAAAATCACCCCAATAAACTAAATCAATAAGAAAAGCATAGAGAATATTTCACATTTTTAATAATAATTAATTACAATTATAATAAATGTTTTGAAATATTATTATAACCTATTATGGATAAAATAATATAATTTTCCCCACTAAATCTTAACCTTAATCTATACATTTTTCACTAAATCGTAACCTTAATCTCAGTCTTTTTCTTTCCTTCTTTTTTTTCATAAATATAATGGCATAATTGCTACTACTACTAATAATAGTAAAATTAATAATAATACTATAAAATAAGCATTGTGTATGTTTTATTATTACTTTAGTACTTATGTCAAAAAGTGAAAAAACAAACAAGATTTTAAAAATTAAGAATTGAAAACAAATTTATTTATAGCTTTGATTTGAGCAAAGTTAAAAATCGAACACATTAAACACCATGGTCTAATCGGTTATCGGTTTATCTTTATTGCTTTGCACGTCTCTTTCATAACACTGAAAATGTGATTTTTAGCAGTTAAGCAAGTGTTTTCTTCTTTTCAGTAGTCTGTTCACAATTGTCCTATTTTTTTGTTTCAGGTCATGGACCTCGACTGTCCAAAGCCAACCTCTTCACATTGTTGAGTCTTTGGATGGAACTTTTCCCAAAGAAAGAACCACAGCAACGAGAGAATGATGCTGTAGGCATATTTTCATTTCCTCTAAAGCAATCCTGTGTGTTTCAAAGACATTGAGCTTAAATGCAGATGAGATGATATTAAGAAAAAAAATGTTACAAATAGTATCTACCAGTGTAAAATGTCAGGTTTTTATTTATTTATGGAGAAAACTGTTTCCCACATGAGTCCCTGTTGTACGTATAATGACTCGTGTGCTCTAAATGAGATTCTAATGAACTTGTAGTGTGTATGAACTGGAAAGGCTGCTACATCCTTTGACTCATTGGCTGTATGGATATATAAATAATTAAAGGTATCATATTTGCATCCAGACTGGGGACACTGGTCTTGTAGTGGTCCATGAGCGCATGGTTCTGGGTCTGCATTGCTCCAGTGCGCAGTTACATGCAGGACAGGTGGCTGTGGTCAAACATGGCCCCAGACTGAAGGGATGTGATCTCTACTTCTCCAGAAAACCCTGTTCAACCTGCCTCAAGATGCTCATCAATGGTAAGATCATACCTGCACTGTATAACTATATTTCAAATAATTAAAAAAAAGTTATGCATATAATATTACATTTAAAATAATCTTATATTTCATTTATTTTATAAATTTTTCACAAATTTATATTTGACTGCCTATCTTACCCCTTGTTGCTACCCTCTCTCTCCTCTTCTTTATTCAGCTGGTGTGAGCAGGATATCATACTGGCCTGGTGATGCTGAGATCAGTTTGCTATCAGGTAGACATGATCATACTGACTCCAGTCACCAGGAAGCCATCTTAGATGCAACAGCTGCAGAGAGACTGAAGTCTAACAGCAGACCCCACATCTGTGTGCTCCTGCAGCCTCTGGACTGCACCATGCAGCAGTTCGTGGACGAAAGTTCTCAAAACTGTGACTTCCTTGGGAAGATTGCTGTGGACAATCCTACTCTCAATGTTAAGGATCTCTTTAGAAGGGAATGGTGGAACAACTTGGATGATTTCTTAAAAAAGTTCTTTATAAATGACGAGGAACAGCATAAGTATGTGCTAAACAAGATGGGACTGGAGAACTTTTGTGCGGAACCAAATTTTAGTAACTTAAGGCAGCATATGAGGAATCTCATTACGGTTCTGGCATCTGCCGCAGCAAGTGTTCCGGTTCTAGAAGAAAATTATGGTTTCTTCATGAGAGAGCCTTTAGGGATGGGTTCTCCAGCTTTACCTCAGGATGTGGTGCGACACTGTATCATACAGGCCAGATTACTGGCATGTAGAACAGGTGAATTCTGGTGAATTTTTGTTCTTTGTTTTTTTACTTATTTTTCACTTTTTTGATTAATTGACATCAAAATGTTCAGCTGATATCAAAAATCAAGAATCTAAATATGATGGCAGAAAGTGACAACATGAATCTAGTGTCCCTAAAAATGTAGAACGGTTGGCAGAAATCAGAAGCATCAGGTCTGGTTTAGTTAAAGGTAAATTAAAATGACAAGGTAACAGAATAACAACAGATCTTGTTTTCTATATTATGATGTACATCTTAGTAAAACAGTCTCTCCCGTTGCATTACATGTTATGGGGGTAAACACCTGTTTACACTGATACTGAAGCCTGATTTGTTCACGTTCGTGTAACTGCACAAACCAATGGAACTTCAACCCACCAAAAGGGGTGGAGCTGATTGCTATATAAGTCGGCTCTGAGTGCCATTTCGTCAGAATTTTTCTCCTTCAGCGATGAAGATCATCTCCTTGCTGGACTCTGAAGAAGCAGCAGAAGCTGAAGCAAGAAGCTCAGCCTGCTGCTCGCCGCCGTGAGAAGAAGCCCTGGCAGCGGAAGGTCACTAAATGCTTTCTCCTGCGGCCATCCGGCATCTATTAGAGCAAATTTCTCAGCGAAGTTATTACAAATGTTGCATCATGAGTGTGGCTCTTGCAGGGACCCCCTGCATGACGCAGATGGGTATGGTGAGTGCGTCGCCTGTCTGGGCAGCACCCATGCAGAGGCTGTGCTCACCGGAAAGGATTGCTCTCACTGCGAGAGCATGAGTCTTGTCCTTCTCCGCTTGTGGATCGTCTTCTTCCATGAAGGTGGTCCTCCCTGGCCTGCTCTCCCATTTCTTCCCTCCCTAGAGCCTAGAAGGAAGAAGCAGCGGGGCTCAAACAACGGGCTAGAGTGAACTCACGCTGGCACAGGTCCCACGTGCTTCACTCTCCCCACAATGCCTTGACTCGCTTGTGTGCTTCACACGTGAGTCTCAGCACCCCTTATTGGCAGCAATCGTCTTGATATGCTTCGGCGGGTCTGAGGAGGAAGTTGTCTCGTATGACTTGATGTTATTGACAGCTTCAGATGCAGAGGAGTGGGCGTGTTCCGGCAAAGATCTTGACACCCTCCCTCCGACACAAACAACACGGCCTAGTGTGGACAGCGAGCTGATCCGTGTTCTCACCAAGTCTGTGGAGGATCTCGGCCTAGCTTGGTTGGTTCTGGAAGAGCCCGTAGCGGCCTTTTAGACGAGTGGTACCTGAAGGGATGCTGTCAACAACCCTCCCACCAGCAGCCCACCCCGTTCTTCCCAGAAGTTCACAAAGAGCTCACCAGGACATGGTGTGCCCCCTAGTCTGTGCGTGTTAATCCCTCCGCTTCTGCCACTCTCACTGCTGTTGACTGCGCTGAAGAACAAGGTTATGGCAAGCTCCCCCCTCTCGAAGAGGCGGTTGCTGCGCATCTGTGCCCTTCATCGGTCCTGGGATTGAAAGCCCATGCAGCGCACCCATCTAAGCCCTGCAGGACTACCTCAGCCCTAGCAAACAGGGCTTATTCAGTGGCTGGCCAGGCTGGGTCAGCGCTTCACACGATGGCGGTGCTCCAAGTGTTTCAGGCCAAACTTCTCCGCACCATGGACGAGTCCGGCCAGAGTTCTGATGCCTTTAGAGAGCTGCTGAAAGCAACTGACTTGGCTCTAGGCTCTGAGACTCAGAAGCCATCCTGATCCCAACACAGAGAGGAAGATGAGAGGATGAGTTCTCACCGAGGCCGGAACTCCCTCAAAGAAGTCTCATGCTCACTCTCTATCCCTCCGCTTACCTCTGAGCGATGGGCGCTCCATTCAGGCTGGGCCTGCCTTTCTCATTCAGTGCGCACCCAAGCAATATACCATTGTGATAGTAGACCCACATACTCAAAAGAGAATTTCTCCTCTTCTCATTACCACCAATGTCAGTTCCCCACCCCCGTGCAGCGAACTGCCACTCAAAAAACTCAGACCACTTGCTGTCTGGCTCCAGGCTTGGAAAGCCATCCCGGATATGTCAAGTTGGGTTAAAAAAAAACATAGAATGAGGCTACTTGTTCCAGTTCACTCGCAGGCCACCTCACTTCAGAGGTACGGTACGGGACAGCGATGCTCACTGTCTCCAGTCCGGAGTGCAAACACTGCTTGCAAAAGGAGCTGTGGAAATGGTTCCTCTAGTGAACAACAAGTTGGGCTTTTACAGCCATTACTTCCTTGTTCCCAAGAAAGATGGTGGGCTCAGGCCCCATTCTCGATCTCAGGCATCTGATGGTGGTAACCTTTATAAATCACCAAGGCGGTCTCAGGTCATGCTCCCTTCACAGGTTGGTCAAAGCTGTGGAGCATTCATGGTTGGCCCCTCGACGGGAATCTTAACAACTCCCCGCATGTGTAACTTATACCATTTTGGAGGCTAGAGGCCTGTCTACGAGACGTCTCTATGCTCTTAAATGGCCATGTCTTTTCTGACTGGTGTGCAGCATGGAATGAGGAGCCATTTTCTTATGATGTGTCCTATGTGCTAACCTTTCTACAAGAGTTGCTGGACAAGGGGCGCACCCCTTCCACGCTCAAAGTATATGTGGCAGCCATCGCAGAGAATCATGTGGTCGTGGCTGGCCAGTCAGTCGGTGGAAACGACTTTGTCGTTAAGTTTCTGAGGGGAGCTCGGAGATTGAATCTGCCTCGTCCTCATTCTGTGCCGACCTGAGACTTAACTATAGTCCTCAGGGCCCTACTGTGCCCTCCCTTCAAGCCACTACAGTCAGTCGATTTGTGGCCCCTGACGCTTAAGACCGCCCTCCTTCTGGCTTTAGCGATGGTCAAGCGAGTGGGTGACCTGCAAGCACTGTCAGTCAGTGCTTCATACCTTGAGTTTGGGCCTAACAACTGTAAAATTGTCCTTGAATCAAGACACGGCTACGTGCCTAAAGTGCTCTCCACTTTGTTCAGAGCACAAGTCATCACCCTTCTAGCTCTTCCCAATTCTGAGGAAGAGTAGGGTCCCAATCCACTCTTAGGCTGATGATTCATGGGGCAACTTTTTGAGCAATTTTTCTGGGCAACTTTTTTTTGAGCAATGTTGCTTGGGCACTTATCTTATTGAGGATGTGTAACAAATTGCTATTTGGATACTTTAGATCGGTCGTGGGCCCTGTGTCTCACCTGGTTGCCCGTTGACTGCAACATTGGCCAAAGTTGCCCAGCAACATTGCTCAAAAAGTTGCCCCGTGTATCATCAACCTTAGAGTGTAAGTTGTGTGCTCTGGCCCGTTTCGGCACTCAGAGCAGCTCTTTGTGTGCTTCTGAGGCCACTGTAAAGGGCTGCTGGTTATGAAGCAGAGATAGTAGATGCTATAGCCCTGGCATATGCTTTAGCGGGCCCTCCTATAGGGGTGAGGGCCCACTCCACCAGAGAAATGGCCTCCTTCTGGGCTTAGTCCAGCGGAGTGTCTATTGGTGATATCTGTGCGGCTGCCGCCTTGTCGTCACAATCTACCCTCACCAGGTTTTATAATTTGGAGGTGCCTGCCCTGCAGGTACGGATTCTGTCTGCTTATAATTTACTTAATCCCCTTTGTAAGTGGAGAAGGTTTTTTTATTCAGTCCTCAGCCTTAAATGACTTGGGTCTCATTATTAGCTCATTGGATGCATTCCCCATAGCGTGTAACGCAACGGGAGAGACCGTTCGAAAGGGAACATCTTGGTTACTTATATAACCTCAGTTCCCTGAGATAAGGCTGCATGTGAGTCAATGACTGTCGCTATCAGTCAAAAGATTCTGACAAAATGGTGCTCAGATCCCTTATCTCAGGGAACCGAGGTTATGCAAGTAACTGAGTGTTATTGACAAAGAAAAAAAAAATGTAGAGCAGGACTTCTTTTCTGTCCATCAGGTGTTGATTAGATGGAGGCAGATCTGAATGCAAGCTTGCAGTCAACTGTAAGACAGGACGGGATTTAAGCAACTTGAATGATTGAAAAAGTCTAGCTTATATCACCAGAGAGAAGTGTTGTTTCATTGGAAAGTTGAGACTTTTTGATAAAAAATTGTGAGCTTAAAAAATAAAAAAAAAATAAAAAAAACATTCATGGATGAATCGTTGACAGTAAGATCAATAAGATGCATTTATTAAATAGATAAAGTGAGTTTTCATTTCATGCCAACTTCAAGCCATTTGTAGGTTGAATTTGTGACGTAAACATAAACTTTGTGACGTAAACTTAAATATGACTTGAGAATTTACTAAATAGCTACACAATTATCAACAGGTTGGAAATAAAGTGCTAAAGTTAGTCATTGCTCAGTGAGGGATTGATGATTAGCTTACCTGAGGGTAAGGGAAAGCTGATGAAATATTTTTAACTCTTTCACCGCTAACAATTTTTTAATTGATGCGTAATAGCGCCTCCTACCGTATAACGGTGAAAACTCTTAAAGCCGGAAAATCTGTCAATGTTGTCTCGTAAATGACGCCAAATTCTGAGATTTAACCATATTTTGATATCTTGATAAAATCATTCTGAGTACTTTATCTAACAGTATGGAATGTTATAAAGTGACACAGCCCAACTAGTCCATTGCTAATACTGTTGTTTTCCTGCCAAAATTATATCATTTCCTGAAGGGTGATGTCAGGGTGCTAAGTTAAATTGAGGATGCAGTTCAAATGTTTTCAGTTTTGTGTGCTCTCTCTTTATGTAGAGGATCCTAAAGTGGGAGTTGGTGCAGTTATTTGGGCTGAGGGCAAACAGGTGAGCCAAAAACTCAATTAAATGAGTTTTGAGTTTTTGAAAAACAAATTATTTTATGAATTTATAAATGTATTTTAAATAAAGAACACCTCTATTTTCTCCTTAAACTACCTCTAGTCACAATGTGATGGCACAGGTCAGCTTTACTTAGTGGGCTGTGGATACAACGCCTACCCAGTGGGCTCACAGTACGCAGAGTATCCTCAGATGGATCACAAGCAAGAGGAGAGACAATACAGGAAGTACAGATACATCCTCCATGCGGAGCAGAACGCACTCACATTCAGGTGAGACTCATGGGAAGGAGCTGTCAGAACAACACTTGGCAACAACAACAGCTGATCATCAGTTCACGCTGGAGATGTGCAATATTTTATATGCACTGACTGTGTTTGTAAAGAACTCTGAATATCAGGCCATTCGAATGTTCAAATAAATGAATTCATTCTGCTTCCCGCCTTCTCCTTTTGTTTCCCTCCAATCTGCAGGAGCGCAGAGATAAAAGAGGAGGAGAACACAATGATGTTTGTGACCAAATGCCCATGTGATGAGTGTGTTCCTCTGATAGGCTGCGCTGGAATAAAGCAGATCTACACCACAGACCTGGACAGCAACAAAGTCAAACACGACATTTCCTACCTCAGGTTCGACAAACTCAACGGTGTCCAGAAATTCATTGTAAGTGCACCGTAAATCATTAAATTATGATGATGATAAATTATGAACTTAACGAAAACACAGTGGTGTGGTTCTTTTTTTTTTTTACATTTATGATAAAAAAAAATGAAACTAATGTATATATATCTAAATTATATAATATATATTATAGAAATAAACTTTATAAATATATATAAAACTGTACTGTACTTGAAAATGTACTCAAAAAAATATTTTTTTCAGTGGCAACAGAAATCTTCTGCTAGACATATGTCAGAACAAGATGCTCCGCCCACAGCAAGTAAGTGTTTTTGTGTCTCGATAAAAAAAAATGATCAAAGTTTCTCAGTAACTGGATGGGGAAAAGCATCTACCTTTCTGAACCCATTGTTTATTAGTACCAAAATTAATAATAAGTCTTTAATTAGTGTTGTAGTTCAGATTTGTGGGTATTTATTATGTTGTTTTAGGTTAAAATGTATAAGTGAAAGTATAAAATGTAAGGTCACTGTGACTGGTCACCATGTTTTCTCCTTCAGTAGCTCATTGAATGTAATACTTGGATTTAAATGGTCCTGTACTAGGCAATGACAAATGAAATTTTTAAATTATATTCAAATATTCTGAATATTCAAATATGCTATATGTTCAAATATTCAGTGTAAAGTCTTAGTTCATAAAAGCTGCAAGAATAATATAATTAAATGGAATATAGCATGTGGCACTGCAGGACAGCATCCCAAAAAGTATTTCATGCCATCTACCCCTGTACACCCGTTATGATTTTATTTTTATTTTTTTGCAGATGGCTACATGAAACGAAAAGCAGAGGAAACTCATTTTCAGTGCAATAAGAGACTGAGATCATAGAAGTCATTTCGAAAGCTGCTCTCCTGCCATTATGACAGCAACAGATGATGTTCAAATGTGACTCTTTCAGTTCCTGGTGAAGAACTTTATTTAACCTGCCATACTCATGCAGCATGATTCGAATCAACATTACCTTATGATTACAGTACAGCATAAAAGAGGGAAAATGTTTTATGCTTTGTTTTATCAGTTTACCAGTACATCCTGTTAAAAGTTTAATTATATGCATTTTAGAAATGCTTTAAAATTGCACACAACAAAGTTTTTAAATGTATAAAATTGAAGGGCTAAGCAGAACTGTCCATTACATGTTCACACAAAATATATTACCGTTTAGATTAGTTTTAAATTTACAGTGTACAGTATATACGATACCCAATGTTTTTTTTTTCTTTGGAAAAAAAAAAGAAAAAACGCTTCAGTTGGTTGAATTTCAGATGGAAACTACACCTGAATATGTAGTAGGAAAAATTTTGGTTTGGCAACTTCAGTGTACCTGCTGACAAATATATTTAATAAATTTGGCTTCATGAAAATAATTTGAAAATAGTTGCCTTGGAGTATAAATGATTTTGCTTCACACTGTGAGTGATGGATGTAAACCACCAAAGCATATTTCATCCTATAATCCTAAAGACGATCGTAATAAAACAATCAATCAACTGTAGAGGAAAAAAAGAATGAAATTTAATGGATTTTCTTCAACAGCATAACTCAAATATAGTGAGTTAAAGAGGTTCATTGCTTAATCAAGCTAAATATGCTCAATGAGAACATATTAAAAACAAACAAAAAAAGAAATTAAGCTCCCCCTTCCAAAATTTCTTCACAAATAAAAAAAGAGCAAAAGAGTAAATTAACAACTCAAGAACAAAAGGCACCTGTTTGTACATTTGTGTCCTCATTTCATCTTGTTTTTCAGCTATGCAACAATCTACTTCTCTCAAAATCAGCATAAACAGATGAATGATGGGTTATAGCACAAAATACATACTACAGTAAAAGGTATACTATAGTATAGAAATGAATATTATACTACAGCTGCACTACAGTATGATGTACTAAAGTTAACAAATACTATAGCACTAAGGTTACTATAGTATAGAGCATACAATAGTAATACCACAGCACTATAGCTATACCTCACTGATCTACGAGTTGGAATATACACGGTTCACTTAGTGCCAAAGTTGATTTTGCAAGATTCTTCTAAAATGGCAACCGCCTTAAGAGTAAAATCAGCTTTTGTCTGTTTTAAACTTAGGTAAACATCAAATAAAAATATGCAAAACAAAATAGTGATGCTTTCTGATCAGAAAAACGGCCTGGCAGCAACTCAGAATGTACACGAAGACCCACAGATGCTCTTTCTGTTTCAGCTCCGATAAACAATAATTAAAATACTGATAAGTGAATTCATCCTTCTAAATAATTCTTATAAAATACAAACAGAATAAAGAGAACAGGGAGGAAATCATCAGGTTTGTAGTGTTCTGAATAAAGCACGGGCTAATGAAATAAAAGCGGATGCTGATGCCAGAGAAAAGCCATGAAACGTTGACAAAGGAGGAATGCAAGAATGAAGATTAGTGCAGTTACCAAGTCATCAAGAGAAAATCAACAGCTCATAATTAATCTTTTGGGAATTTCACCTCTTTTCCAGCAATATCCAAATAACACAATCTCTTCTAGCAGAGCGAAACTGCCGTGTTGTGGCGCTGTTGATGCCACGGAAAACGTAGAATGTCCAGCCTCGTGAAAAACATCCGGAAACGGAAAATGAAAGTTTACCTGTACTTCCTCATCCGCAAGGTGTCTTGATATTCTTAAGACGGTTTTTCCTGTAACGCAAACTGGCTGATTGCTACTTTTAAAACATCCTATCATGGCACAAGAGTTCGCAATAAAATAAAACATAAAAGGAAAATGAAAAGCAAATACGAACAGAGAACAGCAAAGATCGGGAACCTTCTTTTGTAAGCCTCAGAACTAAGAAAAGAAATTTTTCAAGATTTTAAATAGAATTATTATTGTTAATATGCTTTTTAAATTTTTTTCCTAATACTGCAGTAGCTAAAGTTTAGGAGGCTGGCTTCTTTAGGTCTCGTATTTGTTTGACGAGGTACGTCTTTTCATCGTTAAACTGCTCGTCGTCCGTGCGATCCTTCTGAAAGTTGCTAAGGAAGTCGATGAGTTTCGTTTGGTTCTTCAATAGAATGTCTACGATGGGCTGTGTTTTATTTGGATTGGCTACAAACACCTGAGGAAATGCACACAAAAAAATGAAACAGAAGTTAAGAGATTGTTTTCCTCAGTATGTTAATTTTTTATTTCCTTATATTTCAGTCTGTTTCTCATGCAGTGCTATCATATGTGACCCTGGACCAACAAAAGCAGTCTTAAGTCGCTGGGGTATATTTGTAGCAATAGCCAAAAATACATTGCATGGGTCAAAATTATCGATTTTTCTTTTATGCCAAAAATCATTAGGATATTAAGTAAAGATCATGTTCCATGAAGATATTTTGTACATTTTTTACCGTAAATATATAAAAACTTAATTTTTGATTAGTAATATGCATTGAACTTCATTTGGACAACTTTAAAGGCAATTTTCTCAATATTTAGATTTTTTGCACCCTCAGATTCCAGATATTCAAATAGTTGTATCTCAGCCAAATATTGTCCTATCCAAACCATACATCAATGGAAAGCTGATTTATTTTTTATTTTATTTCAAAAAATTTATTTATTTAAAAAAATTGACCCTTAAGACTGGTTTTGTGGTCCAGGGTCACATATGGTCTTTATAAGATTTGAAAATATAATCCAAAAGCCATATAAACCACAATTTTGATACTTTTTATAGTACTTTTATCGTTTTGGAGCTTGACAGCGTGACTCTGTTTTTCATGCAAGGTGAAGTAGTCAAAAAACGTTCCACAATTTCTGAAAAAGTCAGGTGTACCTTAAAGACATGGAAAGCCTCAAACTGAATGTTGGGGCTCTTGTCTCTCAGGAGGTTCATCATGAGCTTCAGGTTCTCTGGTTTACTGATGTACCGTGTCATGACTGTAAAGTTGTGTCTGTCCAGGAGCAGTTCACCCAGCAGCTGTCACATAACACACAAACACGTGATGTTAATGACAGGACAGGCTCCAGAAGACAAAAATCAGATGTTACAACACACACCTTCAAAGACTGTCTCTTGGTCACGTAGTTCTCAGAGTGAAGCAGTTTCTCATAGTTATCAAAAACCTGCAAGATCAGTGACAACCATTTAAAAATGTCAGTTTTCCAGAATTCCATGATAAAAATTAACAACCCCAAAAAATTCATATATTACCGCATCATAGTTCTGTTCTAAAAATTCCGCCACCAGAACCTTGTGTCTTGTGAGCAGGTCCTGTAAAAAAAAAAAAAAAAAAAAAGAAAAAAGAGAGCAATTTCCCATTTCATTTTCCAAATCATTTATGTAACACTTAATCTGTTAAATAAAAAATAAATATAGCACTTACCTTGAACGTGGCAAACGCATCAGAGGCGATGTCAAATGTGGACATCTCCACGTAGCCGAAGAAATCTTTAAAGTGTTCAGAGTGGAGGACGATTTTGGCGAGAGGTTCATGCCGGATGCACTCACGCAGCATAATCCCACAATTCAATGCCACCTGAGGGGTCTCATACCTGCCACAGCACCACAGCACAAATGTCACGTTAATGTTTAACAGAAGCCATGTTCAGGAAAACAGAACTTCATGATTTTGGATCTAATTCCATGCTTGAAATTCTGATCTTGATTTTAGATCTAAACTTGCTAAAATTAATGAACTGATGGAACAGAAACAGGAACATGATTATGTGCTACGTTTCAAAAATACCCATCATCTCTCACCCTTTGAGTAAGATGAAAAGAACTTCTTGATGAGAGCAGAAATATTCCACCGTTGGGCTGCGGGTCCCGATCTGCCTGCGCAGGATGTTGTTGAAGATCTGACAAACGTCCTTTTTACCCTGTGAACACACATAGACAATGTTATTATACCAATTATTACAATCATAAATAAAAGAGAACAAGCAGTATCCTCACCTCAAAATCGATGACCTGCAGGTTTTCCACCAGTGAGATGAGCAGGCCGCTGTTGTAGAGCTCTTGGGCCAGTTGGGCCACCGTTTCTGTGTGTGGCTCCTTATCGTTAGTGCCGTACAGGATCTCCTTCATCGCCACCAGACATTTCGACACCTCCTCTGAAGCCTGACGAACACACAAAAATCACTTTTACACAATCACTACAAAACATGGTGATAACGCAATACAACTCAGGCATTTCCACACATGTGTGCAAAGCATATGGTATCAATGCCGCATATTGCTCTGAACACCTAAAAGGATTCTGGGTAATTTCACATGTAAGCTCATTACACAAAGAACATCATTAGCTATTTATCAGCTGCTGAAAGAGCTCGGTTTGAAAGTGTGGAGGTATTGTGGAGCCTAAGGGTTTTCCCTTCAGCTGGAAGAGCCCCAGGCCCTCGGAGTAACAATCAGCAGGTTCCCAGCACTTCAAACGCTTGACTTTAGCACAGGGCTGCTGAAAAGAGCCTTAGTGGGCAGGTGAAAATGAGCAAGAGGTCGGGCAGTGGAGCGATATTCCCACCTCTCCGACATCTTTCTACTCACAGCACAAATACGAGCGATTCCACGAACCCGACCTCTCGCTCAATTTGGGTCTAAAAAAGATGTGCTGAAAATGAGGTTCATATCCAGTAAATTGAGCCACTTATTGACACTAAGATTAAAATTAAATAGTGGGCAAATTTATCTGAACTACACCTACTTCCACCAGGGTTATTATAGTTTATTTATGCTTTAACGCCATATCAGCAACAATGGCTATATTCAAGGCAACATTAACAGTATCATTTCAATACATCATTTACAATAATATAACATTTTCTTAAGAAGCAATCACTATACAAAAACATACAAGTAACAACAATAGTACTGACAAAAATCATATAGAATCTTTCAGTTTATAAACATTCTAAAATTAGTCCGGGAGAGACCTTTTTAAAAATGTATTTTAGTATATTTTCTGAGTAAAAATGTTTAAAATTGGACATTCTATTAAAATATGTTGTGTACACAAAAAATTCTTACACAAGTCACAAACATTTTTCTTTTCCCCTTTCACTAAATATGAGTGAGTCACGAATGTCCAATTCGACATCAACCTGGTCATATGTATTTTTAAAACATTATTTATGCTTTAACGCCATATCAGCAACAATGGCTATATTCAAGGCAACATTAACAGTATCATTTCAATACATCATTTACAATAATATAACATTTTCTTAAGAAGCAATCACTATACAAAAACATACAAGTAACAACAATAGTACTGATAAAAATCATATAGAATCTTTCAGTTTATAAACATTCTAAAATTAGTCTGGGAGAGACCTTTTTAAAAATGTATTTTAGTATATTTTCTGAGTAAAAATGTTTAAAATTGGACATTCTATTAAAATATGTTGTGTACACAAAAAATTCTTACACAAGTCACAAACATTTTTCTTTTCCCCTTTCACTAAATATGAGTGAGTCACGAATGTCCAATTCGACATCAACCTGGTCATATGTATTTTTAAAACAGTAATAACTTCTTTCATTTACTGCTGGATTCACCTCCTATAGTTTGTTGTATGCATTCATTCCATTCGCCATTTATTATTAATGCACAGATTCAATATAGATTTTACATCAGATACTGGGATATTACATTGTTATTTCCAAATGAAGCCACTTTATCTGCCTGTTCATTGCCAACCAATCCCATATGGCCAGGTATCCAACAAAAAATAATGTTAAAATTTTGTTTCTTCAAAGAATCTACTTTTTCTAGTATGCTAACAATTGTAGGATGCTGAAGTGCTTGTATGCAGGACATAGAATCTGTGCAAATTAAAAAAATTACGTTGTTGTTCCTTTTCTATTTGTTCTAGAGCTAAAAGTAAAGCATAAGCTTCAGCTGTGAAAACTGAGCTTTGTCCAGGGATACTCTTGCCAAAACGTTTGGAATCAATCGCTACTGCAGCAGATACATGTCCATCTGTCTTTGATCCATCTGTGTACACTGGTACATGAGATGGTAAGCTGCACCTTATATTCAAGAATTCCTGCTGATAATCATTCGGATGACTTAGCTTTTTTTTTTTATACAGAGGCAGGTGCATCATAATACGGTAGTTGTTTTTTTAATATTCCAAGGCAGTATAGGGCACAGATGTGTCAATGTAATGATGTCCATATTAATGTCCAAGTTCTCCAAATGGGATTTTATACCTATGATATACCTAGGTCTGGCTTCATATAGGTGTAAATATCGAAGGTGGAAGACCAAAGAATATGCTGGGTTACTTTTGTTAGCTTTTAGCTTAACTGCTTAGCTGAGAGCCAGTGTCAATCTTCTGTTATAGTTCAATAAAAATAAAACCATTAAAAAAATTATTTACTTGAAATAATATAAACATTAACTACAATAAAAAAATAAATAAAAAAAAAGTACAATTATTTTATCTCGTTAGGTGCTAAAGTAACATTTCACATTTTCATTTAGTTTAATTTGAAGTACTAAAATAACTAGACCTAAATAAAACTAATAAATAAAAACTACACAGACATATTTTTTTAAAAAGACAAAAAAACAACAAAATTAACAAAGTGAAAACTGAAAATGTAAAAATACAATCAAATTCAAAATATTAACAAACTATATATTAACAAACAGTATATCAATGACACTAAAATAACTGACACAACAAACTGCCATTCAACAAGAAAAATAACAAATAAACATCAGAGTGATCATTTATCTATAAGTCATCAAAAGAGGAGTTCTGATTAAATGTCATATTTTCTCAGATGCTAATCTCAGTTTCAGACTGCATGTCCACGTTAGTCTGGTGGGCACTGCTCACAAAACTGCCAAAGGTCATTCACAGACATTTCCGTCCCACTCTGCCCTAAACAGCAGATAATTAAAGGGGTCATATGATGTTGCTAAAAAGAACATTATTTTGTGTATTTGGTGTAATGAAATGTGTTTATGCGGTTTAAGGTTCAAAAAACACATTATTTTCCACATACTGTACATTATTGTTTCTCCTCTATGCCCAGCCTTTCTGAAACGTGTCGATTTTTACAAAGCTCATCGGTCTGAAAAGCGAGGTGTGCTGTGATTGGCCAGCTATCCAGTGCATTGTGATTGGCCAAATACCTCAAGCGTGTGACGGAAATGTTACGCCCCTTACCATATTGTGATGGCGTGTCCCGGCCGGAGCGACGAGACAAAAACATTAAAACCCATTATAAACGAGGCATTTGTTGCATCCAGTGGGGACATAATTACGGATTATAATGACTTGTAAACATAAACATATGTAAACATAAAACCATGTCTGCATTTGTGATCGGAGAAATGACAAACAACAAGCACTACTCTACACTACTCAAAACTCACTTTTGAATCGTCAGTGGAAAATCCTTTAAATATGAAAACGTACTTACACTCTGTGAGTCAGCATTATTTGTCAGCATCATAGACTGTATAGGGTCAGCTTTCTAGTCGTGTCCTCTTTTGGAAGGAACGAAACACACAGCGTCACACTTGGCGGGCTAGAGTGAGCGGAGGCCGGCTTGAGAACGGCGCAGCCGTCGGATTCGACGAAGGAGTGGCCGGTGGGCTTGCGGCAACCACATGTGACGACCCCGGGCTGGACTCCGCTTCGTCCACGGTGAAAGCCGATCCGGCGATCCACAGCGCGAAGCTGATGTATTTCCTCAGCGACCAGCACGGATCAGCTCCAGGCATGACGAAGCGGATATCGTCCTCTTTTGGAAGGCCAAACAAAGTAGTTTCGCTTTCACAACGAAACACACAGCATCTCCACAACATGGCGGCGGCGGCAGCAACAATACTACAGCGAGAATAAAAGTTACGCCTTCTTTCTTTCCGTGAACATTTGGGCGGCGTTATGCAACTCTTTCCACATCGTGACGTAGACATGTTGGGGGCGTGTTAGAACGAGCCGGTTTAGGTAGGCGTGGTTGACTCTTAACTTTTATAAAGAATATCTCTTTGGATTTGAGACTTTAGTCTTTGCAACTTTACAGATCTTCTTTATGCACCAAGAGCTTGTAACACTCCAAAGAGAAAGGAAAAATTGAAATCGCATCATATGACCCCTTTAAAAAAAAAAACAAGTGTGGTGAAGCACAAGTGAAGTCATACAAAATGCATATCCACATTTTGAGCACATTCTACTATAGTATAAGATTATTCATGTCCACTGCTGAATCAAATTCTCCATCTGATTTTCTGCACTGGTTTAAAACACTTATTTGCCTGGGGCCAGGCCTGTTTCTCTGAAAAAGCAAATGAAAAATGCAAAAACACACTGGAAAAAAACAACAGTGGAAAGCAGCCTGATTTAGAGGGGCTAACACTGATGTTGTGGTTGAAAAGAGCTATAATGTGTCTTAGGGTAAAGCTGTAGAGAGATCTAGGAAACTTGAGCATCATCACTCAATAGCCAAATTCATTATGCAATCAACTGAGAGTTTCTGGAACAACTGGAATTAATGCTGGAATTGAATTGAATACAATTCTGGGACAAGAGTGGAAAAAGAAGGGAGAAAAAAACAGTCAGACCAGTGGACCAAGGTAAACACAGGAGTAAACAAATTCACTAAACCTTTGTGCCACATTTGTGCAATGTATTTCAGTATAAAAACACCTGTAATCCATTTTAAGTAGGCGCTAAATGCACTGGAACAGCACTGTGCTAAACTCTTGTCATTCTTTTCAGCGTAAACGCCTCATTTGAAGCAAATTAAGCTTAGTCAGACCAGTGGACCAAGGTAAACACAGAGGAGTAAACAAATTCACTAAACCTTTGTGCCACATTTGTGCAATGTATTTCAGTATAAAAACACCTGTAATCCATTTTAAGTAGGCGCTAAATGCACTGGAACAGCACTGTGCTAAACTCTTGTCATTCTTTTCAGCGTAAACGCCTCATTTGAAGCAAATTAAGCTTATTAAAGTAATGGCGCTTTTCCACTGCGTGGTATGACTCGGCTCGGTTTGCTTTTCCACTGCAGTTTAGTACCGCTTTAGAGTGAGCGGGATTATTCACATGTCGTTAGTTGCGCTGCCTCTACTGCCGCGACTCCTGAAAAACGTTTTCATTCCGCGTCGCCCCATCAAGCTCTCGCTGGATCCGCTGTACTAAAAAAAGTACCAGGTACTGTACCCAGTGGAAAACCCCCCAAAAGTGAACCATACCGTACCATGAAGTGGAAAAGCGCCATAATAGAGTGATGCTTCCTTTAAAAAGCAAGCAATCAGAACCAGCCTGCAAGATGGCATTTTCTCCTCACCAATAGTGCTCAGCACACTTTTTTTTTGCCATGTTTGCACTGTTACCTGATATAATTTCAATAGTGAAACAAGTATTATCTGCAAGTGTAATTCACTTGTAATACCCCCAGGGACTGCTCTCAAACTCATACCTTCTCTGTCTTCTTGTCCTGCTTGACCAGGATGGAGAGGTTGTCCTTCAGGGTCTTCACAATTTCTGTGGGGTTCTTGTGAGGTTTACCAAATAGTGGCATGGTAGCGGCCGTAGAATTTAGAACCTGGTGTAAATTTAAAAAAGAAAAGAAAAGGACACGGTTCAATAGCGCTGCATGATTATGACAAAAATCATAATTGTTGATTATTCCCTTGAAATTGTAACCACGGTTATTTAATTATTGTGACAGGCCTATCTGTACCATGATGGTAGTTGAACAAATTCAGAGTTACATGATTAGTTTCGAGTAGACAAAACCAAACCACACCTATCCGGCTTAGTTGGTACCATGATGCTGATTATCAACTTTCTTTGTCAACTCAGGCTTTGATCCAGAGTTTGTGGAGTGCGTGCACATAAATGTGTGACATCAGTGGTGAACAGCCAATCACATGCCTTTGCAACACAGAGTAAGTGTGATTCACTTCTCGCAGGAGACCCAGCGAGATTCAAAACTCTTTTGCTAAAGGTTAAGAGATTGAAGAATATGAGGAATTTAAACGCATTTACATTGAAGAAAGTAAGTACTTGTCCATGAAAGAGGACAAATCAAATAAATTATCTTGCTCTATCTGTGCAGTCACAAGTGAAACTTGTGAAGTTAGTTTATATAGTTGATAATAAATAGCAATACTCGAACATATAAGGTCACATGCAGTCATTTTTAAAGCGTTATCTATTGATTCTACAGCTTATTTATATTACATATTATCTCAATATATTAATATTCATTTAAAATAAATGATTTATAATAATTGTTAAACTAAAATTGCTTGTGTGTAATGGATTAATCATATAATATATAAATCATATAAAATAATTCTAAGTAATTATTAAAGCTAGACAAAACAAAAGAGAAACTGGGGGAGTGACTTTTTTGCATCAGACATGTGTCACTTTGCTCACATCTGATTGGTCCAATTTCAGTTTGAGATCTCTTACCCAGAACAAAACCTGCCCTGGAGCAGGTTAGCTGTGGAGTGTAAGTTACTATGGCAATGAACGCCGCTAAAAGTCAAGCCACTTAACATGGTACCTAAACTGGCAAACTAAACTGAAACTTACCTGGCTAGCCAGCTAATCCGGCTTCATGGTACAGGCCCAATTTCTACTCAAGTTTAAAGGAGGTAATTGCCTGGAATATTTAACTGGGAAATATTCTATGGATCAAACATAGCACAAATACATACTTGACTGAATATATGTTCCTAATGATCTTCAAAGCCTTTTGATCTAAAGTGTGTTTACAAGCCTGAAATCAGCCAAATACAAACAGTGCCTACTTATGAATTTCTTTTAAAAACAAAATTTGTGTGTCAAACTTTTGATGACTATTATTCGATTAATATTATTATTCTAAAAAAGTGGTCAAGTCACAAAGAATAGTAAATAACAGCACAAACATTCCATTAAAATTTGTGTTATTTTATTATTTATATACCATTGTAATAATTTTTCAGCTTTCATTTTAATCTTAAAGTTTTAGAAATATTGTTGCACTTTTATCATTTTTATTTGTTATTGTTCTTTAAATATTTCTATTTTATTCTATTCTATAGCTTTTTTCAGCTTTAGTCGTAGTAATTTTAGTAATTTAGCTTAAACTTATTTTATTTCAGTTAATTGCCAAGTCAACTGTTGTAATTTTTGTTTATGCTGTTAGTTTTCTTCTATTATTTATATTTTATTTTATTTAAGCTTTATTTCAATTTATGAAAAAATCTGTAATAGTTTCAGTTTTACTTAACTACAAACTTTACAAATTACATATCACCAATAATAAAGGACAGAAATAATCTGAAATTAGTAGGTGGTTTTAATTATGTAAATTCAAGACAAAAAATATATATATATTTAACTACATACTTTACTAATTAATAAATTACATATCACCAACAATAAAAAAAAAATAACTCATTTTGTTCCAGCCTCAAAATAACTGAATCAATTATTCTCAATTTGATTCAATGAAATCTGTTCGTAAACAAAGCCATTTTGACAGGGTTGACACCAGAATGAAATGTAAGAGGAAATTTTAAACCACATAATGAGGGGAATATTCAATGTTTTTCCAAGAGAACCTAGTGAGACTTGTGACTGGTAATCCTGTGATCTAAGAACCTAAGCAGTGTGTGTGTGTGTGTGTGTGTGAGTGACAGAGAGAGAGAGAGAGAGAGAGAGAGAGTCCTAAAGTCCACTGCTCCTGTTGGAAATTTCCTGTTACTCCACCTGTCAGCAGCTGCTCTTTGACCAGATTCCCTTCATATTAGAGCTGCGTTTACTCAACTTACAGTCGTGGTCAGAATTATTGGCACCCTTGGTAAATATGATCAAAGAAGGCTGTGAAAATAAATCTGCATTGTTAATCATTTTGATCTTTTATTTTAAAAATTCACATAAATCTAACCTTTCACTGGTGAATAAGAATTTAAATGGGGGGAAATATCATTATGACATAAATGTTTTTTTTTAAGGGAATTTGGCCGTTGTTTTCCTTCCTATTTATATTCCTGTGAAACAGGAAGCCATGGCTGGATAATTTCATGTTCATAATGTAAATATGAATGGGAATATACTTCACAGATATTTTATTTATAAGAATTTCTAGGGGTGCCAATAATTGTGTCCAACGTGTATTTGAGAAAAACATTTATTTCATAATGAGATTTTCCCCCATTTTCAATTGTTTTAGTTCAATGAAAGGTTAGATATTTGTGAATTTTTTTAAATAAAAGATCAAAATGATTAACAATGCAGATTTATTTTCACAGCCTTCTTTGATCATATTTACCAAGGGTGCCAATAATTCTGACCACGACTGTATCTAACATTATTACCACCTTACAATTAATGATTACATAAAGCATTTCTAGTTTGATAAAATGTTTTTTGTTTGTTTGTTTTTTAAAATAAATATTCTAAGTAGAGGTCGACCGATGTACCGTTTTTGCCGATTAATCGGCACTGATAGTTGATTGCTGGAACTATCGGCAAAAATCCATGCCGACAGTTTTTTCGGGTTGCGTCCGTTGCTGGAGCGGCTGAGAAGATCCGCTGTCATTATACAGTACGAGAGCGAGAGCGGCCTCTAGAGGCGAATCACTGACACCACGTGCTGTTTGTTTTGACACGTGCCACTGTGCTCTGCACAGAGAGGGACACTTCAGACGCGCGGATTTAAAACATCAACTAAACGGTGTGTACACATTATATTATGGTGCATGTTTTCATATAATTTACATTTATTACTATTGATTATTATCATATCATTACTAAGTAATTAATTTGTTGACTAGATGCTGCACTAGTGGAGAAAGAACAGCAGTATGTTTGCCATCAAGGCTAAGAGGACGCAAACATTAGCAGCACCTTAAATGGTTAAAACAATGAGACCAAAACACACGCAAGTTTTGCTCTTTTTTTTTTTTTTTTAAACACCGAACTTCAAACTCATATATGCCGCTTGTTTGATCATTCCTGAAGTGAACTTTTGCCCGTTTGGTGATTAAATAAACTGTTTTAGACCGCGGCATAAACTGAACGTGACGCATCTGGTGTGTGTGTGATCCCTGATACCTGCGAGTTCTCCCAGACGTGGCGCTGCGCTTTTTGCCCAGTGTGCGACTGCCATATTTTGTTATTTTGATTAGATAAGCATCACGTGTTCTAGAATAGAAGCAATTAAAGTGTGAGAGTATACATACAATATCCATATAATTTCAAGGATATGGCCTTTGTGTAGATATTTAAAGATGGCCATAAATTAGAGTGTGTTCATTTCAACATCTACCAATTCATTTTTAAATTTTTAAGTTGCTTCTGTAACATTAATGAACTATGAACTAACTTTAATGATCAATATATAATTAATATTAATATTTTTATTTATGTAAAGTATGGTTCAGTCCTGTTGTTTTTTTTGTTTTGTTTTTAAGTAAAGCACTATTTTAGTTTTCGTTCAGTATCCATTTTAAAAACTATCGGTTGATTAATCAGTATCGACCAGTGTGGTCCAACCTAGCTATCGGTAAAATCCACTACCGGTCAACCTCTATTCTAAAGTGTTTTGAATTTACTAATCATACCAGTCTTCGTCTACTCTGCAATCTAGGTGTGTTTAAAGACTGGGAATAACTTACAGTAATTCACTATGCAAACACTGCCAGCAATAAAACCAAGACCTGACTCACCTCAGTCATGACAAAGTCATAACTTATCTCCAGCAATGTATGGCACCCTCACTTCACCCACGTTTACTATCACAATATCACCTTAACCATCAAAAGGCCCATCGCTGAGGAATGTCACATGACCACATTTATTTAGCAGTGAGTGAACAGGTCTTCTGTTTGCTGTGTGACAGTGTTGGGAATTTCATAGTCCTCGTCAGAACAAAATAGAAGCTCCACCTTTGTTTACTATCTGTAAATACCACCTTCAACACCCCAGTGCAGCAAAACTACAAAACAAAATGATGAAATGGAAGAACTCTCTGTAGCACATAGACTACATAATTCATACAACAGAGAAACCCTTGTAAGAGACAGATGGTGATGAGAAACCAGTTAGAATTACTCCAAAGAATATGCAATTATTCATTTAATCATCTATTTGTCAAGACAATTACTATACAACATGAAGGCAGTGATATTATTGGTAATTAAAACAATATTATTGTACTGGAATGGAGTAGAAAATTGCCAAATTCATAGAAAAATATAATAAATGTGATTAAGTATAACAAATGCAATAGTTCTAATATAACATAATATAAAATAGTTTTATTAAAAGTAAGAAAATTAATTTACAATGAATTGAATATCTCTTAATAAACAGATAATCAATAAATTATGTAATTAATTAACTTTGATTTGTTGTAATAGTTCTCTCAAACAAAAACTTTTTTTTTTGTTTAATTAAAAATGATTTGTGGAAAGAGCTTTGGACTCCACATTATTCCATTACAAACCACATTACAAAAAGTAAGGTTAAACGCATGTCATTTTTAACATCAGTCGTCAGATTTGTGTGACAGAAGCTCTAAAAGCTCTCTATCGGGACTATAGGGAACCATCTGACAAGAGTTGGTGTTATGTAGAATCGTGCTGAAACGCATGTTGAACTGAGTGAACGGGCCTCGCAGTAGTGTGATCCGTTTCAGGCCCGTACAGTCAATTCAACACAAACAGCAGCAGCAGAATTACAGCGTGACACTGAGCGAGCTGCTTACAATGTAACACGCGAACAGAACGTCACAGTCCAACAGAACGGAACAATGAAACCGTTCAGACGCTGGCGGCTCAAACACTCACATACACTCTCTCGGTTTGTCAGTCCTGTTAACAAAAACAAGACCGACATGCGGAAAATTGCGCGTACGTTTAGCTTATTCTCGTGCGACACCAAAATAAAAGACACGTAGAAGTAGCCTGTGAGCTCAATGTTGGGGTTTACGCCAGTTCGACGTTTTATTTGATACCAACCGAACGTTTCTGTAATGTGTGAAATGTTGAATACTTACAGTGCTGCGATGTAACTGTGTCTTCTGCGGCTGCTTTGGTTCTGTGTGTGTGTGTGCTCGCGAGCAGCCGTCCAGATCACGCCAGCAGACTGTGTGTGTGTGTGTGTGTGTGTGTGTGTGCGCGCGCGCTGGGCTCAACGTCAGCGGAATGTGTGTATAAGCGAATTAAACACTGACTGTGACTCAAACGCGCATATCTGCAAAAGACATGATGGGTTTGTAACAAACTCCCTGTCGAGTGGCTTTCCGCGGTTAAAAATTGATCTGGGATCGGTTCTGTGGCGGTTTGGTCTGTGATGCGCGAGCTGATCTCAGGTCAGATGCCGTGCGGCGATTGGCGCTTCCTCCGTCACTGAGGCGAGGCGTGAGGCGTCGTGTTACCCGGATGTGGATGTGTTCAGACTGTATTATGAAGAGATACAGGCTAAAATAAGTGCATGACTCATGATTCTGAATCACGACGTTTTAAACTATCGCGTCACATACCTGCCTGAACTATTGAACGACACTGTCACAGCCAAAGTCTGCGTGTGCGCAGTGTGTCGCTGAAGCACAGAGACTCTGAGTCACCGACAAACTCCAAACGACCAGTGGTGGCGGTTGCGTGAAATCTGTGCCGTTTGTACAGGTTAAATAGAAACTAATTTTATTGATGGAAAAAATATTATTATTACTAATATTATTAGTATAAAAATATTATACTATTATACAACATGGTGATTTCTTGGAGTACAATATAAATATATGCATATAAATATATGATTAAAACATGCTGAAAAGCTAGTTCATGCATGACCTATAGACAGGACTACTGTAATGCACTGCTAGGTGGTTGTCCTCCTGTATCTTCAATAAACAGGTAGTTCAAAATGCAGCTGCTAAGAGTCCTTACCAGGTTAAGAAAATATGATCATATTACCCCAATTTTACAATATCTTCACTGGCTACCTATTAAGTTCCATATCAGTTAGGCTACTACTTACTTATAAGGCCCTAAATGGTTTAGCTCCTGCGTACCTAACCAGTCTTCTGTCACACTACAATCCATCACGCTCCCTAAGGTCGCAAAACTCTGGTATTTTGGTAGTACCTAGGATAGCAAAGTCCACTAAAGGAGGTAGAGCTTTTTCGCATTTGGCTCCCAAAATCTGGAATATCTTCCTGATAATGTTCGGGGTTCAGACACTCTCTCTCTCTCTTTTTAAATCTAGATTATCTCTTTAGCCAAGCATTCACATAATGTATCTCACAACCTTGTGCTCCAGTTATATCTGATCAAATGCACATTATAATTTTTTGCTTGGTTAGAACAGCAGCTACGCTAATTTTTGTCTATTTGCTTCTCTGTTTCTGCCATGGGATGGGAATCCTGAGGTAACTAGGAACAATAACACAAGCTTCAGTCTGGATCCAGCCCTTACGAAGATCTGAGATGACTGAACACCTGAGAAGAGAAGATGCCGACCCTCAGAGGACCTCAGATGACGCCAACCCTGATCCAACATACAAAACTACCAAATTTTCCTATAGGTTCGATCACAATATATACTCATTGCTGTTAATAGTGTTCACCGTCTGTTTGATTACATGTCATTAACGAACTGCATGATTTTTTTTTCTGTACATTTCTGCCATATGGACATCACCTTGACACCACTGATAAGCTTCTCCTAAATGTAATGTAGAAACTTTCATTTTCTGTGAAGCTGCTTTGCAACGATTTGTATCGTGAAAAGCACTATACAAATACATGTGAAAAAAAGAGAGACTTGGAGGAATAAACAGTAGACATTTCCTTGACAAATCTGAGCCAGCAAATGAGGATAGATTGTTTCAGTGAAGTTTATTTAAGCCCAAGCACTTTAAATTCATTCATCTCATACATCCTCTTAGATACATATTTACACATATACACAGATACGAGTCTAATACAGGAAAATATTTTAATTTCAAATGAAAATACAGAGAGATAAGACTAACATGCAGCAATGTGCCATTTAAAATTTAAACAAAATAACAATGACTTTTTGTATTGCTGAACATGTTAAAAAGACAGAGTACAGTTATGGGGACAAAACATTTGAGCACAGAAAAGCTGTGGTCATCAAAAATGGCAGAAATTATGGTAGTTCATTCCTTGAATAAATCAGCTGATTTGAGGAATATTGATATAGATTAACTGTCAAGCTTTATCAAGAAATACTTATTTGACAAAAGGTTCTGACCATTAAAATAAGTCTTACAAAAGCTGAATGATGGTTACTACATGCCAATTATCGCTTTCCAGACATTACATTTTGAAAGAACCAAGTTAAACAATCTGTGGTGACAAAATAAATTACATAAAATGCGAACACAATTGGTATGTTGTTACTGGAAAATTATAATAATTGTACACAAATGGTGCAGAAGTCACAAATACAACAAAATACAATGAAATACATTTCATTTAATTTTCATGACAACAATAGTGGTCATAATATACAATATGTATATATATATATATATTTATACTGTTTTAATGAAAAACATGAGATAAAAGTTAATATCTGTACAAATCTTCTTTTACAGGAAATAATTTAAACTATACAGCCGTTTTAGATTAATACATAGTGAATAACAGGACTTTTCACCGGGCATAACCTCAAGAATCTTTATCCTATAAAACAATTTCATTGTCTTGCTGCTACAGCAAATCAGACAGAAGCTTCAGACGCCAACAAAGTCAGACATTCCAAAAAGACACTGATATTCTCAATGCAAGATCAATAAAACCAGTGGAAGCTCATGTGGTCGTACATTAAAGTTCAATGAGAGTCCTTTTTATGTATATTTAAAGACTTTTAAAACCGCAGGCTGCTCTGATGTCAATGCCGACTCGACCAAGAGCCCTTTTCGCTTTTAATCCTTGAGGAAATGCATGCAGATGTGAAACAAACAGCATCACACTGATACTTTCAAAGTAAAGTAATATTTGAAAGGGGAACAGAAGACACGTTTTCTCTCTCTCTTATGAAGGAGAGAAGGTTGAGAAAGTGTGACGCTCTATATAAAATATATCCTGAATAGTGCATATTGACTGCAGAGGTCAATTCCTTTCTCGGCTGATGAGGTTAAATACAGTACAAAGACTCAAGGAGCTTCAGTAGAAAGTGCACTGTGTAGGAGCTGCCACAAGGCGGTGGAGCAGCGGCTTCAGGCTTTGATGTCTGAGAAGCTTGTGTAGGTTTCACTGCAGCTGGAGGACGTGCTGAGGTTTCCAGATCCACTGCCTTCTGTGAGAAAACACACCTACTTATTTTCGCTAAAATACTCATTCATAAAATGAAGATTTCATGACAGGGATTTATTGTGTGGTGGATGAAAAGCGGGAAGTTGTGTTACCTGAGCTGGAGAGAGATTGAGAAGATTTGGATTCTCCGATGAGAGTGAGCAGGTTTGCAGCAGGGATCCAGCCCTCCTTATTGGTCCGCAGATTACGTACAAACCTGAAGCAGCACAAAAACATTAATATCACACCAGCCTCTGCTTACAGAAGATGTTATGCGGTTCTAATTTGGTCATCTTAAAACATAAAAATGAGCCCAGACAATAATGTACAAGTGAAATTTACTTATCATCCATAACAGGATCCAACACTCAAAATGGCAGAATGGATCTTGATATTTAAAATTTGTAGGCAAAAAAAAAAAAAGTTGTCAACCTCAGCAAACTTTGACTTGCAAGTATTAAAATGTATACATTAGAATTTATATAATAAAATAATCTAACCATATAAACTAACTTAAATGCTAAAAAAAACACAAAATCGAGTCAAACGTCAAATTTTTTTTGAAAAAAGTCAAAAGTCAAACTTCAAAATTTTTGTTTCCCATCAATAATTATTGATTTTATTGAAGAACATAAAGTTCTGGAATGCAGAACATATCTTCCGGAATCACAAGATTGATCGTGGTCAATTCATTCAGTATATTACTAAATTAATCATTTGAATTAAATAGTTTCAGTTTAAGCACTATAATAACTAACTGGAAATAAAAAACTAACTACGACTAAAACTGAAATAAAAATCGAATAAAAATGTCAAAAATAAATAAAAAGTTAAAACATTAATAAAAAACTACAATAGTATATAATTAATATACTGATACAGGACAGTCATGATTGTTTAGATTGAGCATTTATTTCAATTAGTTGATTCAATAGAAAAAAGATCCATTGATTTCAATTGCTGATTTATTGAAAACCACAAAAGGATGATCTGCTTATTGAGTCCTAGTGGTTTGCAATGTGTAACATGAGGAGGAGTAAATGATGACAGAATCGTCATAGTATTTACATAATCCTGAATCTTACCAGCATCCATCGTCTCCCTCTCTCACCAGCTGCACTGTGTCTCCACTCTTAACCGTCAGCTCCTGTGGTCCGCTTTTGTCATGGTCAGCAACGACCACGTACCTGCCTGGAGACTACATGTGCACACAAACACCATCAGTGGCCAAACTAAAGATTTCTGCAAACAAACATGGATGGGACACAAGAAATCGTGATGCTGGGCCACCATGACTCACCAGTTTTCTCCCTCCCTCATCCTCAGGATCAGAGTTCATGGGATCCTCGGCACTTGAGTAACCGTCGTTCTCCTCAGACGCATCCACAGACAGCGATGCCTTGGAGAAGCCTTGTGGAAGAGAGGACAAGTGAAACGAATGTGTCATTTGGATTATGGTGAAACAATGAAAGAGAGGGATAAGTGGTGCTCCACAAAGATGGTGTGTGTGTGTGGAAGGTGAAAAAGAGACCAGCTCGGTTTCAAAACCTAGTTAGCTATTTTGCTGCCTACAGCTTACATAGTCTTCTAAGGCAGCGCGCTAAACATTTACACAAGCAATAATGCACCACATCAACACATCAGTTCCTAAAGTAAAACTCCTGGGTTTTCAAAAGAGTTTGGCATTACATGTTGCTAAGCTAACAACACAACAGCATTAAAAAACATAGCTGTAGAAACAATTTTCACTCAGAGAGTACATTTAGAAAATAATTAGAAAGAAATAGAAAGTAACACTGAAATAAAGGTATAACGTTGTAGTAGAAAGAGTGAAATAGTACTTTCTTGTAAATCATACTCCAGTAATCTTTATTTACAACTTCAAATAATAATTTTTTTGCAATTTAGTCAACATTACTCTCAATTCGCCATCTTGGATAAAAGTTTTAACTGAGACTTTGCATTGGGAGTGACCATATGATGCCTATGTAGGCAGCACACGAAGTTTTGAAACAAATCCAGTGTCTCTTTCTCTCGTATCCACTTGAAAAGAGGAACAGCTCCAGGCACTGAGCTAACAGGAAGAGCTGTTTGTGTTTTATGTTCAGACAGCCATGACTCCGATGATGACAGTTTGTGAAGAGGGCACATGACACATTCGCAAATCATACAAAACATGTTTACGGAGAGCTACATAAACATTTTCAGATATGAATCAGTGGATAATTATAGAGCCTGGAAGAGTGTTTGGTAGAAAGGGATCTGTGGTTTCAGAGTCGTAAAAGTGAATCCAGAACTAGCACCGCAAACCAGCAGACAGGAACCCAAACCAGATGCTCATGCCGCGTTAAACGCAAGTGTTTCCAAACTAAGGGAAGTGCAAGTTGATATTCTTGCACAAATTGACATGTTCTGGTTTATAAATGTACGAAACTAGTAATACAGTATTTAAAGGAATAGTTCACCCAAAAATGAAAATTCCGTCATCATTTACTCACCCTCATGTTGTTCCAAACCTGTATGACTTTTTGTTTTGTGGAAACAAAAGCCTTTTCAATGCAATCTTTTTCATGCAATTACTACAAATGGGAACTGAATCTTTCAAATTTTAATAGGGGTGAAAAAGTATAATATAAATGCAAAAATCTCCTAAACAGCTGAGAATGTATGAGAAACAGGTCAAAACTTTGTATTTTACTGAAAATCTTATGACTTTGAGAAATATTGTAGTTATCAGTCCACTTTGTAAATGAATCATTCTTTTGAGTTGGATCTTTTCAAACAAAGTGACTGATTTGGTTCACAAACCAGTCTGAATGATTCGTTCATGAAACGGACTGAACTGGTTCTCAAGTTCAATTCACTGAATCAAGGATCTGATTGCAATGATTCTCAAGTCAAAATCTCACCAGAGAGAAAGACACCAATCTCACCTTTTTTTTTTTGGCGCTTTCGCTTTATCTTTGAAGCTTGAATGCTTTAGTCTCCATTCAGCGCAAATACATGGAAAACAGCAACCAGTCAATTGTAGAAAAATTCTCCATTTGTGTTCCACAGAAGAAAGTCATACTGATTTGAAACAACATGAGTGTGAGTAAATAAAGATGATTCATTTTCAGTGAACTGTTCCTTTAAGAGATTATCTGATCGTTCTCTCTCTTGTAACAATTATAAGATATGAACTGGGCTGGTTTCACATTCTCCCACAGTAAAGAGCATTTTAGATCGACAGTAGTAATTTATTGAGCAGTTATGTCAAAGAGATGCCATTTTAGCACCATGATTTATCCTGTAAACCACCAATTACAGTGCAATAATATCATACCCTGTGGTTAGTGTTTGCCAGTCTGTTTGGAAGTTCGCTGTGAGAAAGCAATAAAGACAAAGTTCATTCCCACACCAGGCATCTAGTTACCTCTCCTTTTAGTCTGCAACAGACTAGAAGCGCTCAGCCATCTCACTCGGGTAAGAGTGATGTGGGGACCCGTGTCTAAGGGAGAGGCAGCCAATAAGATTTCAAAGACTCCCATCGATTTACCTACCAACCACCCCACAGATCGCTTTTACTGGTTGGGTGTACAGCACTAAAGTCAGTTTGTTTGGAATGCTTAAAGGGACAGTCCACCCAAAAATTAAAATTCTGTCATCATTTATTCACCTTCATGTTGTTCTAAACCTGTATGAGTTTATTTTTTTCTTCTTCTGTGGAACACAACAGAAGATATATTAAAGAATGTTGGTAATTAAAGAGTTCCAATTCCCATTGACTTCCATTGCATGGACAAAAAATACAATGGAAGTCAATGGGAAATGAAACTCTTTGGTTATCAACATTCTTCAAAATATCGTCCCAAACTCATACAGGTTTGGGACAAAATAAGGATGAATAAATGATGACAGAATTATCTTTTGGGTGAACTATCCCTTAAATGCCTAATATAGAAGCATTTTAGTTTTTGATTACTAATATATGGAGGTGAAACAAAATTTGGCAACCACATAATATGATAAAATAAATGATTTGGAACACTGGTCATGGCTGATGTTGGAGGAGGCAAAGCTGGGAGTTTTTAGGGGACAGTGTACCTCTGAAGCCAAATGGTGTAGGATCACTCTTAATCTCATGTCTTTTAGTTTTGTGGTCAGGACTAGGGGGGGATGATCCTGGCAGCCATAGCAAAGAGTGAGAAAGAAAAGGATAAGAGGACAAAAAAAATCAGGAAAGAAGAAAGAGAAAAAGTCTATAATAGGGTTAAAGGAAATATTCTTAAATATTAGAAAGAAAAAAAGTGTCTCTTCTACAGGATGAAAGCCTCTAAAAGGCAACATGTCTGGTAAAGTCCTACACTGTGCCTTAACCATCTGCAATGTGATAAAACGTGATAAAGGTTTTTGGAAATTGAACTGGCCCAAAATCCCACTCTAATAACCACATATTAAATAAATATACAGTTATGGGAGTAGGCAAGTAAGTAAATAAATGGCTAGCATTTTCAGTTTCATTGTAAACAAATTCTTGTTCCTGGTTGTTTCACACCTGGTTAATGCACAGTAAATAGCACTTAAGTAGTGAATGTTCTAAACTGTAATATTACCAAGCTTGAACTATGCTGCTAATCTAGACTTTCTGATTTACACTAGAGTAGTGTATTCTGAGACTACAGTATACCTGGAGGGCAGAGAGTGACCATGGGTAGTGTTAGGCTTTTACCACCAGAGGGCGCTATCAGCTCTGCAGTGGGGTTCAAGCCAAATCTTAGTATATATTCCAAGTTAAAGATTTACAATTTATCCAGTGCCGCTAAGATTTGTGCTAAATGTATTGTAGTTAAATGAATATATTTTTTACTAAAAGTTTTAAATAAAGTTCTGCTAAACATTCTTTTATCATAATGGTTTTTAGAAATGCTTCATCAGTATGCAGTCACCCTGTTTTAAATGTATGATATAGTTGCATTGCCAGTGACCGTGTAAAGCTGTGAGCCCTCCTGCTGTACCTTTTTGACTCTTGAGGTTACTGAAGCCCTGCAGTGTAAAACGTTTTTTAGCCACTGCAGCTCTCTCAGTGGTGGGACTGGTGACAGTCTCGTCTATTCTCCACAGAGACAGAGAGAAAGAAAGAGGAAGGGGGAATAATGAAGGATGTTACATGTTTAGTCAGGAAAAAGAAACACAGGGGTTACAAAGACAAATCACAGAAATTCACAGTCTAAGCAGCAAGAGGAAAGACAGCAGCATTCTGAATTTTGGGACATATTTAGGGAAACATTAGTCTGGGGTTGTTTTCATTGACTGACTGATTTCAAATATGTTGTGTGTAATATCAGAAAATCAGCCTTTGAACATTTTTTGACCATAGAGTGTGTAGTGAGACCGTGAGACCATATTTGTGTATACTGAGAAGGGCTGACTGACCTTTGACCTTGTCATTATTTTTAAGTAAGGTGGCTGTACTGGAATCTGCTGCTGTCGGTTCAGTTTTCTTCTCTTCTCCTTTCTTGAGGGTCTTTGGGTTGGTCTTGAAGGGGCTCAGGGTTAGGCTGGTGCTGGTGGGAGTTAACTGATCTGAGCTCTTCTGCTGGCTCGCCTCTGAAAAACAACATAACATATATAACATTATATAAACAAAACTGAAAAGTGTGTAATTTCTATATACACTAAAGTTGAAAACATTTTTCATTGTTTCTGAAAACTCTTATCTGATCAAAAATACAGTTAAAACAGTAATCTTGTAAAATAATTAATTTTAAATAACTGTTTTCTATTTGAATGTGTTTTAAAATGTAACTTATTCCTGTATTGCAGAGTTGAATTTTCAGCATCATTACTCCAGTCTTCAGTGTCACATGATCCTTCAGAAATCATTCTAATATACTGATTTGCTCAAGAAAGGTTTCTTATTATCAATGTTGAAAACAGCTTTTGTAACAATGTAACATTATATATTTACTGTTACTATTGATTAATTTAATCCTTGCTAAATAAAAATATTAATTTCTTTCCAAAAAAAAAATAAAAAAAAATAAATTCATTTCACCTCTGTAGGCCTTTAGTTGTCCAGTTAGAACCTTCCGGATCTCATTCACCCATGCCGTTTTGATCTCTGGTGTCGACGCCTGAAAATAACCAATAAAATTATATAATAAAAATGATATGATTATAATAAACCAATAAAGTGTTGCTTTAAATGATGTACATTAAATTCTATTTAAATATAGGATATTTTTAATAAGGACAATTTTTATACCTGTACAATATACACCTCCTCTCGAGAATTACACCAGATCTCAAACTTTTTGTTGTCTCCTTTTGCGTTTTCAGTAATACCTACAGCACTCATCTGTCAGAGGAAAAAAAAAAAGAGGAAATTTTATATGTATATATATATAAAAATGTCCTTTTTTTTTTTCCTCTGGAAAAACTTAATTTACAGAAGACAAAACACAAATTAAACATGCAGATTTCATAGGCATTTGTTGATTTTCTGGGTTAGACTAAACTAAAAATGATAAATCTTCCCTGTTAATATCTAACCTATATTTTTAACCACTCCACCACATCATCTTAAAGAAGCGGACCGATTTCCATGTCAGAGAAATTCTAAATGAAAATGAACTACTTTAATATTCAGTACTTACACTAAGTGAGTGTTTGAAGCTGTATGAAGGAGCTTTCTCATAACCCTCTCCGTTCTCCTCTCGTTTCTTACAGAAGAGCATAGCTTTCTCATGTAGAAACAGGTGTCTCTGCATTGGCTTGAAGCGAGCCAGGTCTTTCACCTTCACGTGACCCTTCTTATGCTCCGTCCACACGCTGAACGACCCCTGCATCATCAGACGGCCCAGATCACTGAGGTTGCCCTGGAAACACAGTTCAGAGGTCAGCAACTACTCCAAAGGTGACTTACATTATTGGAAACTATTTTAATTCAAAGTGAACATTAAATTTCACGGCGTGAGTAAACATCATCTTTACTTCATATCCAGTGATGGCGATAAGGTGCATGGAGTCATTCACAGCTTTCAGGATGCCTAGAATAGATGAGAGCGCCTTCTGCAGGTCATCCTCACCCTCACAGCCTTTACTGTACTTCAGCAGTTCCTGATAGAAACACATGAACACAGAGGTTACATCAGTGAGAGGTGCAAATATGAGTTATATATCTGCACATGTAATCTGGGTCTAGTTTACCTTCAGTAAGAGCTGGTATTTGGTTATTCTCTGCACAGGTTTGAGTAGGTATGAGTCCAAACCAAGCTTATGTTCCAGTTTCTTTTGACACTCCTGAAAACAGTACACAAATTCTTTATTTAGATTTGTTTTTTTATTATTATTTTTTAATCAATCAATTCTGTTTATTTCGGTCTTTACAGACAACTTTTCACAAAAAAATAAGTATTATAGTCTATTAAATTAATATTTTGATTAATATTATTACTACTGTTATTATTATTATTAATAATAATAATAATAATGTTCAAAAGTTTGGGGTCTGTAATTTCTTTAAGAAATTCATGTGTTTATTCAGCAAGAACACACTGAATGCTGTTCTTCAGAACTTTCGATTTATCAAAGAATCCTGAAAAAAGGATCATGGTTTCCACAAAAATATTAAGTAGCACAACAGTTTCAACACAGTTTAACTAAACAACAGTTTAGAATGATTTCTGAAAGATCATGTGACACTAAAGACTGGAGTAATGGCTGCTGAAAATTAAGCTTTGCCATCACAAGAATAAATTACATTTTAAAATATATTAAAACAGAAAACAGTACTTTTACATGGTAATAATGCAGTATTTCACAATATTACTGTTTCTACTGTATTTTTGATCAAATAAATGCAGCCTTGGTGAGAATAAGAGTCTTCTTCCAAAAATATTAAAAAAAAATTATACTGACTCCAAAATTTTGAATGGTAGTGTATATCAGGTATATATATAAATGATCCCTTCAAATTACAGAAAGAAATATATGCTAATGTGTAATGTCTAAGAGCATCTCTAGTGTCTTGTAAAGTAAGAGGACCTGGAAGAAAGCGCAGTCAGAGCACTGTCTCCATAGAGACTCGGAGCGAGGCTTGTTCTGACAGTACTTCTCATAGATCTGCAGATCCGTCATCTGAGAAACATGAAAAAGATGTTTGCATAATCTATTCAATAATGTATTAAATCAAAACAGCACAATATGTCAAATCTGACTCACTCTCTCTAAGAAACACCGGCCCACAAGCTCAGGATAGTCGCTGTACGCCTCCAGTTCACGAAGAAAAGTCCTGGAGAGTGAATGTATGGAAAATAAGAGGCGCTTTAGCTTTATAACACTACACCAGCGGAAGCTAAAACAGACACAGGGAGGGTTCACTCACTTCTTGTGGAACTGGTATATCTCAGGCATGTTGCCAAAGAGGATGTCCTTCTTGTGAAGCAGTGTATTGGGGATGAGATGAGCCATGGCAGGATTGTCCATTTCTGCTCCATAACCCTAAACACAAATTAATCTGTCAAGTCAAATGTACTAAAAAAATCTCAAAACATAAACAGGACTGATCTGACGTGTGATAGGTGTCAGTGCAACTCACCTCCAGCACACACAGCAGCTCCTCCACATACGCTCGCTCGGTCTCCAGCAGCTCGTTCATCACATGCCTGTAGAGGATGGACATTAAACACATAATCTGTATAGAACTGACAGAAATGACACAATTATAGCTGATTTTCCTCTAAGCCCATTTGTAATAAGCTCCCGACTGACCGTCTAAGCACAGCAAAGTTCTCCTCTTCATCAGAGACAGACGGGTGTCTGCTGCCATCATTCTGTAAGTGTATCTCTCCCTGCAAATATAAACAACCCTGCATTAGTGTCTTGAAAATGTGTACGAATTAATTAAATCACAAATACCATAGAGAAGTTGGTTTGGCAGAACATTTTTAGCTCAACATTCAAAATTCACTCAAATTAACTCTAAATGTGAAATAATTATTTAAATAATAACCAATAAGGTTGTTAATATGAAAATCATCTGTAAAAATTAAGATTAAACAATAAAAAAAAAACTATTCTTTTTTTCCACTTAAAAATGTTGCAAGAGTTTTTCTTTGTGACAAAAATAGTCATTTCCACACTCTCTGACCCTGAGACCAATATAACAGAAGGAAAATTTGCTTCATCATGTTATGATCAATTAACAACAAGCTTAAGTGCAAAAAATGCATATGTTGAAGGTACAATGTAACCAATGTTGCTTTAATTATCAATATCAAAGCAGTCATATAAAGGAGCGAGGCTTGTTCTGACAGTACTTCTCATAGATCTGCAGATCCGTCATCTGAGAAACATGAAAAAGATGTTTGCATAATCTATTCAATAATGTATTAAATCAAAACAGCACAATATGTCAAATCTGACTCACTCTCTCTAAGAAACACCGGCCCACAAGCTCAGGATAGTCGCTGTACGCCTCCAGTTCACGAAGAAAAGTCCTGGAGAGTGAATGTATGGAAAATAAGAGGCGCTTTAGCTTTATAACACTACACCAGCGGAAGCTAAAACAGACACAGGGAGGGTTCACTCACTTCTTGTGGAACTGGTATATCTCAGGCATGTTGCCAAAGAGGATGTCCTTCTTGTGAAGCAGTGTATTGGGGATGAGATGAGCCATGGCAGGATTGTCCATTTCTGCTCCATAACCCTAAACACAAATTAATCTGTCAAGTCAAATGTACTAAAAAAATCTCAAAACATAAACAGGACTGATCTGACGTGTGATAGGTGTCAGTGCAACTCACCTCCAGCACACACAGCAGCTCCTCCACATACGCTCGCTCGGTCTCCAGCAGCTCGTTCATCACATGCCTGTAGAGGATGGACATTAAACACATAATCTGTATAGAACTGACAGAAATGACACAATTATAGCTGATTTTCCTCTAAGCCCATTTGTAATAAGCTCCCGACTGACCGTCTAAGCACAGCAAAGTTCTCCTCTTCATCAGAGACAGACGGGTGTCTGCTGCCATCATTCTGTAAGTGTATCTCTCCCTGCAAATATAAACAACTCTGCATTAGTGTCCTGCAAATATGTTCAAACTAATTTTATTAAATCCCAAATACCATAGACAAGTTGGTTTGGTAGAATATTTTTAGCCCAACATTCAAAATTCACTCAAATTAGCTCTAAATTAGAACAAATTATTTAAATAATAACCACTAAATTGTCAATATGAAAATCATCCGTAAAAATTAAGATTAAACAATAAAAAAATAAACAAAATTTCCCCCCTCTAAAATGTTACTAAAGTTTTTCTTTGTGCCAAAAATAGTCATATTTTCATTTTTCATGCTCATTTCCACACTCTCTCTGACCTTGAGACCCATATAACAGAAGGGAAATTTGCTTCATCCTGTTATGATCAATTTACAACAAGCTTAAGTGCAAAAACTGCATATGTTAAGGGCACAATGTAGCCACTGTTGCTTTAATGATCAATATCAAAGCAATCGTATAAATATAATTGCGTATACATTCAATAAAGCACTGCCTAGAGATGAGATACCTACTTTTCTGCAGTTTCCATTGATGATATCACCCTCTATTGTCTTCTCCCTATGAGCTGGGATAAAAACACACTTACATTAATAAACTAATAAAATAATATATTTTATGTTATATACTGTACACTGCTTTTTGAGTCATGCAATGATCCCTGCAGCTCTCCATTATGAACACTAGATGGCAGGAGAGTAAAGTAAGTGACAGGGTCCACTATATCTGTTGTGCCTGAGTGACCATAAGTAGCTAATGGCCAGTGCATGTGTATTTGAGTGTGGAAGGGGGTTAGGGGACGACATTGAGAGGACACAGACACTACCGCACTGCGGAGAATAGAAGCCACTGCTAAACTGCTCTGTAGAAAACCACTGTATTAAAATGTCGCCTCACTGCATAAAATGCACAACTCATGTGATATTCATTTTATTAGGGGTTAATTCAGAATTAATACTGCTAAATAATTTAGATATTTAGATATCTAAGCAGCCCAGGAACGGAGAGCACAATAGTCCTGAACTTGAACATTGTAAATGTGAACATTTGAGGTGAATAAACTTAGCCCAAAATGTTTGTATTATTCAGCAGGATCACAACTAAGCTAGACAACCAACACAACACACAAAAAGTTGGTTTAACCTGGAGAAGAGATGGGTGGTATGATGATGGCCTCAGGACGTGGGGCGACGGGCTGCACGGGTCGTGTCTGTTTGGCTGCTAACTTCTTCAGACTGACCCTCCTCTTCTCAAACATTTCCTGCATGGACAGCTGCTTCTGAAACACTTTGTCCACCTGTTCCTGTTTGAGCACAAGAGAAAACATTCATTAAACACTAGCAAACTAAACCTCCACAAGACATATTCACATTCTCAATAGCACTTTAAATAACCAATAACTCAATGCATATGAACAGTAAATATCTGTGTAATTAAAAATCTATACACACATATTACGGCCCGGCATGTCAGTTCTGTTTTTTAATGGTTTTGAGTCTTTTGTCTTTTACCTTGAAGTCTTGTGTGAGCACTGACTCATAGTCCCTCCAAATTCCACTCAAATCTGTCAGTTTGTGCTGATTGGCTGTTTCCAGGTAACGTTCAATATCTTGCAGCGCTGACTCCGCCCCATCCTGTGATTGACACTTATCCACAGGCTGAGAGGCTAGCAGGTAGATCCCATCATCACACCATTTAGTGGCCTGGAAGAGAAAGAAGAAAAGAGTCCATGTCTATTAGCTTTGAGAGCATTTGTAATCTAGTTCTATTGCTAATTTACAATTTATAATTTTATAATTTAGTTCTATTCCTCCTAAATTATAAATATGGACTGTGACCTAAACTAAAGTCTATTAAGTATATAAAATAGGATGATCTATTTGATGACACATCCTGCAACTTCCAGATTCAATAAGAAAAATGTCAACACAGGAAAAAATGCGTCTCTTGTTGAGCATTTTAAAAGGGTCCTGAACAGTGTTGATGAAGGAATCAATGGGTGGGCCTACTGCACCTTCTCTAGACATTGGTGTAACTCCATGGCTTTGAGCAGATGAGTTTTCTTGGCCTCCAGGACACCGCTGATCTCCTCGCACACAGCCCGCAGCTCAGAGCATTTGGGAAGGATGGAGTCCACAGCGTAATGAGATGCTTCAATCAGCTGGTCAGCATCACATGCAAGAGCCAGCGCTCGGTCCAACACCTCCTACAGACAGAGAGAGAAATATTTAATCATTTTAGACTATTACGCACACTTCAAAAGTTTATGGTCAAACTATTTTTTAAAGAAATTTTCAGGAACTTTTATTTAGCAAGGATGCATCTAATAGTATACAGTAAATAGAATTTATAATGACAGTACTTAGAAAAGGTTTCTAATTCAAAAAACACTGTTCTCTTGAACTCATCAAAGAATCAAAGAATCTTGAATAAATGTCTCATGGTTTCCACAAAAATATGAAGCAGCACAACTGTTTTCAACATTGATAATAATAAGAAATGTTTCTTAAGCAGCAAATCAGCATATTAGAACGATTTCTGAAGAATCATGTGACACTGATGACTTGGAAAAACTGACAGTGAAAAATTCAGCTTTGCTGGACAAGACTAAATCACATTAAAATATATTAAAAGTCATTTAATATTCTAATATTTCACAATACTACTGTTTTTACTGTATTTCTGCTCAAATAAATTGTGTATTGGGGAACATAAGAGATTTCTAAGACATTAAAAAAATCTCACTGACCCCAAATTTTGGAATTTTTTGAATATTATAAGCATGTATAATCACATTTTATAATCATGTATAATTACATATTTTTACATTATGTAATATTATTTACATTATGTGTACATTATGTTACATATTACTATTTTGGTGAAAGTGACAATTTCATTGGCTAATCATATATATATATATATATATATATATATATACACACATACACACACACACATATATATATATATATAAATTTCACCATACATCAATGGAAAGTTTATTTATTCAGCTATTTATTTATGTATAAATCTCAATTTTGAAAAATTGACACTTAAGACTGGTTTTGCGGTCCATAAACATGGAAACAAAAATTTACTTGAAAAATAAAAAATCAAGTTTGCTACCCAGAATTCCCATAGTCCCGTGTCAGCAGAATGACTCCAGTATAGTGATGGGTGATTTATCACATTGGGTAGAACTCCCCCCTTCTCTCCGCAGGATTGAGAACATGTGGGTGATTTCTGTAAGGGCCTCAAACTGCCGTGCTCAGCAATTTAATTATGGAGTGTGAGATTTATATGCTTTATAAGAACATATGCCTGTATCTGCACATGTAGAACATTATAAGGGCAAATTAATGTCTTCTAGGTGTAAACTTGATTCCTTCTAGAGGGAAGAACTGATGGGCTTTTTGCAGTACTATGCTTTATGTAACTTCATTTTGTATCTGAATAATAAATGTTATAATGTCATTAAAAACATTAAATCATATGACATCAAGTTAATACTTACACATGCTCTGTCTTCATGATTGGTCAGCTCTTTCAGGATATGTTCAACATGGGCGGGGCTAATTCCGACCTCTGAGAAGCCTGATACTCTGTCATACACCATGTCTAAATGAGCTCTGACCTACAACACAGAGGAACACAGCCATTACAAATACTGCTCATACAGACCAACACACACATCTGCTGAATTCTACATCCAACAAGCCACACACACTCGCACGAGCACACACACACACACACTTAAAACTAACAATGCACAATATATCGGTATTAAAACCACTAATCATAGATATTAGTTATAAATTGGCTGATATTAGAATTACAATTGAACTTTGTTTTTTTTTAATTCATTCAAACAAAATAGAACATGAAAACAATTTTATAATTTTTTAACGATTTTAATTGTATAATTATATAATTGTATAATTGTATAACTGTATAATTAAAATGAATAATTTTAATAATTTTATAATAATCAGTTTATCCAATATGGTTAAGTTAACTACAACTAAAACCATGAACGATTACAAATTATTTAAAACTTTTAACTATTAATTAACTAATTGCCTATTAATCCTTTAATTGAAATAAGGCTGAAATAAAATATAAATATTAGATGAAAAACTTAGGCTAAAAATTTTGAAAAGTTAACTTGGCAACTAACTGAAATAAAATAAAAGTTTATGTGCAAGTACTAAAATGACTAAAACCGAAAAATAAATAAAGCCAAATATTTAAAAAACAAAAACTAATAAAAATGACAAAAGCAAAACTACAGTTAAATGAAACGTGAAAATATAAAAATAAAAGCCAGTTCAGCATATTAATAAATACTATAAAAGTAATAATACTAATACTAATACAAATAATACTAAAATAACACTGGTTTATCTATACATCCCTACTGAAAACATTTAACAGATATTTAAGATGCAGCAGTCGGTGTATCTCACCTCCCTGAAGTCCTGTTCAAAATGCCGCAGTTGTAGACATTGCTCTAGCTTGGTTTGATGTTTATCCCAAAAATCATCAAATGCTGTTTCAGTCTCATCTAACTGCCCAAGCAACCTAGAAAGAGAGAGATTCATTTTAACTGAAAAAAAAAAAACTTCTTAAAAGAATACTTCCCCCAAACTCATCATTTACTTTCTTCTGTGGAACACAAAAAGAGATGTTTAGAAGAATGTCCAAGCTGCTCTTTACCATACAGTGAAAGCATACAAAGAGCAGAGACAAACAAGGACAAAACATATCTCAAAAAAATAGAACAAATTATTTGTTTTGTCATCTGAAACGAAAGACAGCTTCTGAAGTCCTGTAAAAATCAGTAAAAATCCTGCCCGCTGTTATTGCTCTAAAAAAACTCATGCTGTATGTTGTATGACAGTAGTACCCATAAATAAAACCCTCAAACAAATATAGCTGCATCTAGATAATAAAGGATGACAGCAGACGCCTGTGGATATTAACACACAGGCACGTATCCAGACCCCAGAATGCTGCTTCACTGAAAGGTCATGTGTGTAGAACTGGATTTCAATACGTTCCTGTTGGTTAATGCTCTTTATACATGTGCGTGCGTGTGTGTAGATTTGCTGTATAATCTTGACCAGGTGGGTCATCGTGTTGTCTCGTTGTGCATGCAAATACACAGCTGCCCAGAACAGCTTAATAAGGACAGAAACCGACCAAGCACATGCAACGGTCTGCTGCTGTACTGTAACCGTCTGGTCTCTCATTTTTGCATTTCAGCACAGTAGATGGTGTCACACACACACCTCTGAACAGTAGCCAGGTTCTCCAGTTCATCATGGTTCATGGTGTAATCTGGATCTTTCACCAGCGGCTCATTGATGCTCTCCAGCAAACGTGATCCCTGACAGAGAGCAATCCTCAAGTCCTCCTGCACACACACACACACACACACACAGCGACAAGAAATAAACATACTATTCAGGCCGAATGATGAACATGAATTATTTATGTAAACTTAAGGATTGTTTATAGTTTATGGCCATGTGAATAATCCATGTTAAATTATTTATGATCATACTGGACCCCTTGTTAAGGACTAAGACCTATAATGAAACATAGTATAATTTTTATAACATGCCTGACTCTGACTGCAGCATTCTGCAAAACATTTTTTCTATAATGACTGCTAAACTGTATAAAATGTATGTATATTGTATATAATTATTTGGTATTATTTTTGCATTGTATATAATTATGATTTTTCAATGTTTTTGAAAGATCCTTACCAAGGCTGAATTTATTTGATCAACAATACTTTCACAAAACTGCACGGGGACACGAAGGCTGAGGATCCCAGTGCAGTAGTTTATTAGAGGAATAATCCACAATCGTAGTCAAAACAATAAGCAGTCCAAACAATGACAGAGTTCAGGGCTGAGGCAAACAAGAGTAATCCAGATAAAACAGGCAGAATATCAAGAACCAGGAAAACAGGACATGAGAGAACCAGAATAAAAGGGTTAGAACTGCAGCTGTGACACATGCAAGACTTCGCCAAGAGTGACTGAAAACCCCAGGCTTTTATAGGCAGAGGTAATGAGCAACAGGTGAAAACAATCACGATGAGTCCGGGCAATGGATTATGGGAGATGTAGTCCAGGATAGAGTGGTAAAGGTAGGGGATGGAGTGCCCTCTGGTGGCTATCAAGGGCACTCCAGCTGGTGATCGTTACAAATACAGTGAAAACAGTAATACTGTGAAATATTACAATTTAAAAGATGTGACAGTAAAGACATATTTCTATAAAAAAAATAAAATAAAAAATGCTGCATCAAAAAAAAAGTGCATCAAATCAGCTTTTTAGAATTATTTCTGAAGGATCATGTGACACTGAAGACTGGAATAATGGCTGCTGAAAATTCAGCTTTGCCATCAGGAAAAAGCTTCATTTTAAAATATATTTAAATAAAAATGTATTTGAAGTTGTAATAATATTTCACAATTACTGTTTTTACTGTATTTTTAATCAAATAACTGCAGCCTTGTTCAATATTTTTCGTCCATTTATTTATTTGCTAAGTAGTTGTGTTTTAGCAGGATAATGTACATTATTGTCTAGTATGCTGACATGAAGTTTTACTGGGTTTTCTGACCTTCATTGTGTCCTTCTTCGCTGTGTGGACGGTTAGAAGGTTGGACGTGGCCTCAACGTCATTGGGCAGCTCTGTCTCTGCCAGCTCTGTCCCAAAAGACTGGAGAGTCTGTGCCGTTTTCTTCACCATCAGAGCAAAACCTTCAATGGCCTACAGGCACAACACAAACCAAGAGACACATATGCCACACCAATCACACAACAGCAATATCCCCTAACACAAATCACACTAATGGCTGAGTGTGCAACAAATAAGAACCATCCACAAGCACTGCAAATAAGTGTGCTGTCCTTAAAACACAGCAGCCACAGATCAATACAGACAAATCAATTACTGATTACTTAAAAGCAAATCCACAAATGGAATGAGAAGAAAGAAAATTCATTTGCTTGAGGTGAAGACAACATCCTCCTGGAAAGCTTGTTTGTTTAATATCACATTATAATGATGAAGCACCAAGATTTAAGATATGTTTGGCATTTTATAGCATTCTATCATACTACTATGCAGTACGAATATAGTATTATTAACATTTCCACTTTCACTAACTGCATTTTCAAAATGTACTGAATACACCGGTAGCATACTGCATATAAGTATATCCCATAATGCAACTTGTCCTTCCATTTTGTGAGTGATGAATGAGACAAGACGTGGGACAATATTAACTATGATTTATTATAACTATGTATTTTGTGAATTGATGCCATATTACCATATTTGTACTACCATTCAAAAGTTTGGGGTCAATAAGACTTGAAAGAATTTAATACAGCAAAGACTTTTATTCAGTATCACTGTATTTTTTAGATAAATGCAGACTTGCAAAAAAAATTTAAAAAAATCTTACTGACCCCAAACTCTTGGTCAACAAGTTTGTACAATGTCCTTATTATAATAACTAGTTATTAAACCATAATAGTCTTAGGCCATATTAAATTCAAGTAGTAACCACATATCACTCAGTATCTCAGTATGCTTATTCAATCTCTGTGTGCATTATACATCTAACCAGTCCTGTGTCCACTTTTCATTTCTGTGGTCCACCCATCAGTACCATAGTTAAAAATAGGAGTGTACTCACGGTGCGGTGTGAAATCCATTTCTCGTGGCAGTACTCCTGCGTGCCGCCCAGTTCCTGAGTGAGCTGTGTGCGGTCGATGTAACTGTGGAGCTCAGTCACAGAGCTGAGCATGATCACCTACACACACACAGTACATAATGTAGAGCATTCTCTTGCGTCAGCATATAATTCATCTCATTACGCTCTTCATTAACCACATGCCTCAGTGTGGGAGTTTGTGCCTTGTGTGTGTGTACTTACCGGCACCTTCATTTTAAACTCATCCTTGTTTAACTTAAAAAAGATGTCTGAGATTGTCCGCTGGAAGAGTGCAGTGGGTCTCAGTACCAGCACCAGCTGCAGGCTGCCTGGGAAAGAGCCCTACAAAACACACAAATACACTAAGAAAAACATCCACCAACAGTCAAGCCAAATTAAATCTAACCACTGTTTCTTGAACATTTAGACAAAAAATAAAATAAAATATGATAAATTACATCAGGCTTTTATGGCTCATTTAGCTTGTCATAGTAAGAATATGGAGCTCATACTCCAAGAGGAAAAACACCTCAGAGGCCCCTTTCTGAAAAAGTATAAGCTATCAATCAGATGACAGAATGCATGTAGTAGATTGAGTACAATGGGTTTTTGCAAGCAAGTTTTGATCAGGATAATTTAGTGGCCTTAAAAGTTTGTGTATCAAATATGATGCAGTAGGCTTTATAGGGTTAATACCTAGCTTATGTTAGTAAGCCATTGCATTTGACTGGTACAGCCTCCCTCCCACTGTCTGCATCCACACACACCATCTACAGTGGGTACGGAAAGTATTCAGACCCCCTTAAATTTTTCACTCTTTGTTATATTGCAGCCATTTGCTAAAATCATTTAAGTTAATTTTTTTTCCTCATTAATGTACACACAGCACCCCATATTGACAGAAAAACACAGAATTGTGAACATTTTTGCAGATTTATTAAAAAAGCCATGACAACTCAGTTCCTTGAGAGACTAGAAAGGCTAACAATGGTCTCACATATGTCTACCTCCCTGAGCTCTCTCTCTCTCAGTGATTGCATGAATACACACACACGCCCCTCGTGGAGTTCTTATGTTTATAGACTCTTCATTAAAATGCCTCCCTACTGGGTACTGCGTAAAATCAAAAATATGTCTGGAGAGCAATACAGAGCTGTGATGTTTGCGTGGATTGTGGTGTGGATCTCCTGACAGAAGAAGACCCAGCAGCCCCTCTGTCTCAGCGTAACTGACAGTGAGGTGGTCAAGTAAGCAGTGAAGCAGAAAGGAGAGGCTTTACAATGTGACACCGAGAACTGATTTAAAAACCGTTGATGCTGCATTAATATTCATCTATTCATTAAAAACTACTGGTGTAACACGATTTAGTCAGGTTTACTCAGTCAACTATTTGATATTTTTGAAAGAGGTCTCTTATGCTCGCCAAGGCTGCATTTATTTGATCAAAAATACAGTAGAAACAGTAATATTGTGAAATATTATTACAATTAAAGCGGTCATATGAT
>NW_015626864.1:274554-296200 GCF_001515625.1 Sinocyclocheilus rhinocerous
TGTCGCTCCGGCCGGACAGGGCATCACAATATGGCAAGGGGCGTAACATTTCCATCACACGCTTGAGGTATTCGACCAATCATAACGCACTGGATAGCTGGCCAATCAGAGCACACCTTGCTTTTCAGACCGATGAGCTTTGTAAAAATCGACACGTTTCAGAAAGGCGGGGGATATAGAGGAGAAACAATAATGTACAGTATGTGGAAAATAATGTGTTTTTTTAACCTTAAACAGCATAAACACATTTCATTACACCAAATACACAACATAATGTTCTTTTTAGCAACATCATACGACCCCTTTAAAATAACTGATTTCTATTTTAATATGTTTTAAAATGTAATATATTCCTGTGATGCAAAGCTGAATTTTCAGCATCATTACTCCAGTTTTCAGTGTCACATGATCCTTCAGAAAGCATTCTGATATGCTGATTTGCTGTTCAGGAAACATTTCTTCTTATTATGAAGGTTTAAAAGAGTTGAAAACAACTAACAATAGAATTTCTAGTATAATTTAAAATAGCATTTATTTGAAAATCATTTTGTAATTATTAATGTCTTTTCAATTTAATGCATCCTAGCTGAATACAAGTATTAATTTCTTTAAAGAAAATTCTTGCTGACTATAAACATTCTGACAGTGCTATTTCACCACATATACATGCATACATTCATGCCCATCCAAAATAAATAAAAAATTATCATTACATAAATTATATATAAATTAACAGTTCAGCTCTCCTTAACAAGTCAGTGTAGCCCAAACAGTGCTGGCTTAATCCAAAACCCCAAGTATGTGATATAGTAACATTAATTAAAATTGAATTTCATTAGTATGTTCCAACTGCCCAGTCACTCTGATCACAGATTTAAAGTGACGAGATGCACAGTAGGGATTTGTCATGAACACTTGAGCCGTCCCAAGAATCAAAATCATGTCCTTACAGTTCTGCAGGAATCTGCCAACATGAGCTAATCCTACAGTGGGCTGATCTCACAGTCTGCCATGCTGAAATGCCTCCAGCTTTGGGTTTCGAGGAAAATGTTATTACCCTGCCCCCCTTTTTTTCTTGGACAGTGCTGTTGTTTGTTTTCATTCGCATCTAACAATTAGGGAAATGTGAGATTCAAGGGCTAACAAGAATAATTAGCATGGCAACTGAATATTTGGTTGCAGAGTGGACCTTAACACAAACGAGATATGATTAATTAACCTCAGACCTGAAATTAAACATATTTGGCACATAACTCATCAAGTTTTGATTGGACATTAAAGCATCCGGCTTGCTGAGTTAAAAAGTAGCTACCTAACAACCGCCTAAACACTCTAGCAACCACATAGCAACAAATTAACTGATAAAATTACAGAAAATTTACATAATTGCATTGTACTCTTTGTATTCAATGTCCAAAACAACTGTCAAATCCAAATGAGCAAAAGATTTCCCATTTATAATGCCCATAAAAACGCAGTTAGTTCCATTAAAAACCTCATGTTTGATTGCTGACAAAAGAGTCAAATTGAATCCCGCCTTTATATTACCATGACAATATCCTGTTCCGCTGAGGCAGACTGGCCATGCTTGTCCCCATGCAATAACTAAAGAGTCACAGGGGTCGGCTCTGCGCACAACAGGAAGTCAGAGAAACACGCCCCATTATTGAGTCCTCCATTAAAGCTCATTCAAGCAGATGTGACCAACACAGCTCCTCTTTTAGGAAGCTTTAGTAAACCGCTGTGTGTCTGTGATTATATTACACGATCGCCTTGGGCCTCTCATAAAGACTGCAATTACAAGATAACATACCAGTGGTCTCTTTTAGCTCAGAAAATGAATTGAACTAATTGATATAGACAATGTTTTCCCAAATATGATGCAATCATGAAAAACATTTACACAGAAATCTGTCCTACTCATTAATACAATTATTCATTAATAACATATTCAGTGATGTTGCACTGAATATATGGTCACCCTCCCTTCCCCCATTCTCACTTTACTCACACCTTTATTATGTGTGTGTGTGTGTGTGTGTGTGTGTATAAAGACTGCAGTGGGTTCGTCTGCCCACAGTAAGATTTCATAATATAAATGTAAAACACAGTAATACACATGTATACTGATTTTAAAAACTGTATATAATTTGTCCAAATTTGAAAGGGCATATAAACACCTCAAATATCAAGACTAACAACACTTATAGACACACAAACTTGTCACACTTTCCAAAAATGGAACAGGGATATTCCAGGATATAGAGAGTGAGAACAAGTGTGAGACGAAGAAAGGAATTACTATGGGGAGTGTAACTCAGTGTTCTCCTGGGAAAGCCGTGTGTGTGTGTGTGCGTAAGGAGGTGGAGAAACCGAGTCTCTAGGGAGCAGCTGCCACGGCACTGATATACCACAGACTAATCAGACACGTGGCACGTGAAATTCAATTAACACACACACACATACACGCACATTTCCAGTCCATACACTCACTGCATTTCCTAATTCAATACACACAATTCAATTACTTTTTTTGGTTAAATTGGATAGTAAAATTAGGCACACCCCAGAGAAATACACATCTATCTCATTAAGGCTCTTTATTTCCAACAAAAATAGAAACACTCCAATAAATAGCAAGGGACTTAAATCCCAGTGTCCCTGATGCTCATCTCAGTGACCTTTCACCTTTCATTTTTCACCTCAGGACTACCCTCAGCACGCTTCACTCTTAATAACTGTGGATGGACTTGAGAAACCCAGGGAGGTGTGTCCGAGACAGAAAAAGTTTTGGCAGCACTTTCTATGAAGCCCATATTTATAATACATTATAAGGGTATTCTTAAGGCATTATAATGAATGCATAATGCATTATAAAAACCTTATAATATGTTATATCATCTTATAAATAATCATAACAACAATTATAATACAATATAATGCTTACGCATTCTATTGACTATAAGCAACTTTGCATCTACATGTCAAATAACTCTCATTAGAGTATTAGTAGGCTTAGTTTAAGGTTAGGGTAGGTAGAATGTTGACGTACTTGCAAAGTTACTTATAGTCAGTATGTCTGTTGGGGTACCATCAAAATAATCAAACTGATACAATAAAAATAATTCAAAGCAAATGTGTCATATTACACATTCATCTGATCTGATATCTGATCTTATGGCTGTTTGAGAAAAAAGTGTTCATTGTGTTATAAATTATCATACTCTTAAAAGCTATAACCACAAATAAGTAAATATTATAAAACATTAAAACTATTATATAGCATATTATAAGTTTTTTTTTATAATGCATTATGCATTCATTATAATGCCTTAAGAATACCCTTATAATGTATTATAAATATGGGTTTCATAGAAAGTGTTACCAAAGTTTTTAAAAGAAATATTCACTGAACCAAAAATTGTTCTTTTACGGGTCATTGCTGCCAAAACATCCTTTTGGAATCTTTATTTTTAAGACTGTCAAATTTAATGAAATGCATTTTGCACAGCTTTAACTTCTGATTGTGCATAAAAACTGATCTATATATACATTTTCCCCATAAAGTCTGAGAATAGGACACATCAAAGACTCTACCCAAAGGGTAAAAATGGATATGGGTGCTTTATGTCCTTTTACAGCGGATGTCATTGAACAGACGCTCTCCTGTCTTTCAACACACGAGCCTCTTAACAACCTCCCTTGAGACGCCTGAGAGAGCACAGAAGGGAGATGGCCATCAACGCTTTCAGGTCAAAGAAAGGAAATGTTTAGCGCCAGTAAACACAGGACCAGCAGCACCATAATAAAAGACATTTAAACACAGCTGGTTGGTCTGCATGCTGAAGCGCGAGATGAAATGAGGGAGGAGCATATTAAACTCGTGTTCTGTCAGCTGTTTAGTGTCTCAATTTATTTATGAATCATTGTGGGAACAATAATAAGATGGTTTATGCAGTTCATATACTCCTTAGTAAAACTAAATCAAAATTACACTTAATAAAAATGAAATAAAATGCACATAAAATGTGAGTTGTAAGAATTGAGTGACTTGTATTGAATTGTTTGATATTAATATGGACTTTCAAATTGTTTTTTTAAATGCACAATATTTATTTGTATGTGTGTGGGGGGAGGATCACTGGTCATCCATTGCAAATATTGCAAGAATAGTGCAATATTTCAATTTAGCTACACTGGGGAAGATGTTTATCTGTGCCCAATTATCATACATTAGCATGCATTAGCACACATTAAAATGTCTTAAAGTGAATACAGAGACTAGTTCAATCAGACTTCTTTGTTCACTGGTGCATGTTGTTGAACACATAAAATTGCACAAATCTAAATGCATCTAAATTCTAATAACAAAAACAATAATGAGAGTGTGCACAAGGGATTTTGTTCCATGTTAAAAGAAATGAAGAAGAAACTAACACACTTGTAATTATGCCATAAATGAAATACATACAAGACATCATTAACCAATCTAACACGGAGCAAAAGCAGACACAAAAATCTATATTTCCTCCATGATATATAATGTCTTATTATTCTTAATTTGTGAAGCAACCTCATTTGTATTTGTATATCACCTATAAAGACCACAGCACACAATGGCCTTCATTTAGAATTAGTTATTATGTATGATGTTATTAGAACTTTTTATTTTGTTTTTTAATTATCAATTTACTTATTGGTCGTATTTTTGTTTTGATTTCAGACACGTGTAGGAAAATCTCCTCCGGCCGTTCCACACCAGCTGCACTGCTAATAACCATTACCAATCAGCCATATGTGCTGTGATGGAGGATAGAGAAAGAAAGGAGTGATTACATGCTTGTGTGTGCCAGTGTGTGTGTGAGCAGAGAGAGAGTGAATGAGAAGAATGGAAAAAGGCGAGGGAGAGAAAAACTACTGTATGCATAGAAAACATTAAGGTACAGCAGGGTAAAAGTTTCCTTTAAAAATGGTCACATAATATACAATAATCAAAGGAATATATTTGTTTTAATTGTCTTTTGAATTACATTTCAGTTAAAAAGTTTGGGGTTGGTAAGATTTTTCAGTGTTTTTTTAAAGTTTACCAATGCTGCATTTATTTGATCAAAAACATGTTAATTACAATTCTGTCAGGACCACTATCGTCAAAGATGATTGACAATTAGCATACAGTTTGGATTGGCGGTATGGTTCTGTTCTGGGCAAGAACTCCCTGCGAATCCATGCTTGACTAACGTGACTTGCCAGAACTAACGCTACGCTAGATTATTATTACAATTTAAAAGACATGTTTTCTATTGTAATATATTTAAAATGTAATTTATTCCTGGGATGGCAAAGCTGAATTTTCAGCAACAATATTGAGAAACATTGCTTATTATAATCAATGTTGAAAACAGCTGCTGCTTAATATTTTTGTGGAAACTCTCACTGTGTTGTAGTCTAACTATGAACATGCAAGAAATAATATGATATGAAGTGCAGTTTAACAGAAGGTTGAAAGTAAAGTGAAGAGAAAGAGAGAGGGACATGAGGCAAAATAATAATAATCTACAGCAAAATGCATTATGCCTATGAAACAAAGATAAATTCCCCTCTCTTCTTCAGGTGCAAGATAATCCTGGAGTGTGTCATCTAAACTGAAGTATGTCTGTGGGGTAGTAGAATAAACCTCTCCATCATCAACACATAAACAGCTCAGTAAAACAGTCTGAACACCAGAATTATGTGCACTCTGTTATAGATCTGATGTCACTAAAACACAAAAGTTGCTTATTCAGAAAGAGTCAAGTTTAGTTGACAATAATTGGCTGATGTGTTAGAGCACTTTAACGTACAGTCACCATGTTACAGTGAGCATCTGCAGACTATTCAACAACATGATGAAATATTAAGTGCATGTTACTCATTACTATCACTTAGTACTTACAGTAATTACATTATTAAATGGACACTAATGTAAAAGTGGCCTAAAATAAGTGAATAATTCATTTAGTCTCCTAAAGCCACTTTACATTAGACCAGCTCTCATGTTTCTAACTGTCACTGTACAGATAAAACCAATTATTACATGGGACAATAAACAAACAGTCCAACTGCTGCAACCCAAGTTACCAGTTAATAGGCCATGTTTACCAAACAAAACCAAGTTTCATATGAACATAATTTTGTTTAATGTTTAAAAATAATAAAAGGAGAATGTTTAAAAGTTTGGTGTCAGTAAAAATAAATTAATACTTTAATCAAAGGATGCATTAAATTGACCAAAAGTGGCAGTAACAATATTTACAATGTTACAAAAAAATTTTTTTCAAATAGATGCTGTTCTTTTAAACTTTCTACGCAAAGAATCCTGAAAAAATTTTATCATGGTTTCCACAAAAATATTAAGCAGCACAACTGTTTTCAACATTGATAATAATAACAATAAATGTTTCCTGAGCACCAAATCAGCATATTATCAATGATTTCTGAAGGATCATGTGACACTGAAGACTGGAGTAATGATGCTGAAAATTCAGCTTTGCCATCACAGGAACAAATTACACTGCAATAATATTTCATGATATTAGTGTATTTTTGATCAAATAAATGCAGCTTTAGTGAGCATAAGAGACGTCTTTCAAAAACACAAAAACAAAAATGAATGCATTTTCCCCAGCTTAAAACATTTATGCTAGTGAATCCTACACAGTGTCAGTGCAGTATGAAATGACACGTATCAGTGAAAGAGCCATTAAATATCATCTTATGTTCACTTCTAAGTCCTCAAAGCCTACAATCCTCACAAAACACTAGCACACACTAAATTTGTGCACATTTTTGGTATAAAATGTTTCCCACTGCTGTATTAAACACAATAAAGTTAATTAATAATGCCAATAATGACACTGACAAGAATGAAACAACAACTGTTCCTTTTATAATTTCTACCTTGTTTGCACTGCTACGCAAAGATAACTACAGAGTTAAGACCAAAATCAGGACTCACTTTGCTGAGTTTGACAAAATGTGAAAATGTATCAAAAAAACAAGTTAGCCAACATCTTGATCACTGATTTGACTCCAGTAGCGTTTTTGAGTGCTGACCTAATTTAACAGTGTTAATCTGATTAGCCCAGTGACCTCTCCCCTACTGACCATCATACACATGCTCACAGCTTTAACAAACCCCCTGCAGCCACCACACTTGTTGATAGTCTGAAGAGTTTACCACAAGCATAAAAGCACTGATGATCACTACAGGCTACACTCAAAACAAGCTGATGACAAGAACGGACACAGCTGTTTTTGCTGCTATTGTTCATTAAACATAACTTCAACATCATTTGTGCTTTCAGTGGGCTGTGTTTATACTCATGGGGATGTCTGCAGAGTGCGGTGCTGTGGTGCGCTAGACGTCTCTGTGGTGGATGAAATATTTAGGGTTTCTATGAAAGGAAACGAGGGCCTTATTTAGATGCCCTCCGACTTGGAATAATGCAGAAATTCGGACTAATCCACTCATATAGCCAAAGGCATCTGTCTGTCAGCTCCTATTCTTCTTACAGCATGGATGGAAAAAGCAGCTCACAGATGTACACGCAAAAGTTTCCTCATTCATACGGACACTCAAAGAGATTTCATCTTAAAGTGTTCTCTTAAAGGGAAAGTTCATCTAAAAATGAACCTTCTGACATCATTTACTTACTCTTAATTCTTTCCAAAACCTACACCTAAGTTCCAAAAGGGTTTTTTCGCATAGAAGAACCATTTTTGGGTCCCAAAGAATCGTTCGGTGAACAGTTCTTAAAATAATCTTTTTCCACTATAAAGAACCTTTTGTGGCATAGGTTACATGGATGTTAAATGTTCTTTGTGGAACCATTGATGCCAATAAAGATCTTTATCTTAAGAGTGTATATAACTTACTTTCTTCTGTGCAACACAAAATAAGATATTTGAAGCACATTTTTTTTCCATAAATTGTCAACTGGGAGGCAAACATTGGACCCATTGACTTTCATTGTATAGAAAAACAAAAAAAGCAGTAATTTTAAGTTCTTGTGTTCCGCATAATAAACACTTAATTCAAACAGGTTCGAAATTACATTAGAGAGAGTAAATAATGACAATTTTCATTTTTGGGTTATCTATCCCTTTAAATTTCAATTAATTAGTTCTCTATCACAATATACACATTTAAGCACATGCACATCCTATTTTTATTCTCTCTCTCTCTCTCTCTCTCTCTCTCTCAATCATTGGACCCATTGACTTTCATTGTACAGAAAAACAAAAAAGCAGTCATTTTAAGTTCTTGTGTTCCGCATAATAAACACTTAATTCAAACAGGTTCGAAATTACATTAGAGAGAGTAAATAATGACAATTTTCATTTTTGGGTTATCTATCCCTTTAAATTTCAATTATGATGTTCTCTATCACAATATACACATTTAAGCACATGCACATCCTATTTTTATTCTCTCTCTCTCTCTCTCTCTCTCTCTCTCTCTCACACACTCTGAGGGCTCACCGCGATTCGCAGCAGCGTCCCCTTCACTGATGCCCATCTGTCTTGCCGCCGGTCAATGACCAGGATGAAGCCGACCCCCGTCGAGCCGAGACTGAAAATCAGAGAGACACCATCACCATGGCAGCAAGCGCACACACTTTCAAAAGTCATAAACGCTGAGATACTGAATATGTCACATACCCTAAAGTCATCATTAAACGGTTACTAACCGACTCACTGCAGTCATCCCTACATATCAGACTGAAAAATTAACCAGCACTCGGTGTATTGCAAACCATTATTTTATCTACATGTACACATCTTCGTTTGCCCCCTGACACGCCAGATGAATGCATAATGTGTCCAAAAGCAAATTAAAACACATAGACGTACATTGAAATGCACTAGCCCAGAATGCAATCGTGGCAACGTAGCGCAGAGATGCTGAGCTGGTTGCTATGTCCATCACCATGGAGAACGGCAGCGCTCCGCACCAGCAGTATCAAGCTGCTTTATGGTGACCGAGGAGGCAGAAAATCCAATTACACACTACTGATATTAAAAAAACAAACAGCATGAATGTGCAGAATCCACCCCAATGCTGATATTCCAAATGTCCTTCTGCAGATTTCAGTGTACACAGATGGTTTCTTGCCTTCAGTGCACCTTTGCTTTCAGCCCCTCTGTTTATGGTTCCATTTGAATGAATGCCACCGTAGGCACAGACCGGGAGAGCAGCTACATTTTGCCTCCCCTTTACAGCGACCAATCATGCAGCATCAGGTGCTCCCTCTCAACCAATCAGAGCTCAGGAGAGCGCTGACGGACAGCCGGGCTCAGAGTCTAGCCTGAATTGCTAATATGGAATGTGGGCGGGAGATGAGTGCTGATTGATAATGGAAGCTCCTCCCACTAGAAACTGGCACTGCAGATACTTGTGCATCAAATCTGCCGCCATTACAGTGACACACAGATTGTGTGTCTTTTTTTCTGGCTCCCGCCTTCTCCACCAAATTTCACACTTTCATCCCTTTTCTCTCCTCTCAATTCCACCTCCCTGTCCCCCCTCAGCCTCCGGCTGTTTTTCTCAGTAACGTTTGTTCTCTGCTCCTTTCACAGTGGAGGGTAGGAGAAAGAGAGAATGGAGAGATGCAGGGGACTTATCAGCTGACAAAGCCCTGGTGCAGATCTGTACTGACACATTGACTAATGACCTTGAGTGTCCATCAGTAATAAAGATCAAAAATCTGATTACAATCATCACTGTAATTATAACCTTCCATTCAAAGGCTGTTGGAGAATTCTAAAGCCAGCGGCTGGTTCATTGCTCAAGATTTATGGTCATACTGGTGCTTAGTCTATAATTTTTTTAAATTATTGTTCTGTGTTGTTAGTGCATTGTGTTAAGAGTGCAAAGCAATATTTTATATATATATATATATATATATATGTATATAATTATATGTATATATAAAGTTATGTGGCTGTGTGTATATTATATTATATATATATATATATATATATACACACACACATACAAGATAGCTGAATGCTTTGAATGAATAATGGGATGAAGATTTATTTAATACAGGACATTTGTATTTTCACTGTTAATAAAAAAAAAACATCAAGATATTTGGGCTTGACTATAAATTGCAAATATGTAATAATATTAAATTTAAAATTGTAGATGTTTTATCAGAAACCACAGAACAAATTCAGGACCATGTCTTGCTTACAAATTAATCTTTGAATACATTTTACAAACACATATTGAGGTCATATTTCATTCTATAATAATAATAATAAATAATAATTATTATTATTATTCACATTTTCATAATGTGTCCAGACAGTATCAATTAAAAAAAAAATCAAAACGGTATTAATTCTAGGTAGTTCAAATCCATGATGTACACATACTTTTGTACAATTTTTATTTTATTTACTTATTTCTTTTTTTACTTTGTATTACAGTATGAGAATTAGTTTCCATTATAATAATTTGAATTGTGTGGCTAAATGTACTTAATGTCACAATGCAAAATATCTTTATGGTTTTAAGCAAAATAGTATAGTATTAATTTCTTTTTATTTTATAAACATGACTAGGACGCATTCTTGAGGGGTTTCATGACATTCGCCCCTTTATTCCATGAGCTGCTGTATTTTGCTCCTGAACTCCTTTCATTTACCAAATCAGAACTAAATCAAAACCCCATCATTTCTTATTATTATTATTATTCACATTTTCATAATGTGTCCAGACAGTATCAATTAAAAAAAAAATCAAAACGGTATTAATTCTAGGTAGTTCAAATCCATGATGTACACATACTTTTGTACAATTTTTATTTTATTTACTTATTTCTTTTTTTACTTTGTATTACAGTATGAGAATTAGTTTCCATTATAATAATTTGAATTGTGTGGCTAAATGTACTTAATGTCACAATGCAAAATATCTTTATGGTTTTAAGCAAAATAGTATAGTATTAATTTCTTTTTATTTTATAAACATGACTAGGACGCATTCTTGAGGGGTTTCATGACATTCGCCCCTTTATTCCATGAGCTGCTGTATTTTGCTCCTGAACTCCTTTCATTTACCAAATCAGAACTAAATCAAAACCCCATCATTTCTTCATGCCATTTTCAGCATGAAGAAATCCATCCAATTACTCAATTACCCCCTCTCTCTCTGTTTCTCATGGGAATAATGGGGAAACAAGAGGTGGAAAGAAAGAGAGTGTGATGGAAAGCAAAGGACCAGAATCACTCTTTCATTAAAATATTAACAAGGGCTGTTAAATTAAAGAGGATTTCACAGGATCAGCAAACAGACCAATGCACCAGTGAACTTTCACAGGGATTAACATTAAAAAAAATTTGAATGATATACATGCAAATTAATTCAACATCTTTAGGTTACTCATTGATATGAAGTCATCTTCAAGTCAACAACTTACTTCCCTGAGAAAATCATGTAGGTCACATTACTCACAAACTAAGAATGCATATGTAAAACAAGGGGCATTAGGATCACCTTGTTAATCGTGTACATAATTACACATTCTAATTTAATATGTATGATGAATATTAATGAGCAGTCACACACACATGCAGACAGTCATGACTCAAATTCATTGAATTGCAAACAGCATGACGTGTTGCAATGGGAAAGCATTAGAGTGCCATCTAATGTCCAATTCAAGAAACAAAACAACCGACCAAAATATTTCTCAACTAGTTTCTCATCAACACTGCAGTGAAATGACTGAATAAAGATAATAACTTCATCATAAATTAAATACATACAATGTATTCTGTTGTTAAACAAAAATAATTTCTGATAGGCTTTGCTAAAAGCTGGGTAATTTAGTGTTCCCACACTTTTTGACAAATGAACTTTCATGACATTTCCAATCATTCATCAATGCTGGATTTTAAATCAGAGATTGGAGTGTATTTATAGGTCAGGACGCAATTTTTGGAATTAATAGACTGAAGTACACATGTTTTCAATAACAGCATCAATGGTTTGCATGCACATCTACTTTGTAAGCACTTACAAGAAGCAACATCTAGTCAATAAATAAGGACTTTTCTAGGTCTGGGGGGAAAACATTTTCACATGCCCCGATGAATGTAGGAACTCTGGTTATTTTTTTTAAGTGCTGGTAATGACTGATCCTTCCACCTCCTGTTTTCTCACCTGGGAACACTGGTCAGATATGTCAGCACGTTGTGAAACTCCTGTTCCTCCAACTCACCAAACGCCGGGTACTCTGGGAAAATAATGATGGGGCTGCCATTCTGTCCTCGGCCACCTGGAAATGCAGATTTGGAAGAAGACGGCATGAAAACTAATCATCTTTTTATTCCATTATACCTTGTGATGCAAATAAGTGTTATGATAATATATTAAGAGGAAAAATTGTCTATAACCAGCAGCATTAACCTCCTGAACTAATCTGAACTAGTTTACAGTCAGACTGATCTAGCAGCACTTCTGCATTTAAAAAGTCTTCTACCCACAAGAGGGCACTTCTACAGCTTCACATGTACAGCGTACATAGAGAAATACGACTGCGTACATTCACAGAAAACTGATCGTAGCTATTACGAACTGCATAGACGCGTCAAGGACATGAGGCAATGTCAAGGGCACAATGCAACGGCATGAGAACAAAACCTTCAAATCTCCTCTTTTCCTGTCATTGAGCTTCGATACAGATGACATTAAAAAACACAGAGATAAACATCATATAAATCATTACTGGGGCTATAGATAGTCTGTATGTGTATGTGTGTGTGAGAAATAGAAGACAGAAATGGAAAGAGGACGAAAGACATGTTTGGTGCAGTATGTTCTGTGACAGAGGTCATGTGACCGTGTGTGTGTACTTGGATGCTACAACACTCTGTGATTAATAGAGCAGGATAGATCCACTGCAGCACTTACACATATTAACATCGCTATGACTGTCACACACAGACACACACACACACACACACACACACGAGGTGAAAAGGACACTGCTGTCACATTTGTAATCATGAGTAGAGCAAAACCAAAGAGCTCCAGTCCACCTGGACCAGGTAAGAGAGAGAGAAAGAGGGTCACTCCACAACATTATACTACAACATGCAATCCAAAAGACAAAGAGGCATTCATCTTCAACAAACGGACACACCATACAAAAAAGAAACTCTCTCTCTCTCACACCCACATACTCTGAGAACAATATAATATAAGAGAGTATAAAAGAATATAATGGAAAAGAGCAGAATATACAATGGAGTATGTAGCGTCTCGACCAATCTGACACACTAATTTTTTTTTGATTTAACAAATCAATTATTCATTAGATTAACAAATCGTCACAGTCCCCTCACTCAATAAACTGGATGCCAGGATTTCTGCAGAACACCAGGCCCCCTGGTCACCATGACAACTAATCATGATATCACTGGTTTTATGACCCCCCAGGAATGTGAGTAGAATAACCCACTCATTGTCCGAACAAAAAAATAAAGTAGAATGGAGTACAAAAAAGGTAAAAATAGAGTAGAACTTGATAGAATTGAGTATATTTGAGTTGAAAAAGAGTAGAATGGAGCATAAAAGAAAAACAGAAAACAGAGCAGAATGGATTGTAAAGGGTAGAATAGAATATAGTAAAATTGAGTATATTCGAGTAGAATTAAGCAAAAATGTAGAACAGCAGAGTTGAGTATAAAAGGGCAGAACAGAGTAGAATTTAGTACAATTGAGTATATTAGAGAGTTAAATAGAGAAGAATGGAGTATAAAAGAGAAGAACAGAGCAGAATGAAGTGAAAAAATGTAGAACAGAGTAATAAGAGTTGAGTAGAATGGAATATAATAGAGTACACTAGCGCTGAAGAGAGTAGAATGGCATATATAAACGGGTAGAATATATATAGGGTAATTGAGTATATTAGAGTTGAATATAATAATAGTGATAATGATAATATCAAACACAGGCCTCTGCAGCTGTCTGGGAGGAAAAAGCAGGACCAGAAAAGAAAAAAAGATGAAAAGAGTAAAAAGGAAATGAAAATAAACAGATGGAGCGTCTAGCAGTGGAGGTCTGTCATTAAATCTAGGTGGAGGACTGAGGCATGAGACCAGAGAAACATATTCACCATAGCAACATAAACGCACACAGAAATAAAATAGTGCATATGCTACATGGACACACAGATTGTATATGAAATCGCTCACTTGTTCCCTCATTCAAGTAGCACTAAATAGGGAATGCTCCATAGTGCACTATATAGGGATGAACTTAACAAAAATGAGGCAGCAAATCTTAGAAAGTAAAAAGTATTTGGACAGTATTTGGAGCTTTCCACAATGCAATAAGTGCAATGTATTGTTGGCTAGTATACATCAGTTATACACTATAAATGCTTTAAAAACGTGTGCACTACAGAGGGAAACAAATTGTCCACTAAAAATTCAGACAACAGTATAAAATGAAAGACACCCCTTATAGTGCGCTACAAATTTAAGAATAGTAAGCAGTTTTTTAAGTCACAAGGCCACTAGTTAACAGAAGTCAGAAGTACAATTAACACTGATTCTGGTAACCACAGTCTTTTAGATACAGTACTGTCATTAACAACGCATTAAAACGTTGCCTTAAACCCTGAACTACAACTGCACCATTATGCAGCCAGCCAGAGCTCACTGAATCTCTCTTTTGCTCTCTCACTCTCCGACATGGTTTAATTTAAAGATTGCGAAAGAAAATAAAAATAGTTTAGTATTATAATCCAATCTTCTGTTTTGTAAATAATTTTATATTCAGTGTTTTTCAGGTGTGTGTGTGTGTGTGTGTGTTCACTACTCACTGCTATGTGTGTGTGCACTTGGATGGTTTAATGCATAGCACCAAATTCTGAGTATGTGCCACACGTCACGTCACTTTTTATTGAAATATCCTGGCTCCTTCAATAATGCAACTTGGTTGTTGTTCACTCTTCTAGCAGTATTGTTGTAAATGTTTCATGGCATGTATAATACATGAGTTTGTTTAGGTTTGTAAATATTCAGAGACTCTCTTGTAGATTTGATGCAATAAAGAGATGAGTTTTTTTTTTCTTTAATAGAAAACCTGAATCCCAATCTAATCCTCTTATTCACTATACAACTCTTCTATAGTCCTCACACACAGCCTAACTGTCAATCAAATATCCTCGCAAAGCACATCAGCTCTGAACTTTGTTGTCAAGCGCATCGTCATGGCAACAATGAATAATTAAGGGGTTTCCTCCAGTCAGGCGTTATCCTGGGCAACCTGAGCCGAGCCCTAACTGGGTTATTTACTGAGACTGGAGAGAGTTTCTGGAGTGTTATTAAGTGACTGTGTGTATATGTGGAATCTGTGCATGTTCTGAATGAATCTGCTGTTGACACCGTGAAAGCAGACATTTATAAATAATCTCTGTTGCTTATTCACTTATGACTCTCATGGCACATGTGAAACAGGACAAATCATACTCATGGTACTGTCAAAACACTATAAATAGCTCATTAGATCAGTGATTAAGTTAGTTATTCACGTCCTGCAGCAGACGCTGCAGACACATTTGCACTATATATATCTGAGTGAATGAGAATGTCAGCATTGAGTTTTTACATGCATAATTTTACACAATTACGCTTAATAACATGGATGTTTCTGTAGTGACTATAGGAAGTGAATACATTTAAAAAAATTTTAATGAATAACTTTATTTCCGCAAGGATGTATTAAATTGACCAAAGGTGACAGTAAAAACATTTAATAATGTTACAACGGATTTATATTTAAAATATATTTTTTAAAGAATCCTGAAAATATGTATCACAGTTTCCATAAAAATATTAAGCAGCACAACTGTTTTCAACATTGATAATAATAAATGTTTCTTGAGCAGCAAGTCAGCATATTAGAATGATTTCTGAAGGATCATGTGGCACTAAAGACTGGAGTAATGATGCTGAAAATTCAGCTTTGCCATCACAGGAATAAATCACATTTTAAAATATATTAAATTAGAAAAGAGGTATTTTGAATTGTAATAATATTTCACAATCTTAGTGTTTTTACTGTGTTTCTGTTCATATAAATGCAGCCATGGTAAACATAAGAGACTTCTTTCTAAATCATGGGGGGGTAAAAAAAAAAACAACAACTTACAGACCCCAAACTTTTAAATGGCAAAGTCATGTAAATGCCTAAAATTATTTTCTTCAGGTAAAGGTCCAGGTTTAAGCAAAAACAGAAAAAAACATATATGCTCCTCCCAAATTAGCATACTATCCATCCTAAATAGTATTTGAAATCATAATTAGTATGTCCAAATTGTAATATATTGAAATATGTATTCCAAAGGTACCCGGACGGTTTACTATTTCTGGTAGAAATTCGAAGTGCAGATCCGTGCACACTCGATGGCTAATATTGCCCACAACCCACTGCATTGATCAAGGATTCAATTAGAACTACAAACGCATAAAGTGTTAAAACATGTGAAACAGGACAAATCATACTCATGGTACTGTCAAAACACTATAAATAGCTCATTAGATCAGTGATTAAGTTAGTTATTCACGTCCTGCAGCAGACGCTGCAGACACATTTGCACTATATATATCTGAGTGAATGAGAATGTCAGCATTGAGTTTTTACATGCATAATTTTACACAATTACGCTTAATAACATGGATGTTTCTGTAGTGACTATAGGAAGTGAATACATTTAAAAAAATTTTAATGAATAACTTTATTTCCGCAAGGATGTATTAAATTGACCAAAGGTGACAGTAAAAACATTTAATAATGTTACAACGGATTTATATTTAAAATATATTTTTTAAAGAATCCTGAAAATATGTATCACAGTTTCCATAAAAATATTAAGCAGCACAACTGTTTTCAACATTGATAATAATAAATGTTTCTTGAGCAGCAAGTCAGCATATTAGAATGATTTCTGAAGGATCATGTGGCACTAAAGACTGGAGTAATGATGCTGAAAATTCAGCTTTGCCATCACAGGAATAAATCACATTTTAAAATATATTAAATTAGAAAAGAGGTATTTTGAATTGTAATAATATTTCACAATCTTAGTGTTTTTACTGTGTTTCTGTTCATATAAATGCAGCCATGGTAAACATAAGAGACTTCTTTCTAAATCATGGGGGGGTAAAAAAAAAAACAACAACTTACAGACCCCAAACTTTTAAATGGCAAAGTCATGTAAATGCCTAAAATTATTTTCTTCAGGTAAAGGTCCAGGTTTAAGCAAAAACAGAAAAAAACATATATGCTGCTTCCCAATTAGCATACTATCCATCCTAAATAGTATTTGAAATCATAATTAGTATGTCCAAATTGTAATATATTGAAATATGTATTCCAAAGGTACCCGGACGGTTTACTATTTCTGGTAGAAATTCGAAGTGCAGATCCGTGCACACTCGATGGCTAATATTGCCCACAACCCACTGCATTGATCAAGGATTCAATTAGAACTACAAACGCATAAAGTGTTAAAAAAAAAACTACAAACATGGCAGATATGCAAGACTGATGGACAGGTAGAGAAAGGGGTTTGAGTGACAAATAATCAATATCTAACCTGATGAAAAAATGTTTATTTACTGCTCTCCGCATTATATTTCATCTGCAACAACATTGTGAACTTTTATATAGAGATACATTTGGTCATTAACTTTTAAATGCATCATTATGCAAACACATGAGAAGCATTCTCAGCATGATAGACCCGTGACTGGCAGATCAACTTGCCTCTTCATTTCTCTCCAATACTGTAGGAAATCAAATTATACGAAATGTGGATGATGTTAACGGTGACAAGATGATTGACAGGGCAGTTTAAACAGTGACAGAATGCACATAACTAAGCAAAAGAGCATCTGTTAAAGACATAATTACAGTATGACGAAGTATGTCCCAAAGCTTGCCTGCTATTCTGCTACATACTCAAAAGTATGTACTTTTTCTTCACAAAAAGAGTACATACTTTTAGGGAACAGTATAGGCGAATTGGGACGCAGAAATAGATTTTACCCCATTTTGCTCTAAATGTAAACAACTTTACTGGCGTTCTGACGACTTACTATATTTACATGTCAGTTAATAGTTTAATGCTGACACCAGATTTCTTTATTTTTTTCGGTTTTAAAAATTTGCTAATTTTTTTTTGAGTTATCAATGTTTTGTTGTACATGTAAACTCAAATGATGATCATTTTATGAAGCTTTCAGAATCTCTCATAGCGGTCACACAGTCTTTATTGGCAAAGTATTCTGGGATTGATTGTGTAGGAGACTCACCTGACAGGAAGGCAAACTGTTTCCTGAGGTCTAGGCTGATGTCTGCGGCACACAGAGGACTGCTCTCCTGCTGCATAATCTCATCTGTGTGAGAAACAAAGAGATTTAGTTAGTAAAAATTTCGCCACAAACAAGGAAAAACTGGTTGTTTCCCATGCTGATGTTTATGGTTATACCACACAATTTCATAGACATAGGATGACATATACAGGAATGTCACTTCACGTTCTTTATCGGTTTCTAGATTAAGATGGCATGATCTTGTTTAAAGTCTGAGAAGAGCAGCTGGATGAATGGATGTAGGTAAGATTGGATGGAAGAGCAGCTGAATGCATGGAAAGACGGAACAGCAGATGGAAGAATGGATGGCTGGATGAAGAAGAGAAGGTGAAAACAGAATAACTAAGCAAAAGAGCATCTGTTAAAGACATAATTACAGTATGACGAAGTATGTCCCAAAGCTTGCCTGCTATTCTGCTACATACTCAAAAGTATGTACTTTTTCTTCACAACAAGAGTACATACTTTTAGGGAACAGTATAGGCGAATTGGGACGCAGAAATAGATTTTACCCCATTTTGCTCTAAATGTAAACAACTTTACTGGCGTTCTGACGACTTACTATATTTACATGTCAGTTAATAGTTTAATGCTGACACCAGATTTCTTTATTTTTTTCGGTTTTAAAAATTTGCTAATTTTTTTTTGAGTTATCAATGTTTTGTTGTACATGTAAACTCAAATGATGATCATTTTATGAAGCTTTCAGAATCTCTCATAGCGGTCACACAGTCTTTATTGGCAAAGTATTCTGGGATTGATTGTGTAGGAGACTCACCTGACAGGAAGGCAAACTGTTTCCTGAGGTCTAGGCTGATGTCTGCGGCACACAGAGGACTGCTCTCCTGCTGCATAATCTCATCTGTGTGAGAAACAAAGAGATTTAGTTAGTAAAAATTTCGCCACAAACAAGGAAAAACTGGTTGTTTCCCATGCTGATGTTTATGGTTATACCACACAATTTCATAGACATAGGATGACATATACAGGAATGTCACTTCACGTTCTTTATCGGTTTCTAGGTTAAGATGGCATGATCTTGTTTCATGTGACACTGAAGACTGGAGTAATGATGTAGAAAATCCAGCTTTGCCATCACAGGAATAAATTACATTTTAACAATGTTTTAAAATAGAAATGTTAAAATATATTAAAACATAAATCTGTTATTTTAATTGCAATCACAACATTGCTGTTTTTCCTCAAATAAACGGAGCCTTTCAAATAATAATAATAATTTTTTTTTATTTTACAAATCTTAGATTCCAAACTTTTGAATGGTAATGCAGCAGGAATTTTACAGACTTCCTTATACTGACCAATCAGAACACAGGGCAGAATTATACATTTTACAAGTATAAGATTTACAAGTATCAAGTCTTTTGAGAATTACAGATTTTAAAAGAACAAATATTAAACATTTGGGTCAAATGTTCTTATACACAAGTCAAAACAGCCTATACGACAAAAACAACTAAAGAAAGAAGTGATTTTGAGATTTTATCCTCCATCCAATCACCGGACGTGGTCTCTCATTTACATTTATCCCATCACTCCTATTAAACAATACCAGGCCGTTGAGATCGAGGGGGACGCGCTCAGTCTTGTCACTGTTGCCTCAGCTGGGCTCATGAGAAAGAGGCTTGAGCAGCGTCCAACGTTTCATTCACCATCTCATCACTTGGTTTAATCAACAAAGCTACGGCACAGAGCCTCCACTCAATACAAAACATCCTCTCACACATCCGCAAAACCAAAGCAGCAATAACAGGGCTATAGAAACGGCCCAGGGCCCTAAATGGACGCCAACCGCACATTGACAAAGCTATTCAGCATTGGGGTGCTGGTATTTAGAAGAACCGGGGGAAGGGCCGACTCTCTCATTTTAATGGCTTTCAACGAAAAGACGAGTATTCATTTTTAATGCAACTCAGATGGGTTGAGCTGTGACCGCTACCTCAGTGTGATTGAAGATCTGGGTTTGGACTGTAGCCTAAAAGATCCCAGTATTAAAAGGTTCATCTTCATCTCAGGAAACTGCTAGCCGTCTTTTGTTCAATTATTTTGTTAGTTCACAAAAGTATAACAACAGATTGCCTTGTTGTAATGACATATAATCTATATTATGACTATAATGGGGCAAAAGCGTATTTATACCGGAATCACAATTGCAGAAATGATTTATGAACCCAAATTTTGCTTTTTGACAATTTGCCAAAAATTTTTATAAAATATAATATATGTCCAACTAGTGAAAAACAAGACTTGTAAGGTTTGTAACTATTGTCAGAAAATAAATGTAAGAAAATATGATGTGTTACATTTAATATTGGAATAATTGAATTCAATGGTGTAAATTTAAAAAGTAATATTTTTATTTACTTTTTTACTTTAATTTATTTAACAAACATGCTGATTATGTAACATGTTACATGCAACACTGGTCTTATCTCATTATCATCCTAATGCTCTAATATTGGTGTTTATGATAAGCAGGATCCAAATTCTTCGCTATTACATAAGATTCAGCTATTAAAAAAATGTGCAATTGTGAGCCTCAAGATCTCACCTCTCTTGGAACTCCGTTTCCTGGTGCAGGAGAACAAGGACAACATGTTTTCCGTGTCTCTGCGTTTGTGTCCACTCTCTGCATTATTTACAGGAGAGTGTTGGATACAGTGGCTTAAAAACCTACATATTACACTAAGAGCTCAGATGGAAAAACAAGACACATACCAATACACAGACACACACACGCTCAATGTTAACATGCAAGGAAAACATCCTCTTTGTTCTTCAAGTCTGTGCAAGCAGCCCAAGTTAAACACACTTTTTTTTGTTAAAGACCTCTTTGGCTGTGTCATGTCCGAGCCTGTCTAAACTACAAAGAACCAGTCCATGTTAAAACACACAGGAGTGCAATACAGAAACAATAACTGCTACACAAGACAGTGAAGGCCAGGCAATAAAGCAAAGAGTCACTTACACACACACACTGAAAGCATGACATCTTCCTTTACACAGGAATCACACCCATATCTCATTGTGATTTCCATAATAACTACATGTTTTATGTACACTAAACAAAGTGAAACTTTAGAATACATAATATACAATGAATGTTCCAGAACAACAGTTAAAAACATAGAACTAAGCCACATGTTATTAGTCACTTCATCCACTGTCCATATTACTTTTGCATAAATCT
>NW_015626864.1:296287-298515 GCF_001515625.1 Sinocyclocheilus rhinocerous
CTGTGATCGGGTAATTATCCTGGATGGTGACTGAAGTGACTGTGATGACTCCCTGACAATTATGATGTAAAAATGTAAAACATTATTATGATACGTGTTGGGTCATTAATAGTTCACACAAAAATGAAAATTCTGTTATCATTTACTCACCCTCATGTTATTCTTTAACTTACATAAAATTATTTATTCTGTGGAACACAAAAGAGTGAATCAGTTCTTTTTGTCAATATAAACAATGTTGTTTTTGGATCCCAATGACTTTCATTACAAGAACTAAAAAATTTTTCAAAATATATATATATTTTTTTTTTACAGCGTGTTCTACAGAATAAAGTATTATAGTGATTTTTTAATGTACTGTCCCTTTAAGATAATTCATCACTCTGGGATCAAACATCAATCTGTATTTGCACAGCCTACCATTAAGTCACAGTCACATTTATTTGTATAGTAAATCAGACTGTTTTGCAGCAAAGCAGCTTCACAGAAATAAACAGAAAAATAACAATGTTGCAAAATTAATCAGTTATAAAAATGACTTTAATTTCAACTATAAAGCAGCTCTACAGAAGACAATTGTCATTATTTAGCTCAATTTAGTTCAATGTAGAGTTATTAGTTTAATACCAGGATAAAAGTGTTGCAAAGTTTATCAGTTACAAAACATTCAATTCAGCTATAAATCAGCTCTACATAATACAATAATATCATTAAACCACAACATTACCATTACACACACATGGATTGCTTCTCTGATCTTCATTACACAAAACTACACACCAGCTCATTATTTACACACTCACACAACACACACAAACAACTTAAAAAATAATGTCCCAAATGGCTTATTAACAGTGGACATGGTTTAGTTTCACGAGGGCGCTGTAACCGTGTGTGTGTGTGTGTGTGTGTGAGATGTACAGAGACATGTGGTCTGGCTCCAGCTCTATGGACAAATGTGAACAATGCCATATCAATTATACATTATACAGTCACACCAACTGTTAACAAATAGGCCAGCTGTGTGTGTGTGCTATTGGAATAGGCTGTGATGTGTGTGTTCAGGACAGCAAACAGAAGAATTCATGCACTAACATTTGGTATTATAGCTGCACTTTACAGAGTCTCCATCTGTCAGGCTGGGAGGATACGAATCAGAAACACACACACACACACACACACACACAACAAATGGACAACAAGTGGGACAAATTCTCTACATTCCAGTGCCCATCTTTTTAACAGTTTAATTGAATGTATATCAGATCATTGTGGTCCAAAACTGAACAAAAATAAAATTAGGCCACAAAAGTTCAGAGACTTTCTTTAAAAGACTCTTTAAAACATGCTGATCAATTCAATTCAATTCAAGTTGATCAGAGTCTCTGAATTGTATAAATGCTGTGCGTTACTGATTATGGGGCATGATTTCACAATTTTCTATTTTCGCTCTCAGTGATGATATTGGAAAGTAAAAAGTTTCTGGACTAGGTGCCCAGAAAAACCCCAGTATTTGGACACACAAGACAAAAAACCACACCAGATGAATATAGACAGATGGTTACTAAATAATCATAGTGAGTAAAATTGTCATGAGAAACCCTGTGCAGTCAACCAGAAGAGTGTGAGAATGCAAACATTCACCGATTTTTAGAAGTGTTTGCAAGCATCACTATTACAACTGCTCATACTGTTAACCCTATTGTAAGTACACTACAAAAGTCACTTAATTATTAGGATTCAGCAAGGATGCATTAAATTTATCAAAAGTGACAGTAAGGATTTTGACTGATACAAAAAAAAAAAATCTGTTTAAAATAAATGCTGATCTTTTGAACTTTATCAATACAAGAATTTGGAGCCAGTCTCCACAAAAATCTTAAAGGGGTCCTATTATGCTCTTTTACAAAGTCTTGATTTTGTTTTGGGGGTGTACTAGAACATGCTCTCATGCTTGGTGGTTCGAAAAAAGCATTATTTTTCACATAATTTACATTATTAAAATACCTTTCTCCCCATCCTGGCACAAACGGCTCGATTAGTTCTGGGTTTTAATGAAGGCCCGCCTTTCGAAAAAAACGAAATGTGTTGTGATTGGTTAGCTGTCCCAGTGCGCTGTGATTGGCGAACAGCTTAGACAGTGTTTCATTACTGCCACGCCCCTTGCTCCGTCTTTCAACAAAAACTTTTGGGCGAATCCGGCACTGCACTCCCTCCTGTTGTGGAAG
>NW_015626864.1:298955-328583 GCF_001515625.1 Sinocyclocheilus rhinocerous
AAAACGAAATATCTCCCTTTGGAGTGGACTTTGAGATTTGTAACTTTCTAGATCTTTTTTATGCCCAAACATACACACTACACACTGACTAAAATTAAAAAAGTGAAAAAGCATAATAGGACCCCTTTAAGCACAAAAACTGCCAACATTGATGATAACAATGAAGACTGAAGTAATGGCTGCTGAAAATCCAGCTTTGCCATCACAGGAATAAATGACATTTTATAACATATTCAAATACAAAAGAGTTGTAAAAATCGTCAATTGTAAAAAAAAATAATAATAAAAAAAAAAAAAAGTAATTGTTCATAATATTACTGTTTGGTTATATTGTTGATCAAATAAATGTGGCCTTGACTGCATAAGCATAAGAGACATCTTTCAAAAACATATCTACTGTAGGTACCAGGGCTCTTTTGATTTGGGCAACCACCCAGAACACCCTAGCAACTGCACAGCAATATGCTAAAAACCTCTCACCTTAGCAACTGCATAGGAATGCCCTGGCATTGATCAACAACAGCCTGACATTGTGACGGCAACTTTTGCTTGGGCAAACACCATTTAAATTTCATCCAGAATATATAAAAAGATAAAAATATAGTTTTAAAAAAATAACGAAAGAACACACACAATATCACAATTCACTGTCTCTCAAAAGATATAGCTTTATGCACATAAATCAGCTATAATAGAAAGTCACACACAAGTTACTCGTAATAGCAGACAGACAGTGTGTTCTTGGATGTTACCCTATAAATCGCAGGTATATCTGTTGTAGTTTGATATTTCCCTTATTAAAGCTGCTTTCAGTTCCTTCAAATATAGTTTTAAAAAAATAACGAAAGAACACACAATATCACAATTCACTCTCTCTCAAAAGATATAGCTTTATGCACATAAATCAGCTATAATAGAAAGTCACACACAAGTTACTCGTAATAGCAGACAGACAGTGTGTTCTTAGATGTTACCCTATAAATCGCAGGTATATCTGTTGTAGTTTGATATTTCCCTTATTAAAGCTGCTTTCAGTTCCTTCAGCATCATATAAGAAAATCTCAGCTAAATAAAACTCAGCATTTGATTCAGCACCTAACATGACTCGATGTGCCACAACATTTCCATTCACGCTAAACCAAACTCAATTGACAGTGTCTTACACAGTATAGCCTGAGGTCATAGTTACACTGACAGCATGCCAGTCTAGATTCAATAAGCAAATATCTTCTGATGTGCCATTACTTGCATACACAGTGAAATTTTGTGTCCATGATGAGCATTCACAGCGAAGACAGAACCATGGTCACTGCGTATATTGACAGGCTTGAAGCAAAGCTTTGAATGTGAAACATCACTTTGGTGCCAGTCCAACTGGGTTCTGGAAGTTGGCATAAAACCAGACTGGTGCCAAAAGTCGCCCATATGGCCAGAGCCAATGAGCATGGGTGAAACTGTTACAAACCGTTGACCAACACACAATACGCTTCTCACGATCTGAGAGCGCAAAAAAGGAGGGGGGAGATTACGTTCAAATTCAGGGTCGCATTTTAACTTGAAAGTCAATGAATTGTGGGAAAGTTTAACATATAACCGAACACAGACAGATCACGGCACTGTATAATGGAGAAATACATACTTTCACATTATGAACAGTATGATAAATATAAATCTACTCATGAATTCAAATATCAAGACACTACAACTTAAAACGCATCAATAAAAAAACGTGAAAACTACTGAAAGTGAAACATGCCAACATAACCATAACAGGGATGTTTTAACTCAAAAGGTCACTGCATTCTTGCCTACTCTTTTAAAAATAAAGGTTAGAAAAGAGTTAAAATAAAAGTGTCCTTCTGCAATAGAAGAACTATTTTTGGGTTTCACAAAGAACCTTTCTGTGAACCGTTTTTAAAAGATTTTATTTATTAGTGTGAAGAACATTAAAAAAAATTCTAAAGAACCTTTTTCCATTATGAAGAACCTTTTGTGGATTGTAAAGGTTCCATGGATGTTAAAGGTTCTTCATGGAACCATCAATGTCAATTAAGAATCTTTTTAAGAGTGTAAAGTTATTTCTTGAGTATGTTGAAGTCTACATAGTTTGAATAAATTTAACAAACAAAGACACCAGAAAAGCCCCAAAACAAAAGAGCACTTCAAACTGGACACATCACTGTAAAAAATTGTTTCCATGATTTATCACAACTTTTTTCTTTTTGTCAAATCAACTTTGTTCAGATTGCATAATAATACTTTAAGTTTCTGTTGATTAAACCAATCCCTTTCTTTGTATTAACTCAAATTTCTTTTGAGTTTTGATTAGCTCAAAATTTCAAGGCAACAGGTTACTTACTTCAAGTAAGTAAACAACAATCATTTTAGATTTACCCCAGAAATAAAGACTAGTCCAGTGTCCTACCTGTCACCACTTTCAGTTGCAGCCATAGTCTGGTAATGTCCTGGCAGAGCAGGGACACTCGGTTGAGCTCCATTCTGCTCAGAGTGCACCTTTCCGGCCACCCTCCTGTCTCAGGTGCCTCTATCTCTGGGGCTTCATCCTCCTGCAGGACTCACGTAAGCTGCCACACATTACTGTCCTTCGGGCTAAACTGTCCGTCAGTGCACTTCACATATCCTCATCTCCAACACACACTGACAGGCAGACACACAAACTCCACCGGCATCAGGTTACACCCCTCACTGCCCTGCCACACACACACACACACGTGCAGGTGGAAGCAACAGACGGTGGAGTTAAAGGGAGGAAAAGCCGAAAAGCGACCTGTGCGCGTGTGTGAGTGAGTGTGTGTGTGCGTGTAGGGAGGGGATAAGCTCTTAAATACGCACACACTCTCTAATCATCCTGCCTCTAACAGGTTTGAGAGAGAGAGAGGGAGAGAGGGATGGGGGTATGACAGCAGTTTTCTCTGTTTGTTACTCTGCCAGGGCCCTGTGGATTAATAATAGACAGCCAATCAAAATACTGGGGCCGGACTGAGAGGCGGAGCACATAAACTACAGCTACTCCATCTATCATGATACTCAAGTCTATTATATACTATACATACAATATGTTCATTGTTACAATAATTGGCAAGTTTAATCTGCTTTACATTTTCCCTTTTAATAATTGTTAATAATAATGGTGTAATGTAATGTTTTTGTGTAATTGTTTTATTTGTTGTATTTAAATTTTTTTTGCACTATTGTTATTTCACTTCATTTTACACTGTGAAAATGCAGATAGATTTTGCTATATATGCCAATAAGACAAATAAAAACATTTATTATAACAATAACAATACAATTCAGAGATAGAAAATCATGACATTAAATGTTATTGATAAAATTATTCACTACTGTTATTTTACAATTTTGCAAATTTAGAAAAAATGACCATTTATGTTCATTAATACAATTCATTGTGAGCCTTTTTAATAACTTGGTAATACAGTCCCATTAACTAGTGTTAACAAATGTAACTTTATTGTAAAGCGGAACCAAAAACTATTGGTTATTGATGTTATATTATACTTATATCATGTTACCATAATATATTTATATTTGCGTTTGCTTAATTGGCTTTTTTTACTCTGCACGGTGTACTCTTATACAGAGCTGCAGGGATACCACACACACACACATCTGGTTTACTATCCTTGTGGGGACTCTCCATAGGCGTAATGGTTTTTCTACTGTACAAACTGTATTTTCTATCCCCTTACACCAACTCTACCCCTCACACAAAACTTTCTGCATTTTTACATCCTCAAAAAAACTAATTCTGATTGATTTATCAGCTTGTTTTCCCCATGGGGACCTCAATTTAGGTCATCATGAGTCTATCTGTGTTCAGGTTTAAGTCCCCAACGTACGGTGGCCGAGAAGTGCAGAGCAAATCACAATTCTGAAAACAAAATAACAAATTACAAACGCAAATGCAAGTCTAAAAAACAAAATAACAATTCAGAAATCTGCACTTCTCGGCCACCGTACCAACGGGATAGAAAAACTTGTACATGTAGAGTTCAACATCTTTTATATGAGAAACCAAGCAATCCATAAGAGCAAAGTGAAAAGCACTGTGCGTCTGTATTCACAAAGAGCCTGGGAAAAAGATACACACACACACACACACACACACACACCTGTTTGTGGCTGGAGTCTGTACAGAGAGTCTGCTGCTGTGGATTAAACAGCTCTACAGCTCTATAGTTCTGCAAAGCCTTTGATGGAAATCAATACCCTTCAGCTTGATTGTGTGTGTGTGTGTGTGTGTGTGTGTGTGTGTGTGTGAGTGAGTGAGTGAGTGAGTGTGTGTGTGTGCGTGCGAGAGAGAGATTTAGGCACATCAAAATGCTTATAAAACAGTAAAGCAAAGACTGCCAATTAGGGATGTAACGATTAACCGCGAGCCGGTTGAAAATCGATTCAAATATCCTACTGCCAATCTTAAAATATATCTTTAAATATATTCTCCTGTGTACGTTTTTTGTGAGTTCTCCATTCTTAGAGCACCGCCGTTACTTACAAAACAACACCGTGTCATGCATTTTAATGTGCTACATGCTATTTTCAGATAATATCACAGATACGTTTACATACAGGTATATCTGGGCTGGTGCTGTCTGGGAAAGTATATGTTCATGGTGACTTTTGTGATATGCAATCTTCAGCTCAAGGCTCTCTCACAGCCTGAAGGTCACAGGCTGCATACAACAGGAGGACTTTAAAATGCAGGTCAAGTTCTAGACACTCTCGCTGGAAATCCCCTGGCTCTCTTCTCTTAGATCTTGTGTCCCCACTCCATGCTCGTCTGAGACACTCACACACTACAGATTATTTAAGAGAGGGGGGGCTTCACTTTTATAAAGACAAACACAATGTCCCTTTCTGTGCCTTATCAGTAACACTATGCCACTGAGCTAGATCCTCTGGGCTCCAACTGTATAACAGTTCTAAATGTTACACAGTAAACCTACTTTATAAACAATGAAGTTAAATAAAAAGTATAAAAAGAGCATCATTTCGTTTTATTTGGTCAACTTCATAACCCAAGCAGCATCAGCATAGTCCAATTTATTCTATATTTTACATTATAGTTTAATTAAGAATATTTTATTTATTAGTAGTATAATAATTAATATTAATAACATTATTATTAATAAAAATGTACATAATATAAATTAATATTCTAACAAACAATTTAAAGTATCTACTGTATGTGAGATCGATAGATCTAGAATTTATTTTTTAGAAACTTAATGAGCTGCTATCCTTGTGATCTGCATTTCTAAAAGGCCTTTTCCATACTGGATTGGAATCAAAATTACTAGCCCATTTACAGTCTCACAACAAGATGATATCAGACTGTACATGCTATTAACTTAGATTATTAGAATTAGAGTATAATCAGTTATACTTGCTATGACTGCAAGTCAACTGCAAGTCAAACTCTATGCTTGCCTTATTAGTGGCGGCACTCATTCCTAATAAGGAATAATGTAAAACCAGCTCAAACTGAACTGTGATAAGTGAAACCGTGAAGCTGATCTTACAGTCTGCTGAACATACAGTCAGGCAAGAGTAAAAAAAGACTCGAGGCCTATTGATTCAGAAAAATGTAGAGTCTAGCGGGACAGGATACATATGGCTGTCCTTCATTATTCTACAGTGCTGCAGCAGTTGTAATGAGAAAAGCAGGAGTGTGTTTCTGTAACTTCGGTCACACATCCTGTTTCTGGCAGGCTCTGGTTCTCCCTGTGCCATTCAGCAGAAAATGAAACCGATACTTCATATGCTAAAATAACAGGATTGTGTTTAAATTATATAACATACTGTGTATCCAACAAATCCAATGATCAGAACAGGATGAGGGAAGCATCAGATGATGGATTAACTGCATCATGTTTGCCCTTGTAAAGGTGACCAGCCCTTTTAATAAACATTAATCCTATATTATACAGCAAAACAATTACAGCCTCTAGAAAACCTGGAGATATCCAAATTATAGTATCTAATAAAAAAATTCTGTATTCCTTTTATATTCATGACTTATAAATCGGATGAAAACTATGTAGCCACTGTCCGTTTTCATGTTTATATTCATTACTTTTACAGTAAATGTTTTTTTTTAACAAAACTGAAATTGCTAAAGTAGTAGTCGTCGCATTAATTGTAAGTAGTGTTTAATTTACTCCTATTTAATTACTGCATATTGATATACCATTTACTGTTTAATGAAACTATCATTGTTGCTTAAATGAAACCCAAGTGGCACCAACAGGTCTTTTATGTGAAGTGTAAGCAGTTCTACTTCAAGAACACGTAAAGACTTTATTTTTAGAATTATGCATATATAAAATTTACTATAGTAATTGTTAAATCTGAATTACTCTGAATATAAATGCCACTTTTTTACATTTGAGCCCCTGCCCCCGAGGAACTCTCTGCATGTCCCCGAATATTATTATTATTACTATTATAACAATAATAATTTTATTCTATTTATATATTTATTTTTCTACATACCTAATTATATGTTAGGACTAAGGTTTAGTTTAGTAGTCTTTATATTGTGACATTTTAGGTGTATGAACTTCTTTCAAAAAAAGTATTGCGCTTATTTGAGTCACAAGGGAAGGATGCATTTTTACTGAGAGATACTTTTAGGAAAGCACATGATTCTTCATATCTTAGGAGGAAACTGTCTTTCATAATAGATGTTTTCCTGTAATTCTAGTATTGCTGTGGAATTTTTATTATTTTTTTCACACCCAGCTTTCGCAACTCAATCTGAATCTGATGAAGTATAGTTTTAATCAACCTAACTGTGTTTAAATTCATAATCAATTTCAGGGAAAGAACCTTGAAAACAGCCAATCAGCAGATTTGAGGGAACCAAATGCTGAAGTGAGCATATGACCGCAAATTTACCAGAAAGTGGGAATTTTCCAATCACTTGAGAATGAGGGTGCAACTCATGTCAACTCAAAACAATGACCATCCAACCCATCAAAACATCCTTCCAGATGATGGCGAATGTCACACACACACACACACACACACACACACAGGCTAGTCATGTGCTCAGTCTCATGCAGACAGTGGATTTGGTCACAGCAGCACATCTAAAGATAACACAGCAACCAATCAACCCTCAGTCCACCAAAAATACAACAAAGATCAGATTCATGAGATAAATGAGTTTCAAATCACAAACAACCATTAGACTCATGTGCCTGTTTGCAGACATACATGTCGTTAAGATAGTAGCTTGGGGATTGCAAGTAAATAAATTGTGCAGAGCAAATGAAAAAGAATTACATATTTTCACATTCCGACAAACTTTTTAATGTAAAAATGGTCAGAACAGCCCACATTAACCAGTTATTTTGTGATTGCTCTTCATAATGAAACAGGAAACAAGCTTGAATAAGACAAAAGGTAATTTTCAGACATGCACCTGCAAAGAAAACAACCATGTTGCAAGTCCCAGGAACACACAGAGACATGAATATATCCACAGGATATTACTATGACAATATGTCTGGTTTATTACAAAACAACAAACAACAACAATAAGAATGCAAGAACTTCCTCTGCAGGCTCTGAAGCTACAAAGAGGGGAGGGAAATGTCCTCTTTATAACTAAAGTAAAATCCCAAAGATGAGCAGAAAAGCAATGAAATACTCTGTCAGAAGATCAGGCGTTTCCTTTGAATAACATACTAAATTCTTTACCAATGAGATTGTGCTTTCACTTTTTTCTTTCGTTTTCCTTGATTCTTTCAATCTCTGGAAATTCTCTCATGCCAGTGGGACAATCTCCCATCATTAACCCACATCAGTGTCAAGAGTAGTCATGTTCTCTGGCCTGTGGGGGGTGGGGTGGGGGGGGGTGGATGACGGCCGTCTGGACAGCAGTTAGCAGTAGCGGTTAGCTGTTCTCAGGGGACGTTCATGTCACCACACCCCCTTTATCATCCAGATTTAATCAGCACAGACACTGGAACAGAATCACAGTCTGTTTAGGCCTCTACATGATCCCTCTCTTAATTATCCACGGCTACTGTTGGCAGCATATGCGGTTTAATTTTATGCAGTTTTACCAAACAGGAAGCCTTGTGTTTATATGCTCTTAATTTTCTAGACCTGGGAAACTTCAGGAATCCATGAGAAAAATTACTTCGTAAAGAAAAAATTACAGTCATCATGAAATCAAAACGAACGGACTTTTATGGAATTTTGCAGTATTTCATTATTATTTTTTTTTTCATTTCCAGGAATCCATAAGAAAAATGACTTCGTAAATAGGGCTGCACGATAAATCGCATGTGATATTTAATGCGCATCTTGTCAGTAAAGCCATTCTGTAATCAGCGGTAAATCTCCATCACCTGCGGGCTTTCACATGGAGCAGCATTAACTACACCGAGCCGTTGTTCACCGACAAGCTGCGCAAAACCACGATCATATTTTGCGCAGCTTGTCGGTAAACAACGGAGATTTACAGCTGATTACAGAATGGCTTTACTGACAAGATGCGTGTTAAATATCGCATGCGATTTATCGTGCAGCCCTAAAAAGTAGTCAAATTTCCAGGAATCCATAAGAAAAATGACTTCGTAAATAGGGCTGCACGATAAATCGCATGTGATATTTAATGCGCATCTTGTCAGTAAAGCCATTCTGTAATCAGCGGTAAATCTCCATCACCTGCGGGCTTTCACATGGAGCAGCATTAACTACACCGAGCCGTTGTTCACCGACAAGCTGCGCAAAACCACGATCATATTTTGCGCAGCTTGTCGGTAAACAACTGAGATTTACAGCTGATTACAGAATGGCTTTACTGACAAGATGCGCGTTAAATATCGCATGCGATTTATCGTGCAGCCCTATTCGTAAAGAAAAAATTACAGTCACCATGAAATCAAAACTGACTTATTTTTATGGAATTTTGCAGTATTTAATTATTATTATTTTTTAATTTCCAGGAATCCATAAGAAAAATGACTTCGTAAAGAAAAAATTACAGTCACCATGAAATCAAAACTGACTTATTTTTATGGAATTTTGCAGTATTTCATTATTATTATTTTTTTCCATTTCATTTGCCTTCATAATCTTGAATCAAAATAATGAGGGCGGGACAACCCATCACTCACATGAGATCACAGCAATAGCAAACAACAACGATTCAACGAGCCAATCAATTTCCGATGGTCAAAATCAAGTCCCGCCCTACATTTTTTCTTGTTCAGAAAGCTGTTTCACTCAGATAGACGTCACAATAAGGAAGAAAAGACTAATCGCAACCTCAGTTTCATGCAGACATTAAATTTTAATTAAAACTTTCGTTATTTACTTACTCTCATGCCGTTCCAAACAGTCCCCACAGAAGATCCTCACATAAAACAAGACGGGTGAGAAATGGGTAAAAATCACCCTACAATTAATAATATTTACATAATATTTGCATTTAAAGAGAAACCACAACAATAGACATAAAAATAATAGAATTAATTTACTGTAACACCTCACACTCAATAAGAAGAACCCAGATCAAATGCAGAAATAATCATAGCAGCTGACTGTGGCAAAATGTTGGTTCATCAACCGCATAACAAACACCATGCAATAGCGAGAGGAAACATCCTTTAATGATTTCCTCTAAAATGACAATGTCATTTATGCCTTAAAAATTTGTGTGTCCAAAAATAATCAAACAAACCCTCAGCCACAAAACAAGAGATTTGCCCCAGCAAACACACGCTATTGTAGGGGCTGCCAAAACAAGGCTGAACTCAGCAAGAGCAGCAACTATGAGGAGGAAATGGAGGCCATTGGCTCTAATATATACTGACAGTAGTAAAGCCAAAGAGGGACAAAGTCAATAAAAAATGCTGGCTGATGTGAGGACTGGGAGAATTAAAAAATATTCAATATAATATATTACATCTAATATATTTAATATTTGTACATAAATAATCATTTATACAAAGTATGTTTTTTAATTAAATTTTAATATTCAAAAACAGAAAATCCTCTTAATGCTCTAAATAGTCAATAACTCTAATGCTCATAATGAGTCCGTTTTTGTTCTGTCAGTGCCGGTGTCTGAAAACAGTGAAATCCATGCAACAAGACATTTGATAGAGTAAACATACACTACATTATGGGCTGTTTCAACAAGACAAAGTACTGCTGAGTATATATGAACTCAGTGAGGGCAGACGTTTACTCAGAGCAAACAAATATGAGGAGAAGGCTGATGGCTCAAACCCACACTAACAGCAAAATCAAAGAGAGAAGTTCACAAGGCTACAATGCATTGATAAATTGTACTATATTGTATAGTGGATTGGTACTGATCACCTAGCGTTGATGCATATAAAAAATCAACTCTTACATGATTCACTCAGGGGTTTATTTAAAAGTATGGCCTTGTACATATGTAAAGCTGCAGCTCTCGACAAAGTGTGCTCATTGGCAGTTTGTTACTGCACTGCCTCTGCTCCCATGAGAGATGACACCATAACTTCAATCTCTGGTGATCAGCAGTACTAATTAACGGACAAGCATACAGCTCATCTGAATTTACTGTAACACCTCACACTCAATAAGAAGAACCCAGATCAAATGCAGAAATAATCATAGCAGCTGACTGTGGCAAAATGTTGGTTCATCAACCGCATAACAAACACCATGCAATAGCGAGAGGAAACATCCTTTAATGATTTCCTCTAAAATGACAATGTCATTTATGCCTTAAAAATTTGTGTGTCCAAAAATAATCAAACAAACCCTCAGCCACAAAACAAGAGATTTGCCCCAGCAAACACACGCTATTGTAGGGGCTGCCAAAACAAGGCTGAACTCAGCAAGAGCAGCAACTATGAGGAGGAAATGGAGGCCATTGGCTCTAATATATACTGACAGTAGTAAAGCCAAAGAGGGACAAAGTCAATAAAAAATGCTGGCTGATGTGAGGACTGGGAGAATTAAAAAATATTCAATATAATATATTACATCTAATATATTTAATATTTGTACATAAATAATCATTTATACAAAGTATGTTTTTTAATTAAATTTTAATATTCAAAAACAGAAAATCCTCTTAATGCTCTAAATAGTCAATAACTCTAATGCTCATAATGAGTCCGTTTTTGTTCTGTCAGTGCCGGTGTCTGAAAACAGTGAAATCCATGCAACAAGACATTTGATAGAGTAAACATACACTACATTATGGGCTGTTTCAACAAGACAAAGTACTGCTGAGTATATATGAACTCAGTGAGGGCAGACGTTTACTCAGAGCAAACAAATATGAGGAGAAGGCTGATGGCTCAAACCCACACTAACAGCAAAATCAAAGAGAGAAGTTCACAAGGCTACAATGCATTGATAAATTGTACTATATTGTATAGTGGATTAGTACTGATCACCTAGCGTTGATGCATATACAAAATCAAGTCTTACATGATTCACTCAGGGGTTTATTTAAAAGTATGGCCTTGTACATATGTAAAGCTGCAGCTCTCGACAAAGTGTGCTCATTGGCAGTTTGTTACTGCACTGCCTCTGCTCCCATGAGAGATGACACCGTACCTTCAATCTCTGGTGATCAGCAGTACTAATTAACGGACAAGCATACAGCTCATCTGAGCCTAAGTGGCTTAAACAGCAGAACTCTACAGCCACACGGTGGATGCTCAGAGCCAAAATGGCTGACTAGGTTTCCTCTATGTTGACTGACATAAGGTTGGGCATCATAAACCAGACAAGCTGATCCAAAATAAACAGTGTAGACCAAACCTAGAGCAGTTTAAGATCAACCCTCCCTTCTGAACTGTGTCCTCATAACACTATATAAGCAAACCTCACCAACCCCATAAGCAAATAAAGACATGCTCTTGTATCCTCTTACCGCTTCACAAGCGCATGTGCGTTAGAGGAGAGCACAGACTTTTCTTGTATGATGTTCGTTGTGATGTTCCCACTGCAAAGGTTATGCAAAATACTCAAGCAGCACAGAGAGAAGCCATGCTGAAGAACCACACCCACAGAGCAATATGCCAGCAGGTGCATCTAATTACAACATCGTAAATGACAATGTCATTTATGCCTTAAAAATTTGTGTCCAAAAATAATCAAACAAACCCTCAGCCACAAAACAAGAGATTTGCCCCAGCAAACACACGCTATTGTAGGGGCTGCCAAAACAAGGCTGAACTCAGCAAGAGCAGCAACTATGAGGAGGAAATGGAGGCCATTGGCTCTAATATATACTGACAAAGCCAAAGCCAAAGAGGGACAAAGTCAATAAAAAATGCTGGCTGATGTGAGGACTGGGAGAATTAAAAAATATTCAATATAATATATTACATCTAATATATTTAATATTTGTACATAAATAATCATTTATACAAAGTATGTTTTTTAATTAAATTTTAATATTCAAAAACAGAAAATCCTCTTAATGCTCTAAATAGTCAATAACTCTAATGCTCATAATGAGTCCGTTTTTGTTCTGTCAGTGCCGGTGTCTGAAAACAGTGAAATCCATGCAACAAGACATTTGATAGAGTAAACATACACTACATTATGGGCTGTTTCAACAAGACAAAGTACTGCTGAGTATATATGAACTCAGTGAGGGCAGACGTTTACTCAGAGCAAACAAATATGAGGAGAAGGCTGATGGCTCAAACCCACACTACAGCAAAATCAAAGAGAGAAGTTCACAAGGCTACAATGCATTGATAAATTGTACTATATTGTATAGTGGATTAGTACTGATCACCTAGCGTTGATGCATATACAAAATCAAGTCTTACATGATTCACTCAGGGGTTTATTTAAAAGTATGGCCTTTCTGTCTCTCTGTGACGCTGTATCTTTCTCTCTCAGGTGTAAGTGCTGCAGCCAGGAACGTGACGCTATTTGTCACGCCCATCTCAGATGCTGGTAACGCCCCACAACAAAGCGGCTCTGCACACACATGCACTCGTACACAAACACATTACACTCTTATCTCACCTGTGATTTAGGGCAGTATCACATGCATTTGCATTAATAACAGATTTTCAAATAAATGCACAAAAGAAGAATAATTTGCTATTCTTTCAGTAAACGTAATGGAGTTCTTAATTATGATTCATTATGTATTCTTTTGAAAAAAAGAGAAAGAAACAAATGGAACAATTTACATAGTTTGTTGTTGTTTATTGCATTATTTTATTATTATTTGTCATGTGTTAACACATGATGGTATTTTTAAGCACCTTCTATATATTACTATTAATTCTGGAAAAGCTGCTTTTGATGAACTTCATGATTCATCATGTGGCTTTCTCTTTATCACTTGTGTTTTAAGGTGGTTGTCATAACGGTAAAAAACAGATTTTAGTAATTTTGTATATTAACATTATTTCAGTTAATGAAATATTGAAATTAAATGTACAGTAAAAAACCATAGCTTAAAATGTTGCAACTATATTTTTTGACGGTAAAATTCTGGCAACCACAGCTGCTGTTTTACTGTCAATTTCACCGTTTTTGTACAGTGTTTGATCCATCGTCATATTTACAATTTAATTTTGTATTTTTAATAGTTATAATTATTTTACATATTATTTAAGATTTTTGTATATGGAGTTATACATTAAATTTCTGCAAGTCAGAAATACTTCTCATAGTCTCAGAGCTCAGTTCAAGACCAAACACATTTACCTGATTGCAGGGTCTGCGTGTATCTGGTTTGTGTCCTCCCAGGTCCATGGATGAAACAGCACAATGTTTCCATTTCTGATTATCAGGATTTACTTCTCACAGCAAACACAGGCATATATGGATCCAGCACGCTTCACCACTCTAACTGCTGTCCATTATACTTTGACCTCACGCAAACCGCTCAAACCTGCAGGTGTAGTTAACCATTACCAGACACCATTACAACGTACCGACTAGAGAACTCCACGTGGCCATGATTTAATAAAAACACCCTTTTTACTTCAAATAAAATAAATGTTAACTAAAATAAAATATTAAAAAGTGATTTTACTTCAGCTAGTTGCCAAGGCAACATTTCTTCATTATTTCATGTATTAAAATAATAACTTGATGTATTAAAATAACTCAAACTAAAACATAAAAAAAAAAAAAAAATTATATTGACCCATTTATAAAAACAAAAACTTTTTAAAATGACAAAAAAACACATCAAATGTACAAAAAAAAAAATATAAATATATATATATATATATACAGGTGCATCTCAATAAACTAAATATTAATAAAACATATAAAACGATAATAAAACAAAACTGATGCCCAATAGTAACAGTGATGCTAACAGTTAAAAAAACCCTACACACAGGCAGTCAAGGAACAATTTGGCTAGAAGTGGTGTACAAACATCATATTCTAATAATAAAAGACTTTGAAGACTTCATGCTAAAGCTGGGCTGAGATCAGTCTAAAAAGATAGTCTGCATATGACAGATAATGATGTCCAAAATAGCTTGTCTGCATAGCGCAGATTCAGAACAAATGAGTGTGACAACATCACAAGGATGCTGGGAATCGTTTCATATTAAACACACAGAAAGTCAAACATCAAAGAGCAAATGCACACAAAAACACACTCCGACTTAAGCAGCATCCTGTTACGAGCGAGAAGCAGACACAGAGCGGATTAAGATCAGAGATTTACTCACATTTTAGGACGTCTGACATCTGCTCTCCAGTACAGATACTGCCACAAGTTGTCCTTGTCAGTGTCTTGTTTTTGAGTGTGTGTGTATTCCCTAGTCTGTCTACTGTGTACTATGCAAAGCAAAGCAATTGTTCAGTTTGTTATGGGTATGTGTGTGTGATTATTTTTTGGAGAAGTTGAGATGATACGCTATTTCAGTTTCTCATGCCATGTGTGTTCCCTAAATATACCAGTCCAGCTCTATGCTGAGACGCACTGTTTTACTGTGAAAACAAAACTTTTAGCACAAAGTGTCTGAGCAAGAGAGAGAAAGAGAAAGAGAGAGGATGTGTGTCAATGTGATCTGGGCAATGGGCCATCCACATGCATCTCAATGATGTGAGAGAAATCCCACGAGGAAACCACCTCTCAACTTCACACACACACACCATGGGGACACACCATGTTCAAGGAATAGTTTGTCCATTCCATACTTTATTTAAGGCCTGTTCACAAGAATGAGAACTATAAAGATATTTTAGCGTCCACAACAATGGAAGATAATGTTCTGTTTATTATAAGTGCAAGCTGCAGTTCTGTCATCTGACACTTTAAATGCTTAAGCTCTTTAAAGTCAGGTGAACTTTGATTGACTATTAATGTTTTTATTGTTTTCTAGCTGTAAAAAATAGTTGTATAAGTGATTTCAATTTTAATTCCATAGAATCAGAACCATTTTAAAACGTTATCTTTATATAGTTGTCAGCCTTGGTGTGAACGGACCTTTACTCATCCTAATGTCACTCCATACCTGTATGACTTTTATTTCAAAAGGGGATATTTTAAAGAATATGCGGGTCATTCCTTTCCATGCAATTACTAAGAATGGACACTGAAGTTTTTAAACTTCAAAAATACACAAAGGCACCAAAAAAATATCTTATGTGTAAGTATCATAAAGTCCACATTACTTGTGTGTTAGTTTATTGTTTTACTTTAAGACAGCTTTTTGTGAGATACAAACCTAAATTTAAGTAATTATGAGACCTTTAAGGTACTTTTGCATGCTTACTGAAGCCTGAAAGTTTCAGTTCTCATTTATTGAAACTGCATGAAAAAGATCAACTGGTACTACATTCTTCAAAATGTTGTAGTTCCTCAGAAGAAGGAAAGTCAAATGAGTTTGGAATAACATGAGGGTGAGTAAATGATGGCATAAGTTTCATTTTTGGTTGAACTATTCCTTTAACTGCTCAAGTACGTCACAAAGTGTATTAAAACAGAATGAATCTAACAGAGGCAGTCAGCAATTCCCATCCTGTTTCCTCAGCAAAACCATCTGAAAGCAACTACACCAAACACAGACTGATATTCTGGTCTCTCACCGTTCCAGTCCCTCCAGGAGTTCTTGCGGCTGAAGGTTGTGAAAGGAGAGAAGGGGACCCCCTGTAAGACCGTGGCCGATAGGTTGTAGAGGAGCTGGGTCAGTCGGGACAGGATCCGCTGTGGGGCGTCCTGACCCTCCCGAAGAAACTCATGCAGAGACATTTAAACTGGCTCCCACATGCACCAAACCAGTCTTGACTGGCCTCTGCTCGACTTGATGTCTCGGAACCAGCCCAAAACCAATTCAGATCGATCCACATTCGGTCCAGGCCGATGCTAAAACAGTCCTGACTGCACCAGGGCAATCTGAACTAAGACCAATGAAATCCCAAGCCAGGACGATCTGATCCAAGAGAATGCTGGGAAGACTACAGCAGCCCAGTGCTGGTCTCAGAGGGCTTCCTCTGTCAGATGGGACTCGCAGAGAGAGGCTGCATACAGACGCATCTCGGACCTCCTGTTTGTAAAGAAACTACCCCGGCATTCATGCATGCTGTCGCAACAAACACACACGTATTCTTGCAGAGGAGAGGAGAAGAGTGGAAGAGAGGGGAGGGAGAGTTTTAGCACAAATCCCCTTCTGCTCTGCTAATCACACACACACACAATCATAGACACTAATCTCCAGCATTCTTGTGCGCCACTTAGGGGTCAAACTGACTAACTTTCTCTAAACAGAAGCAAGAGCTCTTTACATGAATTGTAACCTTTTTTTAAGAATAATTCAATCAGACATTTTACAATATCCTCCTGAGTTGAATATGATTAAATATCCTAAACAAAATATATGCTCAATAAAAAACATTCTAAGTACCAAAAACCAGCTTGATAAACACATTAAATAATTTAGTATGAATATATGAAAATGCATAAAAGCAGAGAGTTAGGGAATAAACAAACTCTAATGGAAGTCAATGAAAAGTCTTTACCATGATAGAAAAACCAATGTATATATGTGTGTGTGCGTGTGTGTGTGTGTGTGTTTGATGAGGAGTCAGATGCAGATACAGGATAAGCCATCTTAGGGTTAGTATGGACCACCTGTACACCTTTTACAGTCACCTACATTCGCCCAAATAGATCAGAGAACAGACTGCAGGGATACACACACTAAATAATGCATGGGACTGCAAGTAGCATGCTTCTTTAAGTGGGTTTGTATAATTCATATATGCAATTGGATGACCATATATAAAATACACCCTTTCATCAACTATATTATCATGCACTTTTAAAAAATATGACCAATGAATATGCATGTGGATGGCTCTACAGAGACTTAATTTGTCCTGGCTAGACCTTGCAACGCCCTAGTACAAACAACGCATCATTTTGCAAGGTCAAGCAGTGCTTATATTTTCAAATGAAAATATAAAAATCTAGTTTACATATACAGTTAACACAATATATGACAGGTCACAGTTATTTGTTATCTGAAAGAAGTTCTGTCTCTCTCTTTCTCTGTCACACACAGTCACTCTCTGTTTCTCTTATTGCTCTGAATCTCTCCCTGTTTCACCCTTGGCACTGTCGTCTTCAGAAAACAGATAAAAGAAGAGCGAGAGAGAGAAACTGCCAGCCAAGGTTTGGGCAAAGGCCTTCCCAGCATGTAATTTAGCCCTCTATTTCTCATCCTATTACCACGGTGGAAGCAACCCTACAGAAGAAAACAGCCTCCTCTTGAAAGACCGCAGAACCCGTTACCACAGCAACCCACAGACACTGTACAGTATTTAAAGCCGTATTATAATCTGTGCTAAATAGAGGTAAAAGCATATAAAACTATCATAAAACACATTACAAATTTGCTATTTGTATCAGTATTGTATTATACTCTTCCACTACTGGATATCCTGACCTGAGACATCAACGCTTTTTAGAACCTTCCAAACATATTGTCACTGATAAAACATCTACAGTACTATAAATCAAACAACTAGATAGATAAAATCTGATGACATACTTGACAAAGCCTGTCCTGAAAGTATGAAATCTTGAGATTTTAAGGTTTTAGTGTCAGATAGTAAGTCAGATGAAGAAAGAAAAACAAATATAATCTCAGACAGACCATATTAGACCACTTCAGACCCCATTCGACTTCATTAGACCCCCAAGAAACCTTATCAAACTAGTTCAGTCTCCAATAAACCTTTTCAGACCCAATTACACGTCATAAGATTACTAAGAAGCCACATCAGACCACGTTTCTAGGCATCGCATGTTTCCAATTGTTAGCATTTCTTAATATTAGCATTTAATATTTTAACATGCTGCTAGCATTTTTCTAGCATGTTTTAGCTTTTAACAGGTTGCTAGCATGTTTAGCATGACGTTAGCATGTTATCCCATCACTAGCACAAAATTTTAACACTTTTTGTTTACACATTTTGTTAATGTTTTAACACACTGCTAGCATGGTTTAACACATTGCTAACATGATTTAGCACATTACTACCACGTTTTATAAAACATTGCTAGCATATTTCTGACATGTTTTATCATGTTGGTAGCATGTTTTTAACAAGTTTTGCCACACTGCTAGCATGACTTAGCACACAGGGTATTTCAGCACATTGCTAGCATGTTTTAGCACGTTGCTAGCATGTTTCTAGCATAATCAGTCAGAACATCCCAAAGGTCTGTGTCGAGTTTGGTGGTCATATAAACTCTAGGACGAGATACTGTTAGAAATTTTTTCTAAAAAAATAAAATAATAATAAGCTTAAATAGTTAAGTATGTTGGCTTTATCAAGCAAATGATTATTATAATTATTAGCAATATAGGCCTATGTTGCTTTCAATGGAAGAAGATGCATTTGCTTCAGTCGTGTCACTGAACTGTGTGTTTATAATAGTGAATAATTCATTCAAAAATGAAAATGAATGTACTCTCCCCCATGTCGTTCCAAACTTGTATGACTTTCTTTCTTCTAAAGAACACAAAAGAATATATTTTGAAAAATGTCTTTGTTTCTTTCCATAAAGTCAGTGGGGTCCAATGACAGAATTTTCATTTTTAGAGAAACTATCACTTTAAAGGTCAGATCGCTGCAGTTTTTATGAGACCAGTCGTAAAAGATTTATCAGGATTTATCATTTATCAAAGATTTATCTTTATTATTACCTCTGACTTAGATCTGTGATCACATCACAATCTAACCGTCACTACACTGGGAGATGTGATAAGCTAGATTTGCACAATGGGTGACATTATGAGTGCAGACGTTATGTCATGTGTAAGTGTGAGAGAAAGAGATTGTGAGCATGAGCGGACAGCTGTAGGACAGCATTAGCTCTTTGGCTAGACAGAGTTTTTAACACCTAATAAACACTTGCAGGTTCCGCATGAAGTTTTTCAGACACAAAATGTAGCATACTGTATGAGAGACACAGGTCAACATAGAGGACAAATTTGCTAGCATATCACACACAAACTCACACGCATATTCCCAGGCTGCATTTCAACTTTTTTTTTTATGGGTAATTGAAAAAGTTTATTTAGTCAGTCTAAATAATTATTAGGTCAGTCACATGCCAGCTGAGTTCTTTTTCTATGATGGTGGGAACTTTCAATTAACTTCTAATAATACTGAATTAATACCATCCACTAAATTCACAAAAATCGTTCTGCATTTTTAGATTCTCATAAATGCACAGTTTAGTATGTTTATTCCAATGTTTTCATTTAGTTGATCCCCACAATAAACTCTGGTTCTTTCGGTTTTCCTTTTAAAAACCACAGCAAGTCATCTGATGCTTATTTCCAGTATATAATTCATACATATTTATATCTGATATAAATGCATATTTATATTTGAGTCTGATTAGGCTCAATATACACTACCGTTCAAAAGTTTGATTTTTTCAATTTTTTAAAATTATTCTTATGCTCACCAAGGCTGCATTTATTTGATCAAACATACATTAAAAACAGTAATATTGTGTAACAGTAAATATTACAATTTAAAACAACTGTTTTCTATTTGAATATATTTTAAAATGTAGTTTATTCCTGTGATGTAAAGCTGAATTTTCAGCAGCCATTACTCCAGTCGTAATTGTCACATGATCCTTCAGAAATCATTCTGATATGCTGATTTGCTGCTCAAGAAGCATTTCTTATTATTATATATGTTGAAAGCAGTTGTGCTGCTTAATATTTTTAATACTTACAAATATTTTACAGTATTTCTGGTGACTGTGGGTCATTGCTCAATTTGTTTAAAACAAAAATACTGATTAATAGGCAGAAATATAAAATAAATATTCTGCACGCCTGCTCATGCAACCTTGTGTTCTGCAAGTCATATCATTACTGGGAAGAAATGAATGATAACTCCTTTAGTAGAACTTCAGCAAATAAGTGAGTGTGGGAATGTGAACAGGTTGAGCGTGAGTTCACCACAGTGTAAACAGTACCATGTATCTTTATACACCAGAACGCTAAAGGCCAAAACCTCCTGACTAAAGGATGACCCATTTACAGACATATAATATTTCTGAAAGACTGAATGTGAGAAAGAATGTTACTACACTTTGCGTGTTTGCTGTTTCATTGTGTTGGTGTGTGTTTTTAGCTCATTGCCAGTGGCAGACTGCTCAGATGTACTGGGAAGAAATTAATGATAACTCCTTTAGTAGAACTTCAGCAAATAAGTGAGTGTGGGAATGTGAACAGGTTGAGCGTAAGTTCACCACAGTGTAAACAGTACCATGTATCTTTATACACCAGAACGCTAAAGGCCAAAACCTCCTGACTAAAGGATGACCCATTTACAGACATATAATATTTCTGAAAGACTGAATGTGAGAAAGAATGTTACTACACTTTGCGTGTTTGCTGTTTCATTGTGTTGGTGTGTGTTTTTAGCTCATTGCCAGTGGCAGACTGCTCAGATGTAGGGAAATAGGACAAACTGAACTCCTCAGAGAATGAGAGGAGGAAGACAGCATAAAAACACAGCTAGGGTTACCCACCACAGACAGTGAGAAAGAGAACCTACAAGTCAAAAGTCTAACTGCAATTCAAAAATAACTTCTTAATTCTAATTTCATTCTATTTCTAATTTCAAATGTAAAACTCAAATTCAAATTCAAAATTCAATGTCTAGTTCAAAAGTTCTAATTCACTTAATTCCATTAGAATTAAGTTAGAACTTTGAAAATTAGAATTGTGAAATTTTAACTTAACTTTTAATTCTTTTAAAAACAGCCTATATTTAAATAAATTGGTATTTTTAATTTGATTTGTAAAAATTTGAATTAAATTCTAATTTTAAAAAATTACATTCAAAATACCAATTTCAAATTCTAATTGAATTTTTTTTTTTTTATCTGAGAATGTTGGGAAAGTTCTAATTCAGATGGAATTCAATTTCAGGCTTATAAGTGATGTCATCAACAGAAACGATTCTGAACTACTAAACTTAATAAAGGTCTAAATATAAAAGCTGTTGTGGTTTTATGGGTTGGAAGGATTCATTTATTCAGAGGTAAAATCAGCACAACACATTCTCAAATGTTTACTAAAGCAAAGACAAACAGAAGCTGCAAACAACCTTGAGCTACAATCCTCATATATTTCTCCCAATACTACTGACGCTACTGACACACGCACACACACACTCACAGCTCCTCCTACCGATTTTATGTATGATAACAGTAAGTCGTCTGACGAGCTCCTCCAGAGAGTCCTCTCCCATCTTCACCCACAGGATCATGATGAGCAGGACACAGAGAACCAGGAGCAGCGGAGACACGCTGTGCTGCTGCTCAGGAGAGAAGGAATCTGATGAGGGGAGAGAGGAAGCCGTCTCGCTGCTCAAACCAGTGCTGCTGCTGTCGCAAGAGATGCTGGAGAGAGAGAGAGAGAGAGAGAGAGAGAGAGAGAGAGAGAGAGAAAGAGAGTGTGTGTGTGTGTGTGTGTGAGAGAGAGAGAGAGAGAGAGAGAGAGGGGACGCTCAGCAAAGCGGCAAGGATGAGACAGCAACACACTGACACATACACACACTCACACTCTGCATCAGCCAGGCAGAGTCAGCACACACACACACACACACACACACACAGGTATGCACATGAGTGATGTTAATATGTACTATGACAGCAATTTATGAAAACTGCACAAAAACAGAACATGACCTACAAACATGCATGTGCTTAAGCATTCATACATAACAGCGTGTGAGATGTCATATCCACTTATTATCCTCTTTAGCAGCTAGAACAGAGTCTGAGAAAATGACTGCACTGAAATCACATCTGACACACTGCAGACATCTGAGGGCAGAGCATCACTGGTGCTTTATACATCACCGTCAAGGTCAAGAAAGGACATTTGGGTTCGTTCTGGGGTATATCCGTTATTTTTGATTCTGGTATGTTGTGAGTATGTTTTCATGAATATTAAATGGCTTAATGTTTTCCCTACTGTTAAAGCAAACAACTGCACAGATGTAGCACAAAGAACCGTGGATGAGTTTAGTGCTGCATTAGCATTACCTGTATTATGTTCACTTCGCGAGGAGCCCGAGATCCTCTGGGTTTTTCTGAACATGGCGACACCTTGTGGTCGAGAAGCAGAATTTCAAGATGCCATGACTGCGTTTCCGTGGAGAGGTGAACAAAAGATAGATAGAGTCAAAACAAAGAGCAAACTCGCGTCAATAAAGTCATTATTACTGCATAATAAATCGCGACATATGATCTACCTTTTATGACGCGGCCACTTAGGCTACTATATAAACTGCTTGTAGATTAGCTTTAAGCTTCCGATAAGAAAAATACTCAGGTACAACAAGGTAAGACGAATACTGCATTAATATTAATACAGTATAATTGCAATACACGTTACCTCATTTGTGAATGGCGCCATTCGGATTTTAACTGGCGTTGTTGATAATATAGACCTGAAAATACAGTAGTGCTCGTATGTTGCTATGGAAAACGGTCCATACAGTTATTAGTCATTATACAAAAATATTTGACTACGCAGTTAAGCGATTAAACAATAAAAATCAAGTATTTCAGCGAGCCGTATAAATTAAGCACTGTTTATTTTGTACAGCATGCTAGATAATAAGCTAAATAAAAGTTAACTGCCTAAAAACCGTTTAAAATTCTAATTTGTGTGATCTTGGAGTTTTCTTGCAATCAATTAATCAGTCAATCAGTCTGTTTGTCTGTAGATGCCAGGATAGGTAACAACAGGGTTGCAAATTTAGGTTGTTTATGGCATTTTACTGATAAACTTACATTTCTCACGAATGAAAGATACATAGGCTATTTCTTTGATATTTTTTCTTTCAATAAATAGGCTAATTTGTGTAAAATAAGAAAATGAAAAATACTTACCTGCTTTTCCACCTCGCTGTAGGGCCCAAATAATATTATTTCTGGGTGAAAACCATGAGGTAATATCTATTATATATAATATCTAAGAAAAATATCCCATTACAAATATCCTAGCAAAATATTACTGTCTAGTAGATCTCTCTCTCTGTCACACACACACACACGCGCACAAAGGCACCTATAAACTAAAATTTAATACCATATGCATGAGATTGTATTGTAAACACTGTAATATATGCAAATTACTAAATAATAAAATTTACATCAATTATACATAAATGTACAATTACTGTACAATCCATTACAACTAACCAAGCTTTTCATTACAATTATCTTTTCAGCTGTATAGTTTGTATAGCTGTAAGTTTTATTGTTGCTGTAATTTTAAGGCAATAAAATCAGTGCAACAAACTCAAGTACACCAACTTCACAAAAGCTTTCAGTAAAATATCACAATTCTGTTGTTCAATAGTTAACGATCTTGAATATTAAAATTAAGTCTAAAAACTTAGTAATAAAATATCTTGCTCACATTTTAATTTGAATTATGAACCACATCTTTATTGATACTAGCACTTTGAATTTACCTTTAAAACCAAAAGGAAAGTGACCACATTTTTATATAAAAAGGTTTATTTGTTCGAGAAAAGAATGACAGGATGTTTGCTCATTTTGAACTCTGCTTTTGTACACGTGTGCTATACAGTGAAGGAGTTTCAAACCCTTTAATGGACAATCATTTTACTCTGCTTCACCCTCAAATCTCTGCGACATATTAAAAGACCGATAAAAAAAAAAAAACTTGCAGTGGCACCTCGCTGTCTTTTCCATTGAATCCAAGGACAAAAGAAATGTATCAGTCAATTTTCATCTTCACCACAAAAGTGTGCACTACTGGGGAGGAGGGCGAGACAAATTTTCACCAGCTTTACCAAGCCATTTCCATCAATACATTTCATGAACATGGGAAAGACAAGGGATAAACACTACAACAGCAATCTATAATCTTGCCCATAATAATCCAATACTTCAGAATAGTAACTTTGTCCTCACAGTATCAACCTGACGCTCGATAAGATCACACAGCATTGTGGGTAATTGATTTTGCATGTACGAAATGAGGTGAGTTTACAGGATCTTACAGAGGTCATGTAGTTAATTTAAGTGCATGTAATTTTACAGGTCCATTCATATAAATTAAAGAACTGGTTGACATTTAAGTTTTTTTTTTTTTACACGCAGTACAAAGATCACGGCCTGTATAATTACAAACTTAACAACAAAAATATATATATGTAATAATGAAAATGGACTCAAAAGAGGAAAAGGTTCCTTCAACATTGATCCAGAACCAGAGGATGCCACAAAAGCACCAGAGAAATTGACTGACTTCACAGCCAGATGTGTCTTTTTTTTCAACATCAGGAGACATTAAGGCAAACAAACTCGCTTCAAAATGAAAAAAGAAAGGGCACTAGAAGAAAATCAATCAATGTAAATAACAAATAGACTTAAATATTACCAAAAATGTAAACACAAACACAATTCTTTACAAAAACAACACAAAAGCTAATATTCACACATTAACTGAAGAAAAACAAACAAAAACACAACAGACCTGTGACCTTGTGCTACTGACAATTACACTGTAAAACCACTAGATAGTCGACTGTGTGTGACTGAAATTATTTGGCGATGACAGTGAAATAGGATATTCTATAAACAGTTTCCCTGTTATATGAGTTTCTTACAGAGCGCCAGAAAAATTCTGAGTAGCCCTATTAATAAACAGTCTCTTGACAGCATCCACATAACATTAACTTTCCCAAAGTCTGCAAGGTCAGATGTTAGAGCTTCGTCTCCCTCTAGTGGCCCCTAGCGAGGGCCGCAGGCGCGGATCACGAGCCTTGTAGTGCTCATTGAAGTCCAGACGGAAACTGAGGAACTGAAGACTCTCATCCGTCATTAGCAGCCGCAGAAACTCCTGCACTATGCCCTAAAGGACAAGAGAAAGAACCATCTCAGGGTTATATGAGCTTCAGATGCTTGTTTGTACACAATGTTGAGCTTACTAGACTCTTACACCGAGTTCACATGTTTCTATCTCTTGGTATTGTAGCTGCCACCCAGGGACAACGGATGAAATGTATCTTTAAGCTAATAATGTTACAGTACATATACTGTGAATTGTCCCTAAATAAATAAATATAATTTAAATAGTTTTAGTGGTATATAGATGACTCTTAATCGTTATGAATCAACATTAGCAGGTTTGAAATTATCAGTATTGGTTCATATTTAAAGCAGATCATATCAGGACTTATTTCAAGTAGTTTTTTGTCAGGTTTTGTGTCAAAGTTTTCAAAAACGTTTATTCGTCTGTTTTAATATACAGTACAATTTTTAAACTATGACTGTCATATGATTTAATACGGTTTTTCTTTTGAATTTTTCTTCTTTTAATACTTAATCTTTTTTTAAATTACATTATAAATTAATATAAAACATTATATTCATTTTTGAAAAAATACATATAATTTTTTTAAACCTCCAAGCATGCAAATTGATGATAAACATTGATAATATCGGTCATAACCAAAATAATTATCAATAATCGTCAAGACATATTAGTATACTGAAAAGAGACAAAAGTTTACATGACAATTCTAATAATGAAATTTGGACATATTCCAATTATGCGTTTAATATCTCCAGTATTTCCACAGGATTATAGTGAGAAAACAAGGAGCTTAAACTATGACTGTCATATGATTTCATACGGTTTTTCTTTTGAATTTTTCTTCTTTTAATACTTAATCTTTTTTTTAATTACATTATAAATTAATATAAAACATTATATTCATTTTTGAAAAAATACATATAATTTTTTTAAACCTCCAAGCATGCAAATTGATGATAAACATTGATAATATCGGTCATAACCAAAATAATTATCAATAATCGTCAAGACATATTAGTATACTGAAAAGAGACAAAAGTTTACATGACAATTCTAATAATGAAATTTGGACATATTCCAATTATGCGTTTAATATCTCCAGTATTTCCACAGGATTATAGTGAGAAAACAAGGAGCATGTCTTAGTTTATTCAAAATATATTGATTACATTTATATTACAATAATATTCAAATAGCTCTAAAGCAAATAAATGTCTTTCCATAATAAAGGGTTTAACCAGAATATGGGCTTTAATCAGAAAATTATGTTCATATAAACATGATCGATCAATGTTCATTCTACATTATTATCTAGTATTATCAAGTACGATATGTGGTAAGTATAAACCACATTCTGCTGTAATTGTAAAAAAATTCACATTAAGTGTTGTAGCAGACGTAATGTGTGGATCAGCATAAAATGCTCTACTATACACCATTAAGCATGTTCTCTCACGCTGATCCCTGCTGGTTCAGCACTTTTTCATGCATGAAAAAGTGAGCATATTAAAGTGTATGAAAGGGTATGTAGGGTACCTGATAGAAGTGTGTGAGTAATCTGAGCTGAGAGCACATTTTTGGTATGGTGTCTTTAAACTCCTGCACACGTCTGTTTTCCTCAGCCTCCTGCTCTGCTGTTACACCCCACTCACCCTGAAACACACAGAAACAGAGCTATAAACAAGCACAGAAAAAGACACTCACACAATCACACACATTTGTTTACAGAAGAAAATAAAAATCAATGACGATTGAAAACCAACACCGTCCCCATAAAAGGATCAGCCACTCTTGTTTTGGCCTATACCTTTGCTAATGGCCACTTTTCAGACTCAACTAAAGGAGTGGAACATAATTCTCTTTGCATGGAGATTATCAGACGCCATTACAGCGATGGACACACTGAACATGTGACTTAACCATTAGGAATGTTCTTGCTTAAAGAAGTCTTGCCTTCTTTGAACTTCAGGTTATAGCAATGGCCATCTTTGTTTTTGAGCATATGGATTTGGTAAATGTTTTACAAATGTTTCTGAAACCCCTTATGCTCACCAAGCTGCATTAATTTGATCAAAAATGCAGTAAAAACAGTAATATTGTGAAATATTACAATTTAAAGAAACTGTTTCTGTTTAAATATATTTTAAAATGTAATTTACTCCTGTGATGAAAAACTGAATTTTCAGCTTTGATTACTCCAGTGTCTTCAGTGTCACATGATCCATCAGAAATCATTCTGATATGCTGATTTGCTGCTCAAGAAACATTGTTTTATTATTATCAATGGCATTATTACCAATGAAAACTGTTGTGCTGCTTAATATTTTTGAGGAAATGGTGATACATTTTAAATTTTCTTTTAAAAAATTACCCTCCATCAGTTATAAGCAATATCTGTCTACAGTATTACACTAGAAGTAGAAAATCTGTGGGGCAAGACATTCTGGAGGTTTTAAAAAGTAGAGATATGAAGATCATATTTTGGTGATGCTGCACGTAATAATGATGCTATGCTTGTTTGTCACAGGTTTGCAAGGAATAAACAGTTCCCATTTTAAATAATCCCATTCTCAAGTGGAAAAAATACATATAACAAAAAAAATTGTTTCATGGCCACTAAGTAGCTGGTAAATGTTCTGATTTCACTTGTCAAAATGTGCCCAAAAATTTTTTTTGGACTGCATACAGTATACAGGATGAAAGCACAATGATTCAATGAATTCAACTTGCATTAAATGTGTGGAAAAGCACTGATTTGATTGACTGTCTGTACATACCATTTCTTCCCTCTGTCTCTTCTTGTCCTCAAATTGGATGCGTAGCTGCAGCTCTTCTAGAGCGGAGCGGTAAAGTGTGTCCTGAGCATTCTGGAACTCAATGATCTGATCAAACACTGCGCGCAACTGATTCAACAGAGACTGCAAACACACACAGAGGACAACAGAGTTACAGAAATGAGGACAAGTACGAAGGATAACCACCGGTACACAATTACCCTGTGTAAGTGCATCGTACCCTGTTGTTCACATCCAGCAGGCAGCGAGAAATGATGGAGTCCAGGAAAACGTCATGAGCTGCTATAATGTGATCCAGATCCTGAGCCTGCTGGACCTTATTCCACAGCTCATCCCAAGAGCATTCCAACACCTAGAGTGACACAAAAAAAATATGATAAATAATATGGCTCAAATGTTGAAAGGAGAAACAGGAAAAAGACAAACATACAGAAGGACGTACCTCAAATGTGATGTAATACTGCATCTGATGAATGAAGTGAACCATCTCGGAAGCGAGAACGTGACATTGGTGCAGCACACCAGAGAGCTCTGCGCAAATACACAGCACACATCTCTCATCTGTCTGCTGAGATAGGTAGATCTGGCAAACAGATTAAGTTGGTTTTATAACATCTAACAGAATGAAAACAGCACTCACCCGGCATGCTCTTCAGCAGTTTGGCATTACACATTTGACCCTTCCATATATCTGTGAGGATGTACTCCATTCTTTTAGCCCTCCACAGGAAGTTGAACACTCGCAGGTAGTGGCTCATGCATTCACGGGTGAACACCTGACACAGGTATGACATTCACTGTGGTTAGGGATGCACTGATATTAGCATTCTGGCCCATTTTGAAAAGCTGATAATCACTTTAAATGTCATGGCCAATAACCGATTAATGCCTGATATTAAAACGCTGCACATTTTGTCTAAATAAATTAGAAATAAAACACTAAAAACTAAAATCAATCATTTTAAAGACTACAAGTGATTTAGGCATCACAACATCATAATATATGAAAAAAAAAAATATAATAATAAAAAAAAACCCTGCAAACTATTTTTGTATTCTGGGTCATTTTTGACCCGGTGAAAAATAAGCTAATAAAATGGTCATAACATGAAATTTTTCAACAAAAACATTGTATCTGTTGAATAACTTCTCGTTAATAGGTGTTCAACATTATAAATGAATGCTGCAGTCAATTCAGCAACTTGGCTCACTGAAATTTACTAGTTGGTTCTTGGACAGCCCTTGGTATGGCTCTCAGGGATAAGTATTGGTCTGGATCTAAGTCTCAAGTGGTCTAGTCTTGGTCTTGGACGTAGGGCTGGATGATATGGCCAAAAAAAAAAAATCATATCTCTGTATTTTTTGTCTGAAATGTGATATACAGTATATATCTTGGCATTATCTACAATTTCTATTTGGAATCA
>NW_015626864.1:329006-332866 GCF_001515625.1 Sinocyclocheilus rhinocerous
TCTATTTGGAATCATATATATATATATATATATATATATATATATACTGTATATATATATATATAAAGTATGCTATGCTATGCATTATGTGCAAAAAACGGGCTAAATTCACATTACATTCTAACATTGTACAATCTAAAAACAAAAATAATGCTTTTTAAAGCAGAAGTTCAAATTCACTAAACTAAAAATGTAAGTAAATAAACACAAGAGCACAGATTAATTGCATTTTAGTTTTGATTACCCCATTACTGCTATCTGCTATTATAAAATACACTTACTTGTAGGTTTAAAATTCTACATATGACAGTTATTGTGCTCCTATTCTATTGCGCTCCATCTGTTTGGCGCGCATGCGTGCGGTGGTGCTCATTCACTGAAGTCTGCGAAGTGTAGCGGAGAATTGCATGCAAAAGGATCCTGACAGCAAAATGGAAATATTTCCATGACTTTCTAACGTTTACAGATGGAGAATATACCTGTGAAATGTAAGTTATGCACTGAGGAAACCAGCACATCTCGAACGCATTAAACAGCGCGAGTAGCCTATCTGTCAGCAGCACATGAGTCTGTCAGAGCATCTGACGGGCTGAGCCGCTTTAAACTATACATGTTAACTATATCTTAGGAGTTATTTTAAAGCCCTTTAATATAAAGCATGTCTCATGTTTAGGACAAATTGGATTATGCACTTTCCCCGCAGCAGCTCACTCTATGTCTACTGCTATTATTTAGATGCACTCGTATCAAACTACTGTATACCAATATAAACCATATTGCCACATACCATATCGCTTATAAAAAAATATGTTGATATATCGTACAAACTCGATATACTACCCAGCCCTACTTGGAGGGTCTGGTTCCGAGACCCAGACTAGAATGCTAAAACTATGCAATATATATATTTTTTATTTAGTGTTTAATGTTTTAAATCTCTCCCAGGTCAAAACCCAAATGCATTATGGGCTAACAGTAAAGACTAACTTTAAGTGATCAGAAAAGTCATTCTGCATGCAGACGTGAGTGTGGACTTCAGCACCCTGTGCTGATGAGGAAAAATGCATCACGCACAATGTCAGAGTGAAAGGACGGAACTCGGATAAGCAAAGTTAACTTTTGGCTTATGCCAAGAGTTTATTTACCGTGGCAATGGGCCCCTCTACATGATAGTCCAAACTGAAGACATCCCAACCAGTGTCCCCTGGAGAAACCTGGACAAAAGAGGACACCAGACCCACATTCAGTGATGCACAATTATGTACTGGAATGTACCATCAGCCTGCATTTCGTTTGCTTGTTTTTTTGACTCAGTCCCTTCTACGTACCTCCAGTAGCCGGACGTCAAGCCTCTTCAGTATCTCAGGACTGTCAAACTGGGCATTGGTTGCCCTGACAGCGGTCTCCAGGATACCGGTTAGATTGTGTTGGTAAAGAGTGGTGGCAGCCCTCACCAACTCTGGCCTGACAGAGAGCAAGAGACAAAGAGAGATCGATGAGTTGAAGAAAAGAGAAAGATCCGTTATAAATCAACAATGAAATCAAGCACACTCGCGTCAAGCTAAAACAGAGATGTCTATGCTTTAATGTAGGGCTGCAACAACTAATCGATAAAATCGATTATTATCGATAATGAAAATAATCGACAACGATTCTCATTATCGATTAGTCGCGTCTGCCCACGGTGCACGTCCAACTTCAGCCGGTCGCGTCAAATTACAGCACTGAATAGCGCATTATGGACAAAATGCATCTAAAAATAGTGGAGGAAACAGAATGAGATGCTGCAGGAGAAGTACGTGATCCAAGCTGCCCAAAACTTAAGAATTCTTTATTTTAAGCTTTAACCTAACGCATTAGCGTATGGCGTAGGCTATAGGCTTGCCCTGTCCTGCGCTTTGACAGATGCATGTTCGTCCTCAGCGCAAAAACTTTCAGTTCACGGTCATATCCTTATCTGTAAATGTAACAAATTCACGCGAACACTTCCACTTTTGCAAAAAAGTCCGTTCTGATAGTAAATCTTTACTGAATGAGCGCCGGCGCGTGGACGCGCGTCAGACAGACGGAACAACACTGTCAAACTGGGCATTGGTTGCCCTGACAGCGGTCTCCAGGATACCGGTTAGATTGTGTTGGTAAAGAGTGGTGGCAGCCCTCACCAACTCTGGCCTGACAGAGAGCAAGAGACAATGAGAGATCGATGAGTTGAAGAAAAGAGAAAGATCCGTTATAAATCAACAATGAAATCAAGCACACTCGCGTCAAGCTAAAACAGAGACGTCTATGCTTTAATGACAGGTCATCCGTGAGCACACACACAAACTTACTTGAGGAGGTCCATGAGGTGTCGGATGAAATCTCCCTGGCCCAGCAGCAGGTATCTCCTCATGGCCTGAAGATGCTCCAGCAGCTGGTAGTTCTTATTCAACACATCCAACAGATACTTACTGGTCTCAAAATATGCAGCATCAATCTTACTCTGAAAGGCCCCTTCCAGATCAGTGAACAACTCCGTCGCTGAGAAAGAGATACAGTGTTTTAAATAAAAGTAAAAACATGAGAGAGAGAAAAAAAGGAAATAAAAGTGGTAAATTAAGAAAAAGAGGAAAGATGAGAAGAAAAACTTAAAATAAAAATAAACAATTTTGGTAAATCCTTTTGGCAAACATTACCAAAAATGTACAATATACTAAAAAACAGAATAAAGACAAAACTCATAAACAAACAAAAAAAATAGGTGGGGAATGAAATGAAACTAAAAAGAGGGGTTGAAAAACTAACGAAAATAAAATAACAGAATTTGGGAAACTGAAATATTTTTGTAGCCAACAAGTGTTCAGCCAACAAGTGTTCAGCATCTGCACCACCATCCACCAAAATATTTATTTTAGCTGTGATTTTTGTATACATAAATGAAAAAGATTTTACTCATTTTATGAAATAATGTGTTTTTTTTACTTTAAACCGCATAAACACATTTCATTACACCAAATACACAAAATAATGTTCTTTTTAGAGCAGCATCATATGACCCCTTTAAGGCCAGAAAAAGTCAAACACAAAGTCAACGCAGAGAACGAAAGAGAAGGACAAAACACCAGAAAATAAAGAACCTTCTAGAAACACACTGAAGGACAGAGATGTATGCTAGAGCCTAAGAGCATTGATTAGCCATGCTAGCAAAGAAGTTAAATACAGCCAGTGTCGATATGGACAACTACACCACAGACAGGCTGTCAAAAACAGCACTTTCCTCCAAAACGGATCAATCCTTCTCTCTCCTCTTTCCCCATCCCTCGCTTTCAGCAGGTTATTTAACTATTAGCTGCCATTATGGCCACAAATATCGCATTAGACAGCATAAACACAGCTATTTTAAGTGACTGCATTAGCGCTAGCTCACCATCTTTGGGAGAGTCGGTGGATTTGGAGGCAGGCATGATCTTTCCCGGCGGCGTCCTGTCGTGGCATACCTGATGCAGGAAGTTGATGGATTTGCCAATGAGTAGCACCTGGAGAAGGACAGAAAGGAAGAAAACACATCATTATAGGCTCATTTTAGTCTGAAAATGAATCACTATTAGTTAATGACCTGCATTAAACAACCAAATTGGAAGAAAATGTGAGTGGTGCTTGGCTGTGCAAAATACACATCCTTCCTAGTGTGTACTGGGTGGTTGATATAGGTCAGGTCAAACATGAGGACAAGTGTGCTATTATATACTTTATTGTACACATTTTACCTGGAGAGCAACAAAATTAGCATACTACTACTACTAACATATACTGTATTTGTAATATATAATATAATACGTATTATATTTAAATATTATTTACTAAAATGTGTTTATATATAT
>NW_015626864.1:332876-371137 GCF_001515625.1 Sinocyclocheilus rhinocerous
GAAAAATATATTGTTATATTATTATTAAATATTAAAATATTTTGCTAATATTGTATAATTATAACAGGGATAATATAAGAAATATATATATTTTATATGTATTATAAGTGTATTATTTACTGTGCATGTTATAATATAAATATATTATAAATTATTTTCATTTTTGTGCTAATAATTTTATATTATATTATATAGTTATTATATTATGTTGCCTGTGCTCATAAATATATTATGACCACAAACATAATATATTTATAAGAAATAGATTAAAATAATAATGTATATATTGCATAAATACAATGTAATAGAGATCAGAATTTATTATGTAAAAATATTCAGTGTATTAATTGTAAACAAATACATTATTTTTGTGCTCATTTGATCACTCAATTTTTTTTGTGTATGATAATTTTATCTTCCATATATGTCCCTAAGACTTATACTGATGGAGGTCCCAAGCCATTTTTAAGGATTAGAAAAATGAACATTTTACAGAATCTTTTGACAAGTGCTGATAAGCAACTATCAAGTAACCACCCATAAAAAAACAGCACTGTTGTGGCAAGTTCTGCACAGAGAAACACAGCTCACATTTTCTTTAAAACACATAAACATCTAATTTTTGTAGGTCTTGTTCATAGATCAATAACAATATGCCATCTACAATCTACAATATGCCATCACAGATTTTAACTCAAAGTAAGTCAATGTAAAGTACATGATATACTATCATGGTATAAGTGCTGTACCTTCCTAGCTTGATCCATGGTGATGAAGGAGGGGATCATACTCTTCCTCAGAGAGTACTTGTCATGCCACAGTCTGTCCGTCTTCACTGTTGGGTCTGAGGCTACAAAGAACTGAACACCCGTATTAATAGTCAGATGGAGTTCTTAACTTTTTGTTTGTTTGTTTTAAGAAACTTCTTATGCTACTACCTGTAACACACACACACACACAAGTTTACATACCCCTTGTAGAATATGCAAAATGTTAATAATTTTCATAAAATAAGAGGGAACATGAAAATTGCATGTTATTTTTTATTTAGTACTGTCTTGAATAAGCTATTTCACATAACGGATGTTTATATATACTCCACAAGACAAAATTATAACTGAATTCATAAAATGACCCCGTTCAAAAGTTTACATACCCTTGAATCTTAATACTGTGTCATTTCCTGGATGATCCATGACTTAGGGGTATGTAAACTTATGAGCACAACTGTATATTAATGTTTACTCTGATGAAACATCACTGTAGCTCAAAGACAAATAAATGACCTCCACTGACACACACAAATGACCTTTCTGTGGTAATTACACAGATGGAGGGAACAAAGGCAGAAGAGCACATCAGTACTTTCAACACAGTAACTATTAAAATGACTATTGCCAAGAATAACGATGGCGAGCGAAACAAGGAGCTTGTAAACCTTTGGCCCAGGAGGAGAGCGGCGTCGATGGGTGCATTAGTGATATAACCCACTCCGTCACCTCCACCCCTCAACACTGCTTACACTGTGAAAAATCCTGTTACACTTCAGCAAGGGTGAGATTAAATCCTGTGATTACATGTAGGAGCGTCTGATTGGTGCCTGTGTGAAGGGGAAGCTGGGAGTTGATTGGGCGATAACTCTTCTACGCCCGACAACTTCAGACTTAGTCGAGTGGGCATAGGCTAAGTAAAAAAAGATTCATTGACACCATTTGGTAATGGTGGAGGACAAGGAGAAGTAGATGTGAGAGTGATAGTGGAGAGAAAGAGACAGAAGGCCATAGAGGAAGTGGAAGGAGACGGGCCCATTAGCACACCCTCATCTGTCCTCATCTTGGTGTCTGTGTGTAGGAGACTGTGGTTCACTATGTCTGGAACACTAAATCACACTCAAGTGCAGCTGTTTTCTCAGACACACAACAGTGCACAAGTCAACAGAGTCAATTTGAGGACACTGGCCTGAGTTCAGCTTCCATTATATGGTGGAACAAAGTCCAATAAAGTTAAATTTTTTAAATTTAATTATTAACTTTGTATTGATTAAGTGTGTGTGTGTTTTTTTTTTTGTTAAATCTACCAAGTACTTACAAAATATAAAATGTAAGAACAATAAGAAAAAACAAAAACAGTGTAAAAATTTAATAAAATTTTTTTAAAGGCATGTTTTTTTATACTAAATTAATATATGTATGCATATAAATATAAATTAATGATAAATAAATATTTGCATGCACATGTGTCTGTGCAAATATTTGTTTGTCATTCATTTGTATATGTATGTGTATAAATTGCTGAATCAGATTTTTGAATCACTTGGACAGTCTGAACCAGTGTTTTTGTTAACTTAAATTGCCCCATTATGGATTTTTGAAAATTACCTTTCATGCAGTGTGTAACACAGCTCTAAGTGAATGAAAACATCCTGCAAAGTTTTAAATCTGAAAGTGCACCATGTATAAAGTTACTGTCTCTCAAAAGAAAGTCGACTCTGAATCATTGAAACAAATCGTTTTTAAAACGAATCCCAAGCCGTTTCATGTTGACGTCAACATGAAACATTAGCATATTGCCCGCCCACTTGTTGGTCTTTTCGTGTTGGTCTGAATGAAAATGCAAATTCATTCTTTGCCACTAGGTGCTGCTTTTGGAGCGGTAAAAATAGCTGTTTCCCCGGTAACGCTGTACACAAAGCAGCACTGCGCTCACAAACGCTGCTTTATCAGGCATTACAGGCATGATGAAATGAAAATGAGACCAATCGGACCAATCACCGCAGAGTAGCGTCACGCAGAGGAGGGGCTTGGAAAAATGAATCTTTGAGCGAATCGTTTGGGAGTCCTTGAGCAAGTAAGATTAGCGTCACGCAAAGGAGGGGTTTGGAAAAATTAATTGTTAAACGAATCGTTTGGGAGTCATTGAGCAAGTAAGGTAAAAATAAATGCATATTATAAGACAATGAAAGTGTTTTTTGACCTTGCATGCATGTCAACCTATTGTTGGGGACTCCCAAAATCAAAATATGAACCTTTCATAACCCATAATAGGGGCACTTTAAAACTATAACCGTTAAAAATCAAATCAAATCAAATATAAATTATATATGAAAAACAACTTAAAAAATTTAATGAAATAAAATGTTTAAGTTGCAGTATTAAACTAAAACACAAATAAAAATAAAATAAAGCTAAATATTAAAAAATAAGACCTAATAAAGAATACAAAACCACATAAAATTACAAACAACTAAATGAAAACATAAAAATAAAAGCTCATTCAAAATATTAATAAATACTATAATAGTATACAAACAATACTAAATTTGAAGCACTAAAAATGAAATAAAAATTAATTAAAGCCAAACAGAAATATATATATATATATAAAAAGCTAATAACATTTTCAAAAGAATAATAAAATTACTCAAATTAAAATGAAAACTGAAAATATAAAAATATTCAAATAGTCAAAATATTAATAAATACTATAATAGCATACAAATAATCCTGAAATAACACTGGTCTGAACTGATTCATAGAAGCGAATTGAACTTTTTCAACATCTTATGTTGCTTATGAAGTTTAAATCAGAGACACTATTAAAAATCAAATTACAAAAGTAACTGATCAAGTAATGAATCACATGGACACATACAGCAAGTTCTAACAAGGATATCTGGAAATGACTTTGCAAAGACGAGCAGTATGTGTGTGTGTATCCTGACCTCATGGTACGTATCCTCCAGCTCCCCGTCGTAGATCCAGCGATACAGGAAATTAAGAATGGGGTGGGACACCAGACCAAGGATGTGCTGGATCAACGCTCTCATGTGGGGGTCACCCGTCTTTCCATATGCATGTACTGCTGAGGCCAACTCTCCTCCTTTACGCCCTGAGAGAGAAACAAGGGTGAGGCAGATATCTGAAATCAAATCTTTGCATTAAATGCACCTAATTACTGTGAAATATGATCAGGAGTCTGACATTAATGCTGCCTACATTTTAAATGTATTGTGTTGCAGTATGTACCTTATCAATGAGATGGATCATCACTAACCTTGGCAGTAGTCCACCAGTGCGGCCAGTGTTTTTAGCCGAACCTTGGGGTCGTAGGTCCACACCAGCAGTCTCCTCAGAGTCAGACTGCTGTCCACACTCATGTTTACACCCTGATCATCTTCCACCTGGAGCTAAACACATATAGACGTCAGTCACCCTTTTCCACTGAAATAGTGCTGGTTCTCATGCTTGGTTGATTTAGTGTGCTTTTCACAACCTGCTTTTGATGCAACTGTCAGAAATTCATTTTATTTCAGACAGGGTACATAAATTGGCCAAGGCTTTGTGTCAGTTTGATCAAACTTCACTATATTATCCTGCAGATTTTTCCAGCTAGGAACCAGTGGCGGAAAATTCAGGCTTGAGCAAACGAATGTCTCGGGGTCAAACCCACATTTTCCCTTGCGCATCAAGTGATGTCCCATACTCACCTGTGCATGAAGTACAGACAACAATCTGTAGTATTCCTTCAGCTCTTGATGCAATGCAGCACAAAAACTCTGAGAATACAAACAGCAACCAAAAGTGTTACTGAAATTATAGAGTGTGAAATTCAAGAATTATTCCTGGCTACAAACTACTGTTCAACAGTTTGGGGGTTTTAATGATTTTATTTGGTTAAAAATACAGTAAAAACAGTAATATCATAGAATATTATTAACATTTAAAATAACTATTTTCTATTTTAATTGATTTAAAAATTTTATTTATTCTTATGATGTCTAAGCTGAATTTTCTGCATCATTACTCCAGTCTTCAGTGTCACATGATCCTTCAGAAATCATTCTAATATGTTGATTTGCTGCTCAAAAAACATTACACTGTAAAAAAAAAAAAAGTAAAATTTACGTTAAAAAAACGGGGTGATGAGAAAGTCACATGATGAACCAAAGCCCATTACAAGCAGCTTTTAAATAATAACATATATAGAAGGTGCACAGTGTCATTCACACAAACACCAAACACCATCATGGTAACACACATGAAACTGAAATAATGCAATAAACATTAATTTAACAACATTAGGTGTAACCCACAACGCTAATATACAAAACTGATAAGAAAAACCTAAGAAGAAACCTAGTTATTTAAACAAAAAAAACATAAAATTTGAAATGTAACGCAGGGAATTCTGGGAATGTCAATTTACGGTTATTCACTGTAAATTATACGGTCTTTTTCACTTCCAAATACGGTATACTACCGTAAAATTCATCTCCACTACATGTAATGTCCAATACAGTTTTTCACCGTATATAGTAGGGGAATTTACCGTAAACCATTTAACAGGCTTTTACTGTAGCATTTTTACAGTCTTTTACCATTAAATTCACGGTCATTTTTTACATTATTATCAATGTTGAGAACAGTTTAAAAAAAAATTCAGGATACATTGATGAATAGAAAGTTTACTGTTACTTTTGATCATTTTAATGCATCTTTGCGGAGTAAAAGTATTAACTTCTTTCCAAAAAAAAGAAAGAAAGAAAAAAAAAGGTGTTTAAAATGTATTATCTATATATATGTATATATAGATTTATGTAAGGGTTAAGGATACATATGATATGTTCATTTCCAGTCGTGTCACATTTCCTACCTGTCCGACTAGGCCAAAGGCTCGATCCAGGCTGTGGGAATCTGTATATTTTCGAATCTTATTGTGGAGCCAGCCGAGCTCTGCCAGCCTGCTGCTAGTGTCTCTCAGAGACTTACACAGTGGCACCTAAAGGACAAACCATACAATTATTAACTGTCTTACAACATGCAGAGCAGGAGTATTATTACCCCACAATAACAGACTATAGGCAAAATGACTGAAATGTACTGTATTTATTTTATATTTTTTAATTAAACTAAAATATCTGCTGTAGGAAAACTGTGGGAAATCAGAGTGTGTTTTAGTGTAGGCTGTCTGTGAACTGGCCAGTATGTAATCTGCCCTTGTGACACAGTGGCAAAGACATCTCATCAGTTCGAAGAAATGGCTTTGGCTAATCTCGACTTTCACTTATTTTGGCTCTTTGTGAGAGACATCCGTTCCATTCAACACAAAAACGCTTTAATCGCTTTTAATAAAAGGCCCATTTTAGCCTTTGATTAAGTGTTCACTTGTAAAGGTCACCAAGATTCCTTCAAAGCAAACGGTTACTAAACAGACAACCAGTTCTTTTACTTTTCTTCCCCAGAGTGAGATGAACACAAAAAAAGGCTACAGCAAATCTCAGACTGAACACCATTACGAAGGGTTGATTTCTTACAGATTCTCACAGAACTCGAAGGAAATATGCAAAAAAAAAAAGGTTATAAAACCTTTAGAGGTTCATAAAACAATGATCCATAGATTAGTTGGATTAGTTAAACGAATGACTTCTGGCTAAATTTCAAGAAATGCCCTCATATTAAGATTGATTCTATGCTTTATATAATCATATTAGTGCATAAAAAGTGACCCTGACAGAGGTTTATTTTTAGGTTTTATGAGAGGTCTTCAAGCATTCTACTCCATCTGTTGTCTAATGGTTTTAGTACTATATACGTCACAGCCAGAACAAACACAAACAGCTCTGGCCCATCAGAGTGTCTGCTTATCCAGCACATCTCACTGGACATAAAAAGCACATTGTTCTTTTCCAAACAAATAGATGCACCATTTTAAAAGTGTCACTTAAAAAGGACACCTGATCGATCAACTTTTATTCACCGTCAACATCTGCCAGGAATGTAAAAAAAAAAAAAGGAAAAGGTCTTGGGAGCCACTTGGCTCAAATGGATTCATGAGTCCACGCGAGTTGTAGCCAGACAGAAGCAGCTGATGGTGAGATCAATGCTTCTATATTTCCCATTATGCACTTACACAAGTAACTACAGATGCCCCTACTTAAGTTTGTGTAATAAGAAATCACATTACAAGTACTTTTATAAGAAGTGCTATACTAGAACATTCTGCTAATAATTACTTTCCCAGCATCTCAGTGTAGCTGAAGTGGATAAGTAAATAAACGAAGAACTTAAAAATCTAGCAAAAAGTAGTGTTTTATGCGAATAAATAAAAAAATCTGAAACTTACGTTTTACTTGCTTTGTTCATTTTCTTCACAATATAGTCATTATGAATGGCTGAGTGATTTGATTTGCTGTTCATTATGATTAAATTCAACTGCATAGGCTTTTTACTTTTGGTGCCACTTAAATGAGTAATTAAAAACCTGCTTCATAAGAACACAAGCTAATATTTTGAACATATTCTCGTAAACTTCACACCCCATTCATAATTATACAACAAACTTCTTTCTTCATTTATGATTTTATGCTAATATACACTACTGTTTTTGAAGTTTCTTATGCACACCAAGGCATTTATTTGATGAAAAATACAATAAAAATTGTTGAGTTTGAAAAGAACTGTTTCCTATTTTAACATTTTAAAATGTAATTTATTCCCGTGAAGGCAAAGCTGAATTTTCAGCATCATTACTCCAGTCTGCAGTGTCACATGATCCTTCAGGAATCATTCTAATATGCTGATTTGTTACTCAAGAAACATTTCTTAATATTATCAATGTTAAAAACCATCGTACTGCTTAATACTTTTTCTGTTAAATAAAATATCTCCTTTTGAAGTAGACTTTGAGCTTTGTAACTTTGCAGATCTTTTTTATGCTCAAACAGCAACATTACAGACTAACTAAAGTTGAAAAAGTGAAAAAACATAATAGGACCCCTTTAAACACCTCTGAAATAGTTCTTACTTCTCTCTACACTTAAAGGACAAAAATCAAATGTAAAGGACAATTAACTAGTCATAAGTAGTCTAAAAACTACTGAAAAACATAACAAGGATTTGTTTACAGAGTGAAACATTTATAGCATCTACTGCATAAAACTCCCAGGCACCTGTCACTGGTGTTCAGCACATATTTTAAACAGTCATTTCTATTTTTAGTTTTAAAATACTATCCTTATTTATTGTAGTACCGGTATATAATCACACAATTATTTCCTGAAATGTCCCGAGCATTTCCTTTAACAAAACAGTGACTGTTGATGCAGACACTCACCACTGCCATCTCCATCTCGTCTCTGTCTCTGTGGGAGTTTGGATGCCGGACTGGAAGAGGGTCCACAGGTGGGACGAGGGGCAGCAGTTGCCCCAGAGGGGGAACTGGAGATCGGGAGAGTCCAGGCTAGACGAGACCCTCTCATAGACTCACCAACGGCCTGGGGTCCAGGTCTGAAAATGATATAAGTGGCAAAACTTTCTTATAAATACACTCAAGTTTATCTGAAAACCTCTGCATTTCATAATTTAACAGCCAATCTCTACTAAAGAAGGTCAAATTCTAGGAAGGTGTTAAAAAAAAAAATGTCCTAAAATGTTTACATTGTCATTTTGCTAAAAACATTTTCACCTCAAACCCCATTTTCTTGAAACTCGTCATTGATGCCCATTAGCAATACCTGTGGGAATTCACTAATTACTTCGTAACGGTGAGCTTTAAACAAATAATGACACTGAGGTTCAGACACTTTAATGATGCTGTTGGTTTGACAGATTTACTGTGAAATGGATCCAGTAATCAATTAATTCATGGCTTTGAGTACATGGCCATATTTAAAATATCTTAAGTGCTGCAGGTGCTAGACAGCTGCATTAATAATAGATGAGTGTACGGCAGTTCAATTAAACATGCTACAAATCCAACAGCTGCATTACTGAAAAAAATTCAATAAAAAAAGATGGGAAGAGAATAAACCCATATGCTTTGTCATAGGCTGTTGCTGTGCTAAAGCACTATATGAAGCACAATAAAACAATTAAAAATAAATAACATTTATGAAACATAGCGTGCATTGCAATGTGATGCAACAGTATGCAACTGCTTACAGTAATAAAGTTTCAATTAATATAATGGGAGCAATATTAGTGTTGCTCATGTAAATAACTTCACTTTTTAGAAATGTATAGTAAATGCATGAAGTGAAAACCTCTTTACATGGGACATGATTATTTTCCCTGTAGACAAAAAACAATTACTGAAAAAAGAATCTGTAAATATTTATATTTAAACAAACCCGAAACAGAGAAATGGAACCATTCTTAATGGATTGTAGTCACATTCTACCCATAAACAGACAAAAAGTTCTCTGTCTTCTGTGATATTACAATGATTTCTGATCACATGACGCTGAAGACTGGAGTAATGACTGCTGAAAATTCAGATTTCATGAATACATTACATTTTAAAATATATTGAAACAGAAAACAGTTTTCATTTTAAATTGTATTTTTGATCAAAGAAATGCAGTTTTGGTGTGCATAAAAGACCGGTTTCAAAGAAAAAAAAAAAACGTACCAACCCCATACTTTTGAAAAGTTGTGTTTGCATTGGTGTATTTCACAGTGGATGTTGCAGCTGTTCGACATGAAAATTAATTTTGAAGATAGTTCACCTCAAAAATGAAAACTAATTTTCTCACTGTAAATAATGTTCTAAACCTGTATGAATAACTTACTTCCATTAAACACAAAAAAAGAAATTCTTAAGAATAATTTAGTTATTCTTTAGAATGATCATAAAGCCTAAAAACCCAAAACTGACCAAAAACACCAATTTCACATTCACATGATCACATGACAATAGTATCAGTGTCGACTGGCATTACTGATAGCTATGTTGGTGCAATGTGGTATATGTGACTTTTGTAGCGTCTGCGTACGATCATGCATGATTTTTGGGGTTTTATGGTTTAAGAAGACCCTTTTAGCTTTTGACATTTGCATATAAATTACAGTCCTGGTCCCAGACGTCACACTTATATGGGTACTAAATGTCAAATGGTTCCCCCCCACTCTCAAAGAGATGCTAAACAGTTTCACCACTCGCACCTTCATGTGGGGTTTCAAACACATTCCAAAGAGACGTAAATGACCCCCGGGGCCAGGCACAACAGGCCAGGCCGGCTGACCAAGCAAACTAACACACACACAAACACACACACACATAAAGACCGTTACTCTATTATACTCTACAAATATATCTGGTAACAGTGTTCTTGTGTTGGATACTGAGTGAGAGTTATGACTTTAGCTGCATAAATAAATAATCATTAAAATAAAAATTAAATTAAGAAAATTATATTATATTAAAATATCTAGGCTATATTAATAATTATTTAAAATAAATTATTTATTTAAAATAAAATTTATTTAAATTTATTTTTAATAAAAAAAATACATGCACCTGCTTAATAATATCTCTATTGTTTATGTTTGATTTCATGCTATGTTTATGGTACTATTTTTGTCCTTTTTGGAGCTTGACAGCCCATGGTCAATGTATGGAAAAGTCAGTCCATCACTGTCACTCACCCAGTGAGCAGAGATGGAGGGGTCGGTCCAGGCCCATTGATTGAGAATACTCCCATACTGCTGATGCCACTGGTAGCAATGCTGGAGTTATGGGCAGTCGCAGAGCGCTCTGGGTAGCTGAGTGGGAGGCTCTGGGGACGGGCGTAGTAGAACGGGGTGGAGTGGACATCACGGGGCAACGCCTGGGCAAGCAGAGCTCCATAACTACACACCTGTGTAGGGGAAAAAAGAAACTCTGTCTTATACATAATGCCGAATGATTTTCATTATGTTATTGTGTAGTATCTGCAGAATAGCTGCTGGAGAAACATCTCAGGAACATACAGGAACACGGTTAGACGGCTTCCTTGGGTCCTCACAGAGGCTGAGCAGGAGGTATAAGATGGACCATCTATGTTTCAATACACCCTGTTCACCAGAAACAAATAAATCAACAAATAAATCAACAAAATATAACCATACGATATGCCGTTCATTATATCTAGTCTACACGTATCATGTGTAACTTGGAAATAATAAGGCCTCAATGTGCTGGCGATGAGTTGGATACCGACCTGGGTCTGAAGCTTTCTGTGCAACTCAGAAAAAAGGGCAGCATCTGCTTCCCGTCGTTGTTTTAATACTACAATAAATAAGAAAAAAAAGATTATTTTGCATCTGAAATGTATAAACCAGAAATATTAAAGAATGGCCTGATGAGTTTAGGGGCTGTTGGCAGAACTATCACTAGCACTATTGGGCCCGTATTGCATTATCACTAGAGATCGACCAATATTGATTTTTCTATAACCAATTATTTGCATGTTTATATGTCCAATAACTAATATGCAAAATTAATATTTAATATTTTACTTCCGTTTTTGTTAAATTATACTATTTATTTATTAATTCATTCACCATTTTATGCCATCTCAGCAAAGACTATATTCAAGGCAAAAAAAAAAAAAAAAAGATTTAAAATAGTCTTAACACATTAATACTTGAATTAATTGTATACAATAATTTAACAATATAAAATATTATTTCACAAAAAAATAAAAGAAATTTAAAAAAACTATTATATAGCATCTTTTAAAGTGATATTTGATAAATAAATTATGTCCATTACTATACTTTGAGTAAAAACTTTCCTAGTTTTTTTTAATAATAACAACTGCAGAAAAATAAACAACAGGCAAAATAAATTGACAAAGTCTAACAATTTCAAATATAAAACATAAATAACACAGGAGTGTATCAACTTTGCATAAATGTAATTTGTTTTACATTTGTATAACTGTAATTTGTTATAAACTACAGTTTCAAATTAAGGTTTAAGCATTGTTTATTAGGCTATGGAGTAAAGACAGCTAATTCACTGGAATAATTATACATTGTCAGAAAAGTAACAAACAAAACAGTAAATACATTATGGTCCATTTCAAATGGCATGTTATCGGAATTATTAATGTTTTTGTTGGTCTAGATTTTGAAATGCCTGCTAACTATGATATTTTTTGTTTTACAACAAGTAGCACATCTACAGGCAATCTGCCAGCAAATGACATGCACATCTCATCAATACTCTGACTATCACCCAACACATTTTTAAAAGCATTTATTGCATAAAACAAATGTATTTTGCCCCATTCTATATACATTATACTTGGAGATCGCAATCACTCACAGAGATAATAAATTATTTTCCACATAGCTATATGTATGTCAATGACAATTAATAGTAAAATTAACAGAAGATGTTAATAGAATTTAGAAACTTTTAAACAAGTGGATCTGGTTAAACTGTATATAGAGTGGCCATTCTGTTGGAAGTTATAAGCCATTTATCTATGGATCCGATATTACAAAAAATGGTGTGCAAATAAGGAAAAAAAGCTTAAATATCAGAAAAAAAATTTGGCAAAACTGATTAGCAGTCAATCTCTAATTATCAGTACATTTGATGGTTGTTTGCATAATTTCATGCCATGCAATATCATATATATCATATAAATTGGAACTACTATCCTCCTGATCCACCAAATCCTTATTGTTAAACCCTGCACAGCACGTTCTACGAAGCCTCCTGAATACACAACTGCTCTTGAATAACGTAAGGACGGGGTTTCAGATTACTCACATTCTTTTTTAATTTTCTCAGACACCAGAAACTCATCCCGTTCAATTGTGGGTGCGTAATTACTTCCGATGACCCGCACTGCATACTGGAACTGATGGGCTACATCAGCTGAGAACAATGACAGAAGATACACAAGCAAATCTGATTATACATACAGGCATTAGCTCCTCTTTTTGGAAACTGAAAGCAGGGATCATATTCTGTTATGTCTGCTGTTTCTACAGTCTCTAGGTCCAATGATGAACTGCTCATGTCCAACAATAAAGTGAAATGTCTGTTTCTCATCTGTTTATGTCTATTGTGGACTCTCTGAGCTGTGTTTCCTTCAGATTAGGGTTTAATTCAAACATACATTTGAAATATGACAGCACCAGTGAGCTGACAAAAGATGGCATAATAGCTTGAGTTCGAAGCATCAGGGTCTTTATTGACATGAAGGGCCATTTGAAACAGGGGCCCTGTTTTATCCAGCACCTCGCTGATGTTTTCCCAGCCTGTCCTCTTACAGCATCTCACCCTCAATCACATGCATTATCATATCACATCACATTGTCCGTTTTCAACGAAACTCACAGCATAGTCCATCACTACACATGCTAATCATGTTTTAGCAGCTGTATGACAGAATGAGATGTGTCTTTACCTTCACTCTTGCCCGTGATCTTACAGCACAGATTCTGCAGAAGCACGTTGGGTGATTTCTGATCAAGCGCCGCCATTGTGCACGTATATATTACCCTCCGTGCGAGCAGAAACGGTCCGCGGTGTGTTTTTAACCGCTGTCGCTTTTCATCTGCTGGGTTTCAGCTCCTGGCAACAACAGCGCCATTTTAACGGAACCCGCCGAAAAGCGCCCCACAATCGGACAGTCAAAGGAAAACACAGCAGTGGTGCGCAGCGGAAAAACAGCCGGCTGTAAAATAAGACTCCGGAAAAAGTTCCTCCCTACAAACGTTACTTATGCGCAAAATATCATAAAACATGTTGAAAATTAATAATAATGTTGCTACTACTACTACTACTACTACTACTACTACTATTACTAATAACAACAACAACAACAACAATAATAATAATAATAATTATTATTATTATATAGTTTGATTGTTTAAAGCCATTAATAATCAAAAATGTTGTCTTTTACTAAAAACTGTAAAGGGGTAATTAATCAGCTTTGATACGTGTTTGAATGGTGTACAGGACTATAAACAAGACCATTACTGGAAGTTAATTAATTATATATATATAATAAAATGAAAAAATCTGAATACAAACTGCACGATAATTTATCAGAATAATTATGATGTAATATTATTATATTAATTTTTGATATTCTATGTAATAATGATGATAATGATGATGAAGATGATTATGATTCCTACTACTACCATCATTATTATTATTATTATTATTATTATAAATGTGTAAAGTAGAAGTAGGTTAGCTAAATGAATTGTACTGATATATTTTTGACTGCATCAATAAAAAATATTGTTTTTTACTAAAAGCTGTAAAGGGATAAATGGCTAGAAATTTAATTTATTTAGTTAATAATTTAAATAATTTTACTAATTTGATATTTTTTATAATAATTTAGATTAATAATTATTATATAATAATATCAATCATTATTTATTTTAATTTTAAAAATAATTTTATTTATCATTCTTAGCTTGATTACATAAAAATAATGAAATTATACTGATCTTATAATGTGTAATAGATACAGTAAATGTTTTTATTTTTAATTAACCCATTTGTGCCCAAATTTTTCTGAATGGTTTCATGCATATAGTCATGTTAATAGTGTCCTATGTGAACATGTTCTCCATTTATTTTCCCCAGGTTTTTTTTAAGAAAATTACGCATTTAACTGTTTGGTAACCAATATTCTGCAAAATATCTTCTTTTGTGCTCAACAGAAGAAAGAATCTTATGAATAGGCACATATTGATTAGGTCAAATGGATTAACCCTGAGAAAAGTCCTTGATATTCATGAAATTAATGATATTCTTTTTAAAAATATATGCTTATTTAAATAATTATCATGTGTAGGCTGCACCCATGATTGTTTGTTTATTTATTTACTTATTATTGAACATGCAGGTATTTTCCTATGTGAACATGTTCTCCATTTATTTTCCCCAGGTTTTTTTTCTTCTTGAAAATCGAATTTGAATGTGCGGCAACTATAGTTGCCGGTGGGCAAATATGTTGCTATTACATAAAATGAATTCATTTCCCCATGATATGTACTTACAAGTCATTTGCCTACCGGCAACTATAGTAACTAAGCAACTAAAGCATACAAAAAAACTATAGATCTCCTGTAAGATTTGTTTAGTTTGGATGATTCTAGAGACCTTCATGATTATGTAGATATATATATATATATATATATATGTCAACAAAAAATACTTATTAGTAACATGAAAATTACATTTCTTTGGGAGGGTTTGCTTTCGCCATGCTTCCTGGAAGTAGGGGTAGGAACTTGACATCCTCATGTGACAGGAAGGAAGTGAATACCTTTTTTTTTCTTTCTTGAAATCCTTTATTTGGTTGTTTTCTTGCATGTCATTGAGAAATAAAACATGGATAACATCTAGAAAAATACTTACAAAAGGAAAATGACAACTATGAACTGCGGCAACTATAGTTGGGGTAGGAACTTGACATCCTCATGTGACAGGAAGGAAGTGAATACCTTTTTTTTTCTTTCTTGAAATCCTTTATTTGGTTGTTTTCTTGCATGTCATTGAGAAATAAAACATGGATAACATCTAGAAAAATACTTACAAAAGGAAAATTACAACAATAAACTGCGACAACTATAGTTGCAGGTGGGCTTAAATGGGTTATTAAGATAATTGTATGATAATATGATGACAATATTATGATAATAGTATGATAATAATGATAAAAATAATTTAATAATAATAATAATTTATGCATTTAGCAGACGCTTTTATCCAAAGCGACTTACTATACATTTCAGGCTATACATTTTTTACCAGTATGTGTGTTCCCTGAAAATACTTACTTATTATTTTTGTTTCTGTTATTATTGTAGTTGTTATTTATTCTACTAGGCCTATTTCCCAATAATTTTTCCTTTTTTATTGTAATTTTTATTTATTTATTTATTTTTCATTATATTTTTGCAGTCGTCAAGTCACCCCACATAGTCCTAAAACACTTGAGAGGCCATGCCATCACCCTAAACCGGTTTGTTGCCTGAGATTGATTGGCAGTAGCTGGATGGGGAGTGACCGGAGGGCAGGCCGAAAAAATCACCGTGGGCGGGTGGGTGTAGCAGAAGAGTGCGCGTGCGCTCACGGTGCTCATGTCGTTTCGGCGCAAACAGACGGGGAGTCGGGAGAGCTCTACTACACCGAGAAGGAGAGTGAGTACGTCAGTACACCAGAGAACAGCCCGGAGGGACGCTTGACAAGTAAGAAGTGGCCGGTCCCTTAAAATATTAAGGCAAAACCTTGAAAAACGAGAGCTTGCTGTTTTTTCCTCAGTCCGTGTGTATGTAGGTGAAACCGGAGCATGTCACTATGACAACGTGTGGACTTTACATAGTAAGTTAGCCTTCTTCATCTCAGTAGGTGCTCAGTAGATAACATTTTCGCGGTAGTCGTGTAGGACTGTCAGTTGTCAAGCCTAGAAGAAGCCGTAGAAGACAGTCATGGACCAGAGACTTGCTACAGTGATCAGCTAGCGTCTTATGTGCCCATTCTACAAGATTAGAGGAGAAACCGAAGACAGCGCACCTGGAGCGGCTCGAGCAGAATGGATTTCAGCACCATTCGGAACCTCATCACTCGATACGTGAGTAGAGACGTTATCACTCTCTCCAACTTGTTGGTCTGGTTTGCTCTATTGCGAAGGGCTGCACTGCTTCCGATACACATTTTTGTACTTTAAAGCAGAAATAACACGTTGGATATTCATTTGTCCGTTTTCAAGGCGTGGGTGCATCACTTTTAAGCCTGTCTGTGAATATGGAAAGAGCTAGCAATATGGACACAACCGGTGTTTACAGTTAATCTCAGGCTTTCGAAATGAAGTTATTACTGCGGTTCAGTTCCGTTTGACTGTGACCTGAATTCTCAAACGAAATCAGTATTGTTATGTTTTCATGCCTAATGATGACACCGGCTGAGCTCATGACTGAGAATCACAGCGGTGTTATGAAATATCAAAATTAGCTTAAATGAATTAAAAGGTATTGCGCAGGCGCGGAGGGCAGGTGTGGATAAATGGAATGATAAAATAAATGTGCAGTTTAGTATTGCACACTTGTCTATGTAAGACGTCCCATAAGTGTGTGTGTGTGTGTGTGTGTGTGTGTGTGTGTTTTAAAGCATTAGAAGCACCTCAAGATATCACAAATCCCATATTTTGGTTTTAAGAACTGTTAGATATGTTTGATTAAAATCTAACATAGAATAAAATATTCAGAGAAAATCTAACATGCAACTCAAATAAAAATCTAAAATAAAATCTAAATCTAAAATACAATCTAAAATCTGACATAAAATAACATGAAAATCTATTTTTTGCGCAAATAATAATTGTATTTCCTCTCTTAAAATCGTGATTTTTTTGGGGCAATTTGTAATGTTTTAGTCAAGATCAACTGGTAGTAATAACCTAGTAATAACCAGTTAGTTACTGTAAAAACAATGATCAAATACCTATTTTTCTGTAATTTGTGGGAATGAACTACTCCCAAACTAGCTTATCTAGCTTATCCAGCTTAATTTTGACTAAAATTTATTTATTTATTTATTTTGTGATAAATAATTTAGTTTGACCTCTTTTATTATTTGTTTATAAAGGGAAAAATCATTCAAAAGTATAAAATTTTAAAATTATTTTATACTTTATTAATTGAAAGTGGCTTAAAGGCTGAAATGCGGTTTGTATGTAAAAAAATACATCAAATTCCGTCATAAACAAAGTAACATTGTTGCTCTACATTGTTGTATTATATAATCCAATCGTTTTCATAGACGTGTTCAGTCGATAGGTTACTGTATGTCATTCCTACACAGATTAGACCTGTTTTTAAGCCACTTAGCAATCAGTATAGGCAAGAGTACATTCTAAACCAACTGTCCAAGCTGTTGGGGGTTAAAGAAAGAGATTTGCTCAGTAACTGAATCAAATACTGTTGTCAAGCTTAGTAAGTGGGTTAAATGTGCGAGCATGTAAGGTTAAGGACATTTTACAAAAGAAAACAATTACTGCAAAACAATACTAAATGTTATAATAAATATGTTAGACACAATTTGGAACAATATTTCAATGGTTTATGTTCAGTTTTTTGGTTGGTAACTGAAATGGTAAAAAAAGTAATCTGTTATTCTGTAGTCTGTCACTGTAAGCTGACATGCAAACAGATGAGTAAAATCTCTTGCACTGTCTAGACCAGTGATGGGCAAACTTGGCCCTTCCAGGCCACTTTCCTGCAGAGATTTGATCCAACCCTGATATGACTCACCTGCCTGTAGCCTTCTAGTAGTCTTGAAGACAATGATTAGCTGGTTCAGGTGTGTTTGATTAGGGTTGGAGCTAACCTCTGAAGGAAAGTGGCCTAGAAGGGCCAAGTTTGCCCACCCCTGGTCTAGACAGTCTGTAGAAAACCTGATGAAAAGATGAAAAGTGTGCGATAAACACGTGAGTGGTAATTGATGTGTCATGTCACAAACACCTCTCACCTGTCTGTTTGTATGTTTGTGTTTTGTTTGCTCAGGTTTTATGGTAAACCATATAACACATAGGGCTCCACAATAAACAAACAAAATTGTTTTTGTCATTTTTATTAAATGTGCCTATATTATTCATTTTTATATCAGTTTTAGTTGTAGTTATTTTAAGGAATAAACTAAAAGAAGAAGAGAAATGTTGCCTTGCCAACAAGCTGAATTAAATAACTGTAAGTTTATTTTTTTATTTTTTTATTTTTATTTTATTTTAGTTTTAGTTAATAACCCTGGCCTGCTTGTGTCACAACATATTACATTTGTTGATCATATTTATGGGTTTTCATGCCTTACAGAGATCTTTTTGACCAGTTAAAAAATGGTGTGACTATTAAAATAAATGTTTTATTGTTGAGCACTGCACACGTTATGGCAAGGTTATCGTTAAACCTTCAAAATCATATTTGCATCATTGAGGTTTGAGAACAATGCTTCATTTGAAATGCAAAGCAATAAAATCCAAGTCATTCTTTCTAAACTTTGAAATGAATTTATCCTGAGGAAAAGTTTAAACATTTATGAAAGATACAGTTAAATGCAAGTCAGTTTTGCTAGGAAACATGCAGTTTGTTTATCCCACCCTAACTGATCATTTAGAGAGCTGTGTCATGAGATCGGACTGAGTGTGTTAGTCACATGAGTGTGTGTGTGTGTGTGTGTAAGATTGCCTGTGAAAAGCACAGTCCACCCCATTGCTCTTTGATCTAATGCATGGTAATGCAGGTTGGCGGAGTGAGAGGAGAAAGGCAAATGAGAGTACCGGGTAGACAAGAGGGGAAGTGAGATGGAGCGAGAGAAGACAAGAAGAGAGAAGGATGGAGAATGAGATGGGTCAGAGGAGATGAGAATTAAGTCCCTGTGCGGATTTGACTGGCTCAGACAACAAAGGAAGTGACAGTGGAATGATTTGCTTCCACCTGTAGTAACACTCACTTCCAGAGTCTGTCTGCTGAATGGGCATTTTCATTGTAGGAACATAAATATGAAATGGAAATCGGAAGCCTCTTTTAATATGCAAAGCTCATAATTTTTAGTTCAGCCAGAATTGTAAGTTGGAAATATGGAAATTGTTGTCTGCTTTGAAGTCTGGAAGAACGTTTCCTGTTTAAGAGAGAATAGATTAGATTAGAATTCATAGTAAGCATGTCCGAATTATCAGTTGCAATCCAAATATGTTTATTTAAGGTTAGGTGTGTAATTTTTTTCAGTATACAAATACTTCAAATACTTTCCCAGCTTACTATGCAACTAGTAGCCATTTGTAGGTTGATTCTCCCTAAAAAGTGAAAACTGTTCTGTGGTGTGTTTTTTTTTTTAAACCGAGCATCTACCAGCCTATCATAGCCTATCATAGCAACATTTTTAACCAATGGTTTGGGGCAGGGCTATCTTTTTGATCAATAAATGTTTGATCAAACCACTGTCTTTCTACTTAATGAATATTATGCAGTATACAAGTGAAACAATACGCATTATTCAGCAATAAAAATTGTATATGTTAACATATTTTCAATTGAATTTGGGCAGTTATTAAGAAAGAAATGTAAAAAATTTCAAAAACTTCTATACTGCAATTTTGGAAAACATAATATTCTATTATACAAAAAAAAAAATCTTACTATAGCTGCAGTATATTCTGCATACTACTGTACTATTCAGAACATAGCAAATTAACAGTTTTTGGCAGATTTTTTGATTATTAATAATAATTGTCTTTAAACAATACTTACAATTATCGACATGACAGAACAGGTTTCCAGTGCTTTATTACTGCACAAAAAGGCAACCATCACAGGCTTCTGAATAATTTTCAGCCTTGGACAGGAAGTAGCATGACTGCCCATATCCTGTCCTAGGAGGCTTTGAGGTAATTTGAGCTCTGTGTACAGAGGTAATCTCATTGTCTGTGATCAGCATCAGGAAAGACTTATTGGAAATCATCCTGCATGAGCAGGAGTATGATTCAGCTGGTCAGACAGTAAAGTAGCATGGAAAGTCATGCCAAGCAAGTTCATACATAAATGTTTCTCGTTCCAACTATGACCATGACCATAACTGTAGACTAACTGTAGTAGCATGATGTCTAGGAGTAGAAGTATTATTCGGAATGTGTTTAAAATATGCGATTGTCAACTGGCTGATGTGGCTATATTCGGAATTACAATAGCATACTACCATACTACAATTGCTAGTTCTGTTGTATGTGTAATTTCAGTGCTCAAATTACCTGGAATTGGCTGCAATTTTTCCTTTCTTTGTAACTGTTTTTAAACTTATGAATTGATTAGATGTACATTGTGAAGAAAAAAGCCAGTAGAAAACAGAAAATGTACTGTTAATTTCCTGCCAGAACATTATCCGTTCATTTTATGGACATTTCCTTTAACCTTAAAACATAACACAATGCAGTGCTTCATTCAAAATACAGGGAAAACATTTAGAAAATATGTTCACCTAAAACTGCAGTGTGGAATACTGTTGTTTAAAATATGTTGTTGCATAATGTTTCACATACTATTGCATGCAGTAAGCTTGTCAGTTATGTCAGACATAATAACATATTGCATTGATTTAGAACATGTTTACATGACTAGCATTAATGGAGTTTATGGCACAAGCAACACAAATTTTATCAATAATTCCAACCTAATGCAACACTTTAGAGCACATCAACCAACACAGTGAGTGCTAGGAACTAGCTGACCATGCAACGAGAAATAAAACTATATCATTAAGACAACCATCAGTTTTACTTAAACAGTCTTAACTTATGTCATTGTTTGTGCCTTTGCCTGGATAGTAACACCCACAACAAATCTGAGCAAACAATATGTGGATATTTACTGTATGCGTCTTTTATGATGAATCACGTTGGTTTAATAAAGCTAACAGCAGCAGATCAGGGTGATGTTGTTAAAGGAACAGTTCATGCAAATGAACATTCTGTCATCGCTTACTTCCTCTCATGTCTTTATGAACCAGTATGACAGTATGACCAGTATTCACACTGTTTGTGTGAATTTAAGGTTTTAGACTGCTGAGGATTGTTTGCATGCATATACATGCAGGCACGTATGCATGTTCACCATTCATCCTGTAGACAGCGGACGCTGACCCGTGAACCGTATCCTGAAAGGATAAATGATTTGTTGGTAATCAGTGGTGATGAAATTATAATCATTATTGTCACGCTTGACATATTCGGTATAGTTCATCTGAAGTTCATGGCCTGCGCCTGTATTTACAGAGTTAAGAGCTGTGTTAGGAAATGACTAGAAGATTTTTGCCATTAAAAAGCTAAATGTGTTCTCTCAAACTTATTTAGACTTTCCATTCGAGCGGCCTGCTGCATTCCATTGTGAGCAGCTGATAAGTGACAGCAAACTGCCAGCCGAACGCTGGTCCCTCAGGGTCTGTCAAACAGCAGCACCGTGGGATTTTTTTTCTAGGTTAGTAGAATGATCTAATGACTGGTGCTGTGGTCAAACATGAGGTAATAATGCTGATGTTTGTTCCCCAGTGTATTTGTCACTGGATTTGTGTACAGTAAAGAAAAGCAAATGATAAAACTGAGGGGGGAAAATAATTGTGGCTGTAGCTTTAGGATGGAAACATGGCTGTGTGTGTGAGAAAAAAATTCTTGATTTTCATTTTCTTTACCATTGAAGAAAACGTAAAGGTCAGAAAGACATGGTAATGTTTTGACAGAGTTGTCGCCTTCCATAAAAATATCAAAATATCAAACTCTTCTCTCTTCTCTCAAGCAGAAAATAGTGTGATTCATGAAGTGATGCATTTAACAGAACAGGCAGCCCCCCCCCCCACACACACTCTGTCTGGCACAACTTCACAAAAACTGTTAAAAATGCCCAGAGCATATTACACCCAAAGCAAAATAAAAAGTATTTTATTATATATACTGGTTTTATGCATATTTTGGAGGGTGAAACATTTCTTGGACATGTCTTAACAGTTATATTTTGCAGCCAAAGACTACAGTGTAGCGACAATCACATTTAAGAGAGAAGCTTAAGATAGAAACCAGCAGAAGGCCTTGAGTTTGGAGTTTTTGGGTGTAACCTGTTTAGGTTCACTTAAGCTGTCCTTAGAAAGACCAACATGCTGTGACAAGCAGAGAATGTTGTTCATTCATTAAGATCGGCATTTTTCTTTTTTCTAGAGGGGTTTTAAATGATTTTCTTAAGCATTAGGCCTATTAAATTTATTTTAAAAGATGTAGAAGTTCTTTTAATGTTCACTTAGATTCATGAAGCTTTCTTGATGCATGTTTCCTGTAAATCAGAATAAGGACAGGCTACTCAGATGCCGACTCGAAGCTACTGCAAATGCCCTTTATGATAAAAACTTCTTGTTGACCTTCTGCTCCCATTTAAAGTATACTGTAGCTCTTGAGGGCTTACTGCACTTTTAATGCAACAGTCAGAGGAAAAAGCCACTGGAATAATGGCCTATTGATGGCTGTGAAATTGAATTGTGCTTGTTAAAAGAACACATGACCCTCTACTCGATAGCAGTAGAGAAGTCTGAATGCCATTGAATGTGCAGGTATTTATTTGAAAGAGGATTTTGGGCATTACATTTAGATTTAAGATAGGGGGAGTGGAGTAGGAAAGAAAGGATTTGTTTGAAATGGAGCATGACCTTCGCTGGATCTGAAAGTTACATATTTGACATAGATTGTGTTTTTTTCCACTTTATTTCTCTTAATCTTTGGGGATGTCATCTTGTTTACTAAATTCATATCTATAGATGTAAATGAAAAAATTATCTGTCATCATGATTTCAAAGATCTGTGTATCTGCCAGCCCTTCTCAAGACATCCCTGCATGCTCGCACAGAAGATGTGTAGAAGTATATTGATGTTTGGTTTGAGTTATTCAACAGACATTCTTTGCTGAGTCAGACTGTCTTTATATGAAAGGGTCGTTGAGTTTATGCAGTGTACCCACAGATCGATGGAAGCATTTACAAGGGCTCAGCTGCTTACATCCAGGTGTCCCTGCCTGCTGGGAATGGAAATTCACGGTGCACTTGTTCCTTTGCTGACCTGAGATCAGTTTAACAGTCTGTCTGATGGCAGTTTTAGGTAGGGTGGACAAACTAGTCCCAGATCAGTGTGAAAGGAAAGATTGTGGTTATTGTCCATATATTCCTGATTATAGCATTTTTAGAGCTGACTTTGCATTTCTAATCTTGAAAGGTTATAGCTAGGAAAATAGCATGGAATAAATTATAATGAATTTTTGCTGAAATGAACTTATCTGTTAAATTAAAAGTGCTATTTTTAGCATTTAATGGGCGTTTGGCTTTTCACAGATGTCCAGATGGAAGTTTCATGAATGTGAAACGCATGCAACGTTTTAATATATCAATTGACCTATCAAAAACCACATCCTCGTTCACTTTTTCTTTTCATCCTATGCCACCATCACTAGAAACATTGAATGCTCTAAAGGAGATTAATCCAACAGGAGAGTTCAGCGGATCAAGCTGCCAAAAGTTCTGGTCATGTGACCTCACCCCTGTTTGATCCCATAAAGCCCCAGGTGGTAAGAACCAGGCAGGAAGGCACAGAGAGATAGACTGGAATGGGTATTTTGGATATTTATATTTAATATTGGACTTTGTAGGGCATGTTACAGTAGAACAACGTCGAAGTCTGTTAGTACCGTAGCTGAAAGGTTTTGTCCGTCCACCAGTGGAGCTATTTTAATAGAATGGAGGGACAAAATAGGCAATAGACTGATAAGACTGCCAATCAAGAAAGCTGCTATCATCTCACTGCTCTTCAGGCATTGTGTGTGTATGTGTGTGTGTCAGTCCGACACAAGCAGTCCTTGTCTGAGCCACTCACAAACGGAGCATGTGACATACTGTGGTTGGGGATCTACACAACTAAGCTTAGGGGATGGAAACTGACGGGACAAAATGGACGGCCGTTAACAGCGTGACCCAGTGACTCCCAGCTCCCCATAGACCTGTGCTATATCTTCTGATAATGAGAAAGGAAACAAAACGTCACACTTTGTAACAAAATATTCCCAAGTGACTCTCCACATGTGCTGATGATGTACTGCCTGCTTTATGCAGGTGCAAGAAAAATAGGAAAGTAGATAACAGTAACAACCACAGCCAAACTGTACCTGTGCTCACTCATGCAAAGCCACAGCTCTATCACATGTCAACACACACTCATGGAGCTATAATTAAGCAATAATAATATGTTTTTTCTTTTGGTCAGATTGACACTTAAATTGCTGTATTGTCAGGAAGCACTTTTTAGTCTTGTGATTTAAAAATGCAAGGCAGAGCAAAATTTACAAGTGTTGTATGTAGTAAAAACATCAGATTTAATACTATTTGTATATTTGTTTATTTTTTATAATTAATTTTACTTTACAAGGGAACTTGGAAATTTAACCCAACCACTATTTTACACGTTTATTTATTGTAATTAGCCATAGCAAATGGATTTTCATAATATTGGATATTTTGTTTTTTATGAATTATTATAAATTGAATTGTTATAATACTATTTATATATTATAATAAAATGTTATTGTTAATTAATTATTTTAATTTTGTATAGTATGCGTAACAGTAAATTCATATGCATGTGTATATATATATATATATATATATATCAGTGGCGTTCCGTCCATATAAGCTGCAAATGCTCCGCATACCCAGGCCATTTGAGAGAATAAGTTCACGGGATAATTCATATAAATATGATTATAAGTTGATCTCTTGTCATTTGAAATGTAACTTAAAGCTTAAAGAGTTAGGAATAATTACGTACAATGATTTATTTGCCAAACGGCAGTAATTTTCTTTAAATCTACCAGTTGCGGTTGGTTCGGCGCGAGCGGATTCTCCGCAGCTTTCTCGCCTCCACTCTATTGCTATGATTTGTCAGGATTATAGCGCATTCTCAGTGATTTGCTGGTCTGCAGCAGATTTAATGCGCGAGGTAAGCTGTCCGCAAAGTGCTCGCCCAAGCGGAAAAATGTGCTGTTGCTGTCAGATCTCGATTGTCGAAAATCACATTGTGTTTGATGCAAAACCAACTCGACTAAATCAAAAGAAAAAAACACTGTAAATGTATATTTTTGTTTTCTCAAGCAAAGCAAATTTTAAAAGTCCACTGAAAACATATCTTCTTACATTTTTGGTCATAGACAACATATGTTAATATACGTTATTGCCTAAGCGGTAAATAACATTTTTTTTTTTATAAAAACGTGGGCTATATAAAATTTTAATAATAACAAACATCATATTGTTCCCTTTGTTTTGCGTATGCTCGTGTCGCTTACAGTTAAAGTCCTTCTCTGATTTTATTATTGTTTGCAAGGTTACAACAGGTCTAACCACTCGTGTAGATATATATATATATATATGTGCATATATATATACACACACTCACACACACTCTACTGTATGTAAAACAGATAGATAGATAGATAGATAAACAGACAGACATTTATACATGCATTACTATTATAAAGATTTTAAACCACTATGCCACTCCAACCAACTACATTTGTTGTTTTAAAAGCACTGTTACTGTACATGTAAACATGGCAATTCCTGTAATTTGGGTGGATTATGAAGACTAATGGGCGGTATATCGAGTTTGTATGATATATCGATATTTTCTTTATAAGCGATTCGATATGAGGCAATAATTTTAAAATAGATATACAGCAGTTTGTTACGAGCGCATCTGAAAAAATTGTGGAGGACACAGACTGAGCTGCTGTGGAGACGGTGCATAATCCAATTTGTTCTAAACATGTGACAAGCTTCATATTAAGGCCTTTAAAAACTAGTAAGACATAGTTTATAGTTTCGTTTGGCATATTAGTTTAAGCGGCTCGGCCCGTCATATGCTCTGACAGAAAGGCTGCGTTGTGCTGCTGACAGAGACGTTAGGCTACTCGCGCAGTTTAATGTGTTTGAGATGTGCTGTCTTCCTGAATGCATAACTTACATTTCACAGGTATATTCTCCATCTGTAAATGTTAGAAAGCCATGGAAATATTTCCATTTTTCTGTCAGAAGTGCATGAGCCTTCTGGGATTCTCCGCTAAACTTCACTTCAGTGAACGAGCGCCGCCGCATGCATGCGCGCCAAACTGACAGAGCTCAATTAAATAGGAGCGCAATAATTCTGACTAAAATATACATTTCGCTGAAATATTTGTAGGTAGACAATAAACGTGACATGTAGAATTTTAAACCTTCAAGTAAGTCTATTTTTATGATAGCACTGACTGTAAAGTGACTGTAACACAACTCTGTGAAAAAAAAAAATACAATTACAAAAACGAAAATACCGAGATATATACCGTATATCGCAAATCGGCCAGAAAATACAGAGATATGAATTTTTGCCCATATCGCCCAGCCTTACTAACGTGTTTGTCTCCCTTCCTGCTGGTTTGCTTAATTATGTATGAGATCAAAGTCACAGATGAAGTCATGTTATTAACATGCCCAGGACTTATTATGATTATAACATTAGTACTCCCTGTGAGAAGGCTACTTAATGAGCACAGGCTAATTAGCCGGGCACCATGCTGCCTATTAGAAATCTCTATACAGCCAAGAAAATTTGATTTAGTGATCGCAGTGCCTCAGTTGTTGCAATTTGCATAGTGCATCAGATTATAGAATTATAATTAGGGGTAATGATTCACTCAAGTCACGATGTGATACGATTCACGATACTGATTTCACAATACGTTTTTCTTATGATTTTCATGATTTCTTTTTTTAACAAAATGAGATTTAAGACAAATTATAAATAAAAAGGTGTCCTTTTATTGTTTTTCAAACAAAATACTTTACATTTCTTTGTGAAATGTCAAAAAACTTGAGAATTTAAAACAAATCCCAAATCTAATAAATTAATACAAATAAAAGAAATCTCTTCATATAAACAAACTAGAGCTTAGCCTGTGCTCTTCCCATTTAAAATTAGAGGCAACCACTGCCTTTTAATCACGATCCAAACAAAGATGCTGCATATATAATATTTAGATTGTAATTAGATTGTATCATTTTAAAATTTGAAGCAAAAACAGAATGATCTGACTTTAACTTTGTCAAACTATACTACATAAAACATATCTGAACGAAAAAAAAACTGTTTAATGGATAAATGAGAACACAAATTCACTCTCTGACAGCAGGTGGCGCTTATGGAACAGCAGCAATATAGCGTTTCCTTGATTACCGCTGCGCTTATAATACTGGTTTAATAGGCATAATAGGGAGGCAAGATGAAAAGAAAATGCCATTAAAACTTTTCTGTAGACAGTCAGTTCCCCACATTCATATAAACCCCCACCCCCAACTTGAATCGTCCCATATTTTTATCGATTTTCAACCGACTCGGCATGCATCGTCACAACCCTAATTATAAAGATTGCTGTCAAAGAATGAGAAAAGAATAAGAACGGTTACGTGGTTAAAGTATAGTTCACCCAAAAATTTTAATTGTCATAATTTGCTCACTTTCAAGTTGTTCCAAACCTGTATGAGTTTCTTTCTTCTGTTGAACATCAAACAAGATATTTTGAAGAATATGGGTAACCAAAGAGGACCAGCAACTGTTTAGAAAATTAGATTTACATTTTGGTCATTTTTACTCAAGCAGAGGGAGAAGAAAAATTTACTATTGGAGGCATCCACTGTTGCCAGATCTTTCCTTATGAATCAAGTCTTGTAAAGGCATATAGCCAATACAGTTGGCTGTCATTACTCTTGTAGGAGCACTACTGAAAACCATAAAGCTGGCTGGATAAGAAGGTGTGAAGGAAATTGCTTCCATCTTTTCCTTACATTTACTTTTAACTCTCCTCATTTGAGTACATGCTGTGACCATGGGCCATTTCTTCCCAGGAGCTCAGAGAAAGCAGGAGCATTGATTTATTAAGAGTTGGCAAATGAAACCAAGCCTCATGAGAGCACCTGGCTTTTTTCGGCAGCTCCTTTTGCCAGCATGGCACATTAATGAATAGAGCGATAATAGTCAACGCCGTCTGTGTCTCTCAGTGACGCCAAGCGAATATGCTGTTTTAGACTCCAGAATTACTTATGATTAACTGGTGGTATCACGTATGATGATGGCATTTGTCATCTTCCTCCATGGGATATTTGAAAATTAAGTTTTTACGCTATGATGCAGTTCCTTATGAACACAATCCATTCTTTTGAGTGACCATTTATTGTTTTGGCAATGATAAATTGTAATGGATGAGATTATTAGGGGCTATCATTACCAGAGAGCTCCTGTGGTCAGTTTAAATAGGAAGCTGCTTTCTTCTGTGGCTGAATAATGCAGGTGGGTGGACATGTGTACAGGGTCATGATCATCACATTTAATATCCTGGACCCATCTGACCCACTTTAGGCTTTAGGTGTAGACCGCACTAAAGGCTGTAAGCAACATCTTAAGGTTTTTATAGTAGTTACCTGAATAAACTGGTTCCTGATTGTCAACACTCTATCTCATTTACCTATTTTTAACTTGTTTGTGTCAAGATTCCAGATCCAGAACCATATTAGTTTACCTAAGCACTGTAGTATGCAATACCATTTCTAAAAATAAAGCTTCTTTCTTGGCCTCTGTGGTTCCATGAAGAATCTTTAAAGTCGGCATGAAACGGAAGTTGCGATTGTCTTTTCTTCTCTACTGTGACGTATATAGGGTTGGGTACCGAAACCCAGTGCTATGTAACCGGTATGTACTAGAACCGAATCAGAGCGCAGATTTCGGTGCCACTTAAATGCCTGAGCGATCCATTGAAATATTTGTCCTGGTTCTCCGAAATGGACGTAAGAAGCATGGGCGTCGCTAGGCCATTTTTAGCGGGGCTATAGTGATTAGCTCCGTAAACTGTACACCATCATCCCCAAGATACTTAATTTTGTGATAGTTTTGTGATTAATTATTTGATAAACTGGCCAGAAATATAACCTAGTGCGGTTGTATTTTACTTGCGCGCCTTGCGGCAAGTCACACTCGCAGAATTTCATGTGAAATGTTCACGCGATATTACCGTAATTTTACATTCCGACTTGTAAAAACCATTCAAGTCCTCGTCCTTTTTATGAGCCATTTTCTCGCTTCTCAAGACGGCCCCCGGCAATCACATAAGCACAGCTCTTTAATTGCGCTCTAGTCTCTGGTCAAACACGCTCAAACCACTGTAGCCTAATGCAATCTATTAACTATGCACATCATAACGTTTTAGGCAAGTAGGCTACCATATTATGACAAAAATATTTTAATAAGACTGAATTTGTTTTTAACCTGATCACGTTTAATAAAAAGACATTTTAAGTTTAATTATAACGTTGCATGTCCTCAATTAGTCAAACAAGGAACAAATTATACAGCGAGCAAAGAACATTTAAATTATCAAAGAATATCACTGAATTCAGTCTAGCGTGAGTGTAAGTACTCTAAAAAAGCTATAAGTTATAATCAGTGATGTTGTCTGCAGTGTATGATGAATTAGTCTCTTATTTACATCGCATGTACATCTACACTTTGTTGTATAGCTCGTGACCGGAAGAGAAGATGAGTCGTTTTGAAGGGGAGGGGAGGTTAATGTTTTTGATTAAAGATTACGAGGGCACATGAATTTTAAAAAAATAATGAAGTGCACGGATAAATTATTTATGATAAACACTACAGTATTCCATTAAAAAATAAGAATTTTCTATTTAGATTTCATGGTGACTTTAACATCTATGGAACATTTATTTTGGACGAAAGGTTCTTTGGAGTGGAAAATGGTTCTGTAGATAATTTAAATGTTCTACACATTAAGAAATAAATGGTTCTTTTAAGAACTGTTCACTGAAAGGTTCTTTGGGAACCCATCAATGGTTAATCTATGTCATTTTGGAAGCTTTATTTTTAGGAGTATACCACTGAAAATATTCATGTGTATGAACAGGTTTCCCGAACATTTAAGGCTCAGCAGAATCTTGTTCTATTGACCTATTTTTTCTTTCCTAGGGGAATTTGAGGGCCCAAAGATAGATAGAGATGTTAACACTCTTGGATATTTGCTTGCATACCTTCTTGTGAATAATCAAGCGGCCTTGTATCTTGCACAGGAATGTCTCAACTGTAACCAAATTTTTGCTTATCAGCGTTGATAATATCTAAAATCCCCTTAATAGAAATATTAATAAAAAAATTTGTGAACTGAAATCAGAAAAGAACAAATATATATTGGTTCACATATAACTCTGTCTTCATTTGTATGTTAATTTTTGTTTTGAGTTTAGGCTGTTTAATATTAGTAAAGAGGTTGGTTGAAGTGACAGCCGGATCAAGCGTTGTGTATCATTAAAATCACACAGGGAAAAGCTGTTAATGGGCACAGCCAGGACCCCACAATCCTTTGAGTCTCCGGATGATAAAGCATGTGAATGAAGATTTTCTTTGAACCGAGGAACAGGTTGAGAGAGTTCATAGTGGTTTCATTGTGAAGCGGAGGATTAAGCCACTTTATTAATGTTAGTCTGAGAGTAGAAATTGCCCTTCATTGTGTTACACAGTAAGGGTGAGTTCCATAGAGAGCTCAATAGTATAATGAGAATAATGAGATACTATAATAGTATAAAAGTCTACATAATAACGGTAGAGATTTTGCATGACTCCTATTATATTTGTGCAGCTGTCTTTGGGAAGAATTGCTTTGCTTAAGATAATATGTGACTGACAAGGAAGCTTAAATTTTTGCAAAAATACAGAGCATGTGTTCTAATCAAACCAAGACTAGTTGTTTACAGTTAAAACGTTGTAACTTGCCATTTTAACATATTTATATTCATTAACAACCACTGGAACATTTATGAGCTATAAATTGTATACTCATGAGCTAGACTGCTGACCATCAGCACGACGGTTCACATATACAAGAGCTCTGACTTTTGGAATCAGATGGATTGAGGGTGTATAACCGATAACTTAAAATCCTCTCAGATTTCCATTTCTTTCTTCTCTTTAAGTTGCATGTTCTGCTTATGTATAATGTTTACCTATGATTTTCAGAAATGTTTTTCCAGAGTCTTAAATTGGACATCTTATGTTTTATTTAACGGCCTGGTGCAGATGCACTGACCATTCTCACATTCTGTAAGTCACATGTCTGTACCTGAAGAGCTATATCACTGATTGCATGGGAACTGAATGGGATGGGGCTGAGCAAGCTCTACTCAATTCAGTCAAGGCTCTATCATCACCATTTGTGATGTTACCTGACTGAAGCCAGTGATGTGGAGATGAAACCTTATGCAACAGCTCATTTTATGTTTATACAGGAAGTGTTTATGCTGAGGTATTAGGGAGCATCTTTATGTTTATGAAAACCATTAAAGTGCAGAAAGTGTGAACAAACAGGAAAAAATTATCAGATTTGTGGTGGGAATGTAGTCAACTTGATGGATAGATCATAAACGGCTCTATTCTGTTTACTTTAAGGGTCATTCTATGAAACTCATGCCTTTTGATAAGGAAATTTTAAAGTAATTTATTTGTAGGATTTAAAAATCTGTCAGACAAATACGTTGTTTAGTTTGAATAAATTGCTCTCTTCCATTTCAATCCAAGTTAATATTAGTGGTGCAACGGATCACAAAACTCATGGTTCGGATCATATTATGGATTTTGAGTCACGGATTGTATCATTTTTCGGATCAGCAAAAAAAAAAAAAAAAGGAAAACTTAATTTAAGTCCTTCTATACCACAGCAAAACTACTAGCTTTAATAAAGTTAGTATTAAAACAAGAACAATTACACAAATTACAAGCATAGATGAATACAACAAAACACAGTTGAACCAGTAGCATTGAGGTGCAGAAATTTAATAATTAAGTGTAAAATAACACAATAGTGCTCACTGCACAAGTTAAATACAGATTAATCTTTGTTAGAGCTGTGGTGTTTGATTAGCAGACAGAAGCAGGTATTTATTGGCTGCTGTCTCTTTAAGACCAAATGCACGGACCTAATACTGACACACACCGTTTTTTTCTCAGCTGTTTACGTTCACTTAAGACATAACCGACTGTGTTTACTAGAATACTTGCCAAAACGGATATTTTAAAGGGGTCATATGATGTTGCTAAAAAGAACATTATTTTTTGTATTTGGTGTAATGAAATGTGTTTATGCGGTTTAAGGTTCAAAAAACACATTATTTTCCACGTACTGTACGTTATTGTTTCTCCTCTATGCCCCGCCTTTCTGAAACGCATCGATTTTTACAAAGCTCATCGGTCTGAAAAGCGAGGTGTGCTCTGATTGGCCAGCTATCCAGTGCGTTGTGATTGGCTGAATACCTCAAGCGTGTGACGGAAATGTTACGCCCCTTACCATATTGTGATGCCCTGTCCGGCCGGAGCGACGAGACAAAAACATTAAAACCCATTATAAACGAGGCATTTGTTGCATCCAGTGGGCACATAATTACAGACTGACTTATACTGTCTTTTTACAGTAAAACAGCCGGCATTGTAGTCTACTCTACCAGGATCAGGAAACAGTCCTCCATAAAATGCGCTGGACACATCTGAATATTTGGGTTGAACTGTTCTGGAACAGTGTTGTAAATACAACTTAACCACTGATTTCTAGTCGTGTCCTCTTTTGGAAGGCCAAACAAAGTATTTCGGGCTTGCGGCAACCACATGTGACGACCCCTGGCTGGACTCCGCTTCGTCCACGGTGAAAGCCGATCCGGCGATCCACAGCACGAAGTTGATGTATTCCCTCAGCGACCAGCACGGATCAGCTCCAGGCATGACATGGCGGCGGCGACAACAACAATACTACAGCAAGAATAAAAGGTGCAATACTACACCTTCTTTCTTTGCGTGAACATTTGGGCGGCGTTATGCAAATCTTCCCACATAGTGACGTAGATATGTGGGGGTGTGTTAGAACGAGGCGTTTTAGGTAGGCGTTGCTGACTCTTAACTTTTATAAAGAATATCTCTTTGGATTTGAGACTTTAGTCTTTGCAACTTTACAGATCTTCTTTAATAACTTTGTGTGTATGTGAAAGAGAAATCAATTCGCTGTTCACGCGGTGTCTCTCTTTCTGCGTGTGCGAGCTTCGGGTGTGTGCGGCAGCGGCTGAGCGCATAGAAGACAGCGCGCAAGTTATATAAATTGCTTGAATGTGTAAACTGGCAAGACAAAACATGTGCAAATGATAAACTTTAACTCTATGATCGTTAAACTTAACAGTTAATCCGCAAATCACATGTGTGCCGAACCGTGCAGCCTGATCCGTACGGATCACGGATCATCTACGATCTGTTGCACCCCTAGTTAATATATTTTAATTTATGCTAAAATATAAATATGACTTGAAAAAAGTGTCAAGGTTGACAATTTAGAGTTTGAATTTACAAGCTTTTTGCTCAAGGTCGTGAAACTTCAATATGATTCTCAGAATGAGGATTTAATGCTTAAACTATTAATTGAACCAAGACTTAAGACAAAGTAATAACATGTGAATATTTGAAGGCGTCAATTCTAAATTCTAATTTTTTAAAATTATTTTTTATGTAAGATTATAACTTTAAAAGGGGAAAATGATCATGGTACATAACTTTGAGTCTTTTTAATAATACACTGGTAACTAAAATGTGTGTTATATACAGTGTGTATATATTTTTGACAGTGAATAAATAGATAGATAGATAGATAGATAGACAGATGATATGACATTTTAATTGTTAAAGAATGTATTTTTTCACAGATATAACTGTAGAAAATTTTTCAGTATCCATTGCACTGGTAAAAAGATTTCTCAACCAGTGAATCGACAAATTTACTCTCTTAAGCTTCCTTTCATCTGTTCTTCCTCTGGGTTCACAGTGGGGGCAAGAGTGAATTATTCCTCTGCAGTGTGCTGTCATTTACAAACCTATGGCTCCATTTTTCAATTAGCTGGAACGCATGATCCCTGGCTGAGATGAGCTGAACATTGTTCCTTGTCTGAATCTTCTTTGTATCTGAAAAAACATCAGTATGTCCTTTGTGCTTCAGTTACACTTTAAACACTGTTACCTTCTGGTCCAACACACACTCATATATACTTATTTATTTAATAAATAAATACATTTATTCATGACTATTTGTTAGTTGGAATTGTTGGAATTCTCAGGAACCTTCTAAGTTCATACAAGTGAAGATAATAGAACAAGGACAGTTGGGTGTTGCTTTTAAACACTGTAAAAGGTTGAGTTACTGTACTTGAGAACACAGGACGTCACGTGAATGACTGGAATTCATAAAGAAACTAACTTATGAAATAATTAGTAATATTCTGTTCATTTCCCGTCTTCGCCTCTTCCATTAGAGTCCACTGGAGTTCTAATATATAGTATACATAAAATACACAATATGATCACACTCCTTAAGGCTCTATGGCTGTAGAACTTGCACACGTTTGTGTATATGTGTGAATTAGTGTGTGTAAAGACATTACACTGCAGAGAAGTGAAGCCTAGCAGAGCTTCTATGTGACTCATTTGGTAAGTGGGTTAATTAGAGTGACCCACTAAAGAGAAGCAAACATGTGTTTTAATGTGAGGTTAATGATAAAAGTGCTTGCTGCAGGTCAGGACCACTGGGAGCTTATGAACACCCTGAGAGACTGTATCCTATACATTAAATGTCTCAGACTCCTGAATCGGATCAAGAAAGGGTTCCTCCTGTCTAATCATACAAGTAAAACTTATTTATGGTCATCAAAGCAATATAATATATACAATACACTTGTTTTACAGTATATGAGAAACTATACAGTGAATATGCATCTATATTTTATTGGCTAGAAAAAATAACAACTTAACAGAAAGCAGGAGTGTTTAAGAAGTGATATTCCTTTTATTTCTTTGGACATATCCTTGAAATCTCTAACTGAAAACAGACAAGCATATGGCTTTATGTTTCATGGAATTTTAGATGAAATGGCCAGACAGACAGAATGTATTAAAATGTATTGATTTGTTTTGGCAAGTACTATGACATTAGTCTATAGACCCTGGGTACTATTAATGACAACCATCATGTGATCATCATCATATGTGTGTGTTTCAGCCACACCTCCTGGTCACATTGTCCAAACGTGACAGATTGGAGTGAGTTTGAGTCCACGTGACTCGGGTCCTGAGGCTGGTCACATGCTAGAACAGATTGATTATTGTGTGGGGTTGAGAGAGGGAGTTAGAGTGTTTTAAGTGATTATTCTTATATCATTCTGTAAGGCACTAGCCGTTCTCACCGGTTCATATATTGCTGACTGCTCAAAAGAGTGCTGCACATCTGGTCCAAGCTGCTGGCTATTGTAAGGGGCTCTAAACATCTGTTTGATCTGTACACAGTCAGACAAGAGATGACACATGCCCTCTGTGCTTTCCCATGCTTGGCCACTGATGTATTATGGGTTGTGAGTGACCAATGCATGTCAACTAGATGGCCTTGTGCATGTGCTTCAGTCTTTAATTCTTTTGTGTATGGACTCGTAATGCTTTTGTTAATTATTTCTAGTGGAATATGTAAGGAGTAATTGATGACATAGTTTAATTTTTGAACACTATTATTATTATTAATAATTTTATTCCAATAATAATTAAACAGTCCGACATCTAACAACAACAACAACAATTATTGTTGCTGTTGTTGTTGTTGTTGTTATTTTAGCTTGCTTATTTATTTATCTATCCATCCATCCATCCATCCATCCATCCATTATAGGATGGATGTAGGGAATTACTATTATTGCAAATGTTTCAACTCAAATTATTATTATTATATACTGTATATATAATAAATACATTGTTGTTATTATTATTTATTGTTGTATTTGTTTGTTTGTGTGCTTGTTTATATATTGTCTTAATAATATTGCATTCATGTTGTTAGGAATCATGATAATTGCAAGTTTCCAACAACAACAACAATAATAATAATAACAATAACAATAATAATCATTGTTATTGTTATCAAAGTACCATAGACTTGCTAACATCAATTATCCTTTCTTGTCATTTTGTGCTTTCCATTAGCTGTGCTGCTAAATATGGTGATACACAAGGACAGGTACACTTTACACTAATGGATACTAACTCCAGGCCTCTAAATATTTTATGTGCACATGTAGCACATTGGCCTGGCCTAGACCACTGAAGAAGTCCTAATGTGTAAATGGCAGTGGGGTCCAACAGAGACAGTTGAGATCAAGATTGGTGAGAGAAGAACATTATGGCATTCAAGTCTAGAAGCTTCCAGACCTCTCTGCTCTCTTCCGGGGACGGAAGTAGCAAACAGATGGAGCGCATCTGAGAGCAAGTGTAGCGTTTACCATAGATACACCTCCACCAGCAACAGCGTGATCCTCGCCACAGGATCATGCTCGCCACAGATGGCCAGTGTTGTTGTTTTTTGCAGATTTTTATACATTTTCTTGCCAGCCTGTCTTGTATATTTCTTAAAAAAACATTCATCTGCATAAAAAAGTGCTTATCCAAAAGACTGGAAAAATGATAGAAATTCAGTGGAAGTATCTTAAAGATACAGCAGCACAAAACAGCCTTTCATTTTAAAGGGGTCATATGATGTTGCTAAAAAGAACATTATTTAGTGTATTTAGTGTAATGTAATGTGTTTATGCGGTTCAAGGTTAAAAATTTTTTTTTTGCTCTATTGTTTTAAGGGTTAGAGAGAATGGTCATACAAAACTAAACTATGTTGCTGAAATTATAATTTTTTTTAAGTACTATGAGTAGAGAGTAGGGGTGTGTGATATTGACAAAAAATTTGTTTTATCGATAACAATAATTAGACGATATTTTGCTGACTCTGAGTGTGTTTTTGTGCTGATATCTTAAGGACTACTGTGGACAGCTGACACCTAATGTTTTTGATATTCTTCATATTCTGTGTGGTGGTCAGTTCACAGCAGTGATAGAAAGTAGCTAATCTTTTTCAATGAGTTTAAATTGATTTTTACCTTTTATGGGCATTTCTACCTTTATAAAGCCATTTTTTTCTAAAAGTGTGGATCATCTTTTGAGTCAAATTCTTACATTTAATCAGTCAGTTAGAATAAGACTTTGGGGCTTTTACCAGGCAAATTAAATCAGTATCAACAAAATTTATCTTTGCAATGCAGAGGAAACACAGAAGCTGCATCTGAAGTGGCATTTAGATGTATTTACACACTGTTTAATGCAGCTCAGAGGGACATGGAATGATTTAACCTGCAGTTACAAATGCATAAATAATGTTTTGCTATTTGAAATGATTTTTTTAAAAAAATGAAAAGATACCTTAAATGTGAAATTAAAACCGGCAAAAGGTGGAAGCAAGTCACTGTTAATAAGTGAGTCATTGAATCGATAGAACCGAATCATTTAAACGGTTGATTCATTCAGGAACGAAACACGTCATGTTGTTTAGAGACGCAAAACAGTGCTGTGGTTCTGTTTGGAATTATTATTGTAGACAAAATAGAGCAAAAACAGGCAATATGGTGTTTAAAACGTAAGTCTCGTAATATTAACTTGTTTATTGAACTATTGTATAAAATCAATATCACATTTGTAATCATGCTATTTTTGGAGAAAAAACATCTCTCTTTGCGTGATATTAACTATATGAAATTATAGATATATACAGTCGTGGTCAGAATTATTGACACCCTTGGTAAATATGATCAAAGAAGGCTGTGAAAATAAATCTGCATTGTCAAAAATTTTGATCTTTTATTTAAAAAATTCACATAAATCTAACCTTTCATTGGAAAATAAGAATTTAAAATGGGGGGAAATATCATTATGACATAAATGTTTTTCTCAAATACACGTTGGA
>NW_015626864.1:371692-451930 GCF_001515625.1 Sinocyclocheilus rhinocerous
TGAAGAGTTCATTTGCAAAAACCGATAACTCCGATAATTTTTATTTTTTCTTCTTCAGAAATAATCACGTTTTTTTTATTGCGCATTCCAAGTAATATCAATCAAACTGCAGTTGGGTTGTTTTGATTAAGTAATAATAACTTAAACAAATACAGGTAATTTACAAAATTAAAGTTAATTGAAAGTGTTTTTTTTTTTACATATTAAATTTTTGTTTTATAGCAAAAGCAGATAACTCCAACCGTCGTTTTTTTGGCAAAAGCAGATAACACTACATTTCATGTTTTAGAGTTTAAAAAAAACACTCGTTTAATCTTTAAACTTAAAACTTTAAACATCTCCTCAGGTGACAATGTAGATGCCTGACAAACGTTGTTGTTGTTGTGATCATAAACTGTATGGAAGTGATTAGACGCTTTTCCCTCACCATTGTAACGCACTGCTTTTGCAAGGTTCCGTGAAAACGTTTCAGCTTTTATTTTCCTTTTTCGCCCTGAAGAAGATATCACAGGTTCATCAAGTTCGTCGAAATGATCCATCCTCGATCACTTTTAGTCAGCTTGGACGAAACTCCTCTCAGATAGCACGTCTTTTCAAAGTGAAAGTAGCCTTGTCACCTGACCTGAATACACTTTTTTTTTTTAAGTGGCGTTTATCGTTTTTTGCAAATGAACTCTTCATATATATATATTTATATATTATAATTTTCTGTCCCCATATCTTGAATTTTGTGTTCATTCAAAATGCATTTTAATAGACTGAATCACGCAGTGAAAGAACGCACTCTAAATGTGTACGCGCACTAGTCTAACCTACTAGACTTCTTCACGTCATGTATGCGTGCACTCTGTAGTTGTGTTTTGTTTGGTTTTTGTAATATACTCAATAATGTCAAATCGCACATCGTTAAAACAACAATTACGATATTATCGCAGACGATATATATCGCACAGCCCTAGTAGAGAGGAGGTGAAAATATCATACTACATCACCAACAGACTAAAAAACTGTGTAACTATTTGAGTAATATTTTTCGATAGCATCTTACTAGCATCCTGGAGTTGTTTACCGCACACATTCTCTCTCTGTTGCCCTGTTTCTTGGCTAGGAGCTGATTGTTTGGCCTGTTGACAACCCTATTAATCTCAGTCCTGTATGGGCCTGTCCGCCTTCCCCAAAAAACTATATTTAAAATGCCTTTTGTAATGTAAAATGTTGTTAACCTTAAGGACGAGCTGACTGGACAAGGGTGATAGCTCTTATCACAGCTACTTTGTGGACAATCCATGAATTATACACAAGTGTTTAGCAAATGTTACCAGAGCTACCACTGCATTGATAGCCAGGATGTGTGTGGGTTGTGTTAGAACGGCTGTATTTCACTCATCCTCGCTTTGCTTATTAGTGGGTGAGATAAAATACATGCAGCTTTGGTTTTTTGTGGTTTGGACAAGAGCTGACTTAAGAACAGCCTCCTACAGTTTACCTGAATCCTACCTATACCATCAAAAGAGCCACAACAAAAGCATTTCACTTCACTTCAAACACGTTTTGTGTTTGTTTACTGTATTCATGCTAAAATCAAAAGCCCTTCACTTCTTTGATGGATTTTGTGAATTAAATGAAAAAATTTTACAGTTTGGTCTACACTCTTAACATTGATGAGGACTGTTTGAAACTAGTTTTTCCACTAAAACTTTGATGCGCATCGTCTCAGTTTAATATGTGAACATAGCAAATTATGCGATCTCAAAACAATCAGGAAAAAAGGCATTACATGCAAATTTTTAAATCATAACATGTAAATATATATAGTCGCCAGTGGCGACCTCAGCAAAAACTTCACTCGCAAATTAATATTTTAGTCGCAGTCTGGAGCCCTGCTTTGTCAGTTACAGATTTGAAAAACAAAAGGGTGGGAATAAAGAACCCTAAACTCTAACACAAAGAACCATTTCAGCATGAAAGGGTTCTTCAGAATGCTATGGTTCTAAATAAAACCATTACTGCATGTAAAGAACCTTTAAAGAACCATCTTTTTTTTAGAGTGTAGGGATGCACAATATTTATTATAATTATTAAATGATATTGGACATTTAATTGTATATCCTATTATTTTTATTTAATTTTCCCTATTTTTACATTTATATCAATACAAAATCAGCCATTAATCGGTTATCAGTCATAATATGAAAATAATTATCAGCTTATCAGTATCGGCTACAATGCATCCCTAATTAAAATTTCTGCCATAACTAAGATAGAATTCATAGAAATCCTCCATGACCCCGTCTGCATCCGTCTGTGACCCTGAGGTTGAGAACATCTGCCATAGTGCCATTCAGTGTTTCTCCTGACTCATATCAATTATTGAATAATGTATTATGTTATCTATCCTTCTGTCTTTATGTTACTTTACTGTACTTTACTTTAGAGAGGCTAAAAACATATTTTTCTCTTTATTATGTAATTGAAGCTATCGGAGTTCCCTCTGTGCATTCTTACATGCAGAGAAATATACACATATAGACAGATGGATACAAACACTATATTGCTGGTTCTCTTAGTTGGCAAAGACAATAATAATGCAAGATAAAAAAAGGATATATTGACTTTTTTCACTCACATCAGTACTCACACAAGTGTAATTCTTATGCAATATTCATTGGACAGATAAGAGCACACAATACACAAGTGTTACTATGAAGGTGTGATTTTTCCACTTATACATTAATATAATAATTTCCCATGATAGAAGAATTCAGGCATAAATGTGCTTATAATTCTTTAGATGATAATAGAGCCCAATGGAAAAAACAGCACAAACACATTCTTTTATGTGGTTTTCTTCTGTGTAGAATACTTTCCAGTGAGTATTAATTCAGAAGACATTATTACTGTCTTAAGTGACAGTCCCACTGGTGCAAACTGGGGTTAGGATAAGTGTTCAATTCTTAAGGGATTTCGAACCAGACACCCCCTGGATACCAACCCTGAACTTTTACCACTATAAAAAACCCATTACATCCTTGTTGAGCAATCCAATAACTGATTTTACTAAACAGATCAGGATTATAAATAGGTTTAAAGTTATCACACACAGACAACTCTGTAATGCACTCTTCAATCCAGACATATTTGAAAGCTAAAATCAGATCAGTGGCAGAACCACATTCAGTGATCTCCTCTTTAACAGTACTTAGTGGCAATGAAATATTGTGGTTTTATTGTCCTTAAATGCAAGAGGAATATTAAGCTTTTAGTCTCTCTTGATGCTTGCCTTGCTTTTTTATATGTTATGGATCTTATATACCATATACCACAGTGTTTGCTGCATTGTTGCTTGGAAACACATTTGCTGACTTGCTTTCTGTATAAAAGAAGGTCTGTAATACACATCCATTTATTTTGCATTTACTTGAATGCAAGCAAGCAAGAAAAGATCCATTAATGCACATTAATCAGACTTAAGAATGCATTAATATTTTCCCTGCTATATTATTAGTGTTCTAAGCAGTTATAAACACCCTCTATTGGTGTAGTGGCTTTTTGATTAATTGAAATGTTTGCGAGAATGTAATCTGACAGATTTTCTAGGTTATATAACTCCATTGGTCAGAGTAGCATATAATGGAATGTTCAGTCATGTTGTTAAAATCCACACATTCAGACTGCACTGTGGAGACCTGCTGTCTGCTTTTATTCCACTCATAAAATATTGTTGCCATACCACATAAACATAAAATGACAGTAACTGCTCTCTTTTAAGCAGTTAACTTTTAACCAGCAATGCACTGCAACAGCTCAGTGCTTTTATTGTATTATTGAATTTACGTCAAGACTTTGCATTATATGTTTTATGATTTTCAAATGCTTTTTTTTTTTCATAAACCGAATAGCCAAATAATATCCTTTTCCCACTTAAAGGGATATAAATTGAAAATTCAGTCTTTGTTTACTCACCATCATAATTTTTCCAATGTGCGTTCATTTCTCCATTGTTTTTTGGTCCCCATTGAATTTGTTATTGTATGGATATAAACAATTTTACTTTATTTTTGATTAAATGCAGCTTTGGTGAGTGACTTCTTTCAGAAACATCTTACCGACCCCAAACTTTTGAAAGGTAGTGTATCTTATTTTGTGTTCCACAAAAGAAATAAAGTCATACAGCTTTGGAATGATATAAGGGTGAGTAAATGATTTTTCATTTTTGGGTGAACTTATGGCTGGACAATAATTCAATATCAATATGTATCGCGATATAATTTTTTTCAATAACGGTGATATGATTTTTAAACACATTTCCGATATTTCGATATTTCAAAAAACATTTTCGTAAACTGAAAAAAAAAAAAAAAAAAAAATAAATGAAAAACTAAAACGAAACGAAACTAACAACAGTTATCGCAAAACTTACTGAAATAAAATAATAATTATCAAAAATAAATAATCGTTTTCGTAATCATTACGTTCCCAAATGTGCATAAACTACATACTTAATTCTTCATAAATGAAAAGAACATATTTAGATATGACTTTACTGTTAAGTGCCATTGTCTCTCCTTAAACTCTGCAGTGTATAGGCTATGCGGCCGTTAGTCATTTACAGAAGCATTAAAAATAAATCTTAAAAATAAAATGATATAGGCTACAGAAAGCGAGCAAGGAGTGCTCCCAAGCTGTCATTCACTTCAGCTGCAGCGCCAATGGCTAGAATGCGCAATGCTGCAAATCCAATGTTGAGGCTCCGCCATTATTATTGAATTTCATTAGTCCCACTTATTTATGCGCGCTTGTACGCGGGAAAGTGAGCAAGACACGACAGTTACGGTATCATGATTATAGTTAAATAAGATGAAAGACATAGGCTATAATATAAAGAAATTAGCACAAAAGATTTTTATTTCAGATAAATAGTGTTCATATCGATATCGGAATTATATCGTATCGACCGAAATTAAGAAATATATCGTGATATAAATTTTGGCCATATCGTCCAGCCCTAGGTGAACTGTTCCTTTATAATTGTGTGTAAATTCATTAGCTTGAAGAATCTGTGTCCTCAATGCAGAATTTTTTGAGAATGTCAAGTATTCAAGTATTTACAACAACATCACTAGAAAGCAAAACTGATCCAGGAATATTTTAGGCAGTTTTTGAGATTTTTGATGCAAAATGCAGCAAGTAAATGGATTATACCTTCTTGGCTGAGATATTTCTTTATTATTAAGACTTGCACAGACATACTGACCCAGATCACAATATTTGTAGTTTATAAAGAAAAAATGAAGCCATGCTGAAGGTTGAGGTTTGGTATGAAGCGCTGGGACAGTTTAATCTGTTTTGTTTTAAAATAGCTGATGTGAAGGACAAGTTGCATCATCGACACAAGACACAACAGATGCTTTGAATTACAGATCTCAGTGCTTACAGTGCTGTGCTTTGGGTTACACACAACCTAACTGTACAGAGTTTTCTGGTAATGGTGAAGTCTTTCTCTTGCACTGGAAACAGAATAGCATCAGTCAACCGTGCTGCTATTTCAGCCGAGTGTTCTATTTATAAATTCATTTTAAGAAAAAATGTCTACCATAATATATTTTTTACATTTATGCTGTATAATTTATACTTTATACTATACATTTATACTGTACAAAAAGTGTGTTTCCTTCGGTCTGAGGAGGACAATTCAGTCTGTTTTTGAATGAGCTACTTTATGGCACACAGGTCTGTTTTAGTAGGCATCAATTTCAGATTTACACGGCCCTAATGTCACGTAAGCCAAACAATAGCCAACAAATGTTTAGACGTCCTCTTCTTGTCTAAGTGGCCCGATACCAAACGCCGATACCACACAGCATGTGATAAGTGCCATATTCAGACAAAGAAACACCGACAACAGACAGCAGAATAGAGTTATTAGAGATTAAAGATGCCTACGAAGTATATGTATGCAATGAATATAAAACATTCAGTATTAATGCCTGTATAGCTGATTTGCGCCAGCTGGTAAGCAAAGCACGCTGAGTGGATTGAGCGCGCGGCGGCGCAGATGCACAACTTTATTGATGTTCGCTCACTTAGCACGCATCATTTGGATTAAAACTAAATCATAAATATAAGACCATTTATAGGGGCATTCACTATAAACGTCATTTATTTTTACCCTTAAGCATACACGACTTTCTGGAGTTCAGAAAGTTCAGAAAAATTGAAGGAGTTCAGAAAGTTAAAAAAATTGAAGTTCAGGTTTGCATGAACCTGGTTGACAGCATGCCCAGGAGACTATATGCTGTCATTAAGGCTAAGGGTAACCCGACAAAGTATTGATAGTTGTGTAAATATTGACAGCTGTATGAATCATTTTTGGTTTATTGTAATCCATTACATACCTTTCTATCAAAGTTATCTGACATTATCAAGCTGAATTTGTTCTGACACAGAGTTCTTGTCATATTTTATTACCATTTTCTAAACTATAGCGAATAAACTGTGATAATGTGAGAAATGTTGAAGGTGTCTGAATAAATTTTGGTTTGACTGTAACTAACATTATACATACTCTATTGGTTTCTGTACCCAATATTTAAAAAATTTACAAATGCAATGAAAATATTGGTATCGGTACTCGGTATCGGCAAGTACCAAAAATAAAAGTATCGGTATCGGGCGAGTACTGGAAAAAGTGGTATCGGTGCATCCCTATAAAATAGAAAACAGTTATTTTAAATTGTAACAATATTTCACATTATTACTGTTTTTGCTATATTTTTGATCAAATAAATGCAGCCATAATGAGCATAAGGGACTTTTTTCATACACATACATAAATAAATCTTTCCCACCCCAAACGTTTGAATTGTAATGTATCTCTTTTGTGTTCCACTAAAGAAAGTGAAATAGTTTGGATTGATATGAAGTTAAATGATGAGTAAATGATGACAGAGTCTTTATTTTTGAGTGAACTATCCCTTTAAAATTGTGTGTAAATCAAATAAAATGCGAAATGGACTGGCTTTTCATGAGTCTGCGAGAGTAACCTAGTAGTATTTTGAATAATATTTGATATTTGGTGGTTCTGATGATTTTGTCAGGTTGGCATTAAAAAGCTTTTGAGTTCAAAGTCAGCACAGCATTAAACATGCAATTATAGTCATTTACCACTCTGTTTTCCTCCTTCTTACCGGCCAGTTACATCAATGAAAAGGTCTTTATGCTGTTATTTTCCTGAAAGGGCATGTTTCCCCCCGTGTGGAGCGGATGTGTGCGATTATGTATGTGGATGTGATAGAAAGTTGCTGAGTGTGTGTGTGTGTGTAGGGTGGAGTGAAATGGCTACAAGGCACAGTGTGTGTGTGTGTGTGTTTATTTCAGGCATTCAGTTAAGACAACAGGTTGCCTTCATGTAGAATGAGTAAGCAAGGAAGAGGGAGAGAGGAGGAGGCAAAATTAGAGTCCTCCCACATATTATTTGAAATGCAAACAAATGTTGTCCCACTTTGTTTAGAACAGAAAGTCAGTGGATGTTTGTCCTTTTAAAACCCTCAAGGCTCCAATTATCTCTGAAAAATAGAAAATGTCCTTAAACACTTATATTTTTCTTCTGTTGATAGTACATTTTCTTCTTGTAAACAGCTATTGTTTATTTTTGCTCAGGGGAGTCCCCCCTTCTCTGTTCTCATTTTGTTTCTTCAGTTTTATTTTTCTCATGAGTTGTACTGAAACAACAGGACTTTTGGATGGAAAGCCGACACCCATGTGACCAAACAATAGCACAGACAGAGATACTTGGGCAGGAGGCCAGGGTTTACTGGTTTCACCCATTACTCAGGTTGAGCAGGGGTCACGGAAACGCTGATACGGAGAGATCAAGAGAACAAGGGTGAAATATAGCTGCAAGCAGCAATGGCGGGCCCAAGCCGTCAGTGCAAACGCCACCCCGGAGGCATCAGGAGAACGGTGCACAGTGGGCACATGCATTTACAGTAACCGTCTGGCAGTCTGGTTTTAAGGGATACGGCAATTAAAGGGTTAAGGGATCAATAGGGCCCTGCGCCTTTCTGGCTTGGGCCCTAATAATGAGCACACACAATCCAGATCCAGATCAGAGAGGTGTGAACAGCCACCTGACTGATTCAGATTCAGCTCCACTTCACTTTTCAGTTACAGTCAGTCCAGTAGATTGGTCAGGCTGATTTTGCATTAAAATAAGATGTATTGTTCTGAAAATAAGCAGTCAATGACATGACTTTTTTTGTCCTGATCAAGTAATGTATAGATGTAAATTAATTACATTACTAATGATCAAATAAATTTTTTTTGGTATATAGCAAACAAGTACACACTTGCACATGCTTTTGTTGCACTCTTCCTTCTGAGTTTCTGCATTTCCCATCTTATGTCCACATCTTCCTCTTCTCAGGCATGTGACCCCACTGTCACGCTCTTAATTGAGAGTCATTATACAATTACCTACATGTAAGCTGATGACAGCTTGAGTTTTCACTTTATATGCCTCTATTCGATTATAACTACTTAACTTGTTTATAGATATCATGTTTTACATGCGACAGTCTGTCAGGCAGCACTGCATTAAGTTACAGGAATCATGCAGAGCTCATTTTAGCCATGTAACTTCAGTGATGCCCTGAACTGCCTCTTACCCATACATACTCAAATTGAAAATGTATGCAATTGGCACTACATGTTTACCTGAAGTTGCATATACTAATTGACTCACTATACAATATTAGACATTCTTTTGTTTATATATGCCAAGTAATATAAATAATATAAAAGTAATGAAATAAATAATATATGTACATATTTTAAATCAGCATAAATTATAGGCAGTACAATACTTTGTCATTATTATTATTATTATTCATTATTATTATTATTTATTTAGCACTAGTAAGTGCTAAGTATCTCTGAGTAAAGTGTTAGACTTCTAATATATCATAAGAATTTGATGATCTAGAATTCTTTTTTTTTTTTAGAGTAAAGCAAATATTTAATATCTTAAATGTTTATTTCTGAGAATAAATGCACATTTATGACATAATTTAAAACACAGGACTGTAGGATATCATGGAAAACGAAGGATATCCATCCTGCCTGGTTTGAATATGCCTTCTTACCTCCATATATTTGGATGTGCCTTCTTACCTCCATATACTGCCTGCTGCTTCTGGTTTGATAGCAAAATATCAAACTGTCATTAGCTAGTAAGGTCACGACTGGAAAATGTCGTCATGGAGAGCATTACGTTGCAGTCTGTATGACCTGTGGTGGTGTGGAAAGTGCTGATCTAGGATCAGTTTTTGCCACTTAATGTATATCCTGAAGTATGACAGGCATAGCTGTTCCTGGATCAGAACTGATCAGCATCGGCTGGAGGAATTTTCAGCTGTGTGTTTGTGTGTGTGTGTATGTGTGTGTGTGTGTGTGTGTGTGTGTGTGGTAGGGTAACTTGAGCTGCTCCTCGGGAGCTCAGGCACGAGTCGACCGTGATATAATCCCTTTGACTAGTGACCAGACTACTGCCACCTCTCATTCCTGTGTGACTGTTTGCTTTTCCATTATGATGAGCTTGTGTCCTTGGTTTTCATGAGAGCTTAAGCAGTAAATTTGCTCTGATTTCTCTTATTATTCAGAACAGGCCATCTTAGTTCAAGCGAATAGTTCACCCTAAAATAACATTTGTCATCATTTACTTGCCCTCATGTCATTCTGAATTTACATGCTGTTATTTTTTCTATGTAATAGAAGCGTGAAATATCTTCTTTTGTGTTTAATGAAAAAAAAAAATGCCAGCATATAAGTTTAGAACAACATGAGGGTGAGTAAATAAGCACTAGATAAAGTGTAAACTGTTCCTTTAACAGTAAATATACCATGATTCATCCAAGATTAAACTGTTTGTTTTCAGTGTTAGCTAACTAGTGTTGGTGGATGTTGGGTCATCCCAGACCCATCAGGTGCCTAGAAGAACACAGAACAGGCTCATTCATTGTGTGTGTTGTACTGTCTGTGTGAGTGTGTGTGTGTGTTTTAGTGCAGTGGATTAGGTGGGATTATGGGGCTCAGGGTTCACTGAGCCTTTGACCAGCTGCTCAGTGCCGTCTGCTTAAAGCCAACTTTCTAACACAGAGAAAACATAGAGAGTGAGAGGAAATCAGAAGACTTCTTTGTGGTTTAAGCCTGTTTATAGTGGAATTTTCTCTCTGAATGTGACACTGAAGGTGTCACATTACTAGAATTATTATTGACTAATTTTAATTGCTCATTTTAATAACCCCATTTAAAATAGAATAAAAATGCATTATATTTAGAAGAAATACATTGTTTTGTATTTAAAAAAATGCTAAAATATTGCCTTTTTAGGATTTATTTACATTGTAATTTTTTCTTGAAAATTAAGCAAACTTTCTGAATCAACATGACCATAGCTGCTATAATCTGGAATTTTTTTCCTTTTTTTATTTGTAATTCCCATTATTCTCAGTGTGAGTAGTGGGAATCGTGTTCAAATTGGATTTTTTTAATACTGTATATATGATATGTATGTGAGTATTTTATTTTATAAGTATTTTTATAAATACTTTATGAATACTATTAAATATTATTATATTAATAATAAAATAATGATGTAAAAATGTGCTTAATTGTCATGAAAATAATGTCACTATTAAAAAATCTAATTATTCTCTAAACTATGCTTCCTTTTCTGTTGAAAGCATAATATATTGTTTTCTTTGATTTTTTTGTTTTTTGTGTGTGTGTGTGAAAGTGTTTTGTGCGTTTTATCCTTGAATTTGTTTTCTGTTGAATGCATGTTATCATTTTAGGGTAGCTGAAAGACATTTTGAGTAATTTGTGTAGGGTGGATGGTGTCTGAGCTCTCTGCAAGGTCAAAATCACACACATACACAGACACACAGAGGCATAGAGATGCACGAGTCACAAAGAGAAACTTCAGATTGATTTCCTGTGGGTATTTTAGGATTTTCCATGATGAACAAGGTGATGCAGAGATTTTGACTTTGCTGTGGTCCATGACGTAAGTCTTGGATTTAATTTGTATATCTTAATTGATGTTGTCAACAGTTGACCAAGACCTCATATGTGTTTAAATTCCTGCCAAAACCTAAACACTTAATGCCAAATACAAGAACATTCAACATGTTCTCAATGTCCTTTATATGAAAGATATCCGCATGCATGTCCTGTTGCATGCAGTGCTAGATACAGACATTCTTTGAAGGGGTAATAGCTCATATTTCTCATTTTACGTAAGCGCTTAAGAGGCTCGGCCCGGATTTAATCCAGCCCTGACGGAGAGGGAAAGGCGGAGCCATACAGCAGCCAATGCCGTCACGGTCGTTGACACTCGCTGCGGTTGCAGAAAGGTTACTTGTAATGCTGGAATGTAAAGACACATGGTGTTAGGTGACTCCCTTTACCCTGATCTAAGATCAGCTTTCCTTGCATAATCCAAACCTATTAAAGCTGGCGTGAAGTCACCAGCAGTAGCAAGAGCAGATGCTTCAGAATACCACATGTTGAGTGAAGTATTAGTAACGAAAAATGAAGAGGGAAATTAAGATATGTGCAAACCTGCTAGGATGAATATTTCACGCTGTTGGTTTTATTGCCACATAGTTTTCTGCTTTTTGCTTTTACTTAATGTAGTACGGGAAATGAATGCAAAAGGCAGTAGCAGTGGGCATCATCACTATTATAGTATTTCTCATATTAACCCCTATTGTAGGTATTAAAGGGATAGTTCACAGAAAAATAAAAACTGTCATCATTTACTCAGCCTAATGTCATTCCAAACCTGTAATACAGTCTAGTGTTGTTTCAATTCAGAGAAAAAAGGTCATACAGGTTTGAAACGGTGTTATTTTAGTGTTACATAAATATATATAATAATTTTTATTAGTGGAAATAGCTTTTATTCTTATATTTTCAGGTTTCACATTTTGTTATGGGCTTTTGTCATTTTTATTTCATTTTTAAATATTACAAATTAGGTTCAATTATTTTTAAGTTTTAGTTTTTATTTATTTCCATTTAGTAATTTTTAGTGCTTCAACTTATTTTTAGTTGCCAGAGCGACATTTGTAATGTATGTTGAGTAGGGCTGGGGTGAATCGATACCCAGCCCTAATGTTGAGTTTTAAGTTTTTAATCTAATATTTATAATATATTTTGTTTCAGCTTTATTACAACAAAATTTTTTTTATTAGTTTTAGTTTAATTAAAGATAACAACCTTGGTTTAGAACAACAAGAGGGTGAGTAAATGATGACTGAACTTTCATTTTTGGGTCAACTGTTCCTTTAAAAGTGTAACATTAAATGTAGATGAATAATATAGTATATCATGCAGTTTTATAATTTTTGCCTGGTGGGTGATAAAATGGGTCAAGTCATATCTAGAGACTAGACTACCACCTAGCAACCACCTTAGCACCTTAGCAGCTCTCTCTGTCTTTCTCTCTCGTTCTTTGTTATGAAACTATGTTCCTCTGCCTCAAATCAAGCATGACAGGAACCATAAGTTCTGCATCTGCTCTCTTTCTCATCAGAGCAAACTCTATAGTTGTAGCTCAAAGCTGGTTCCTCATTTGTGCACCTGTTTTCTCCAGTGAGTGGATCTGACCTGTGAACTCGAGGCAGGCCTGCCGACCGTGTCAGTACTGATTAACGAGTGTGTTCTCAAACAGGAAGCAGTCACATTGGATGGATGATGCATGAATATCTATGAATAAATGAATAATACACTCTCTCTGTCTCTTTGTTTCAGTGTACAGGAGAGGAGAGCTGGGTGGACAGCAGGACCATTTATATTGGACATAAAGAGCCTCCACCAGGAACAGAAGCGTACATTCCACAGAGATTTCCTGACAACAGAATCGTCTCCTCAAAGGTCAGATGTGCTCAATGGCCAAACAGTTATCTGAACCAAAAACAATACATAAGGGATGATGTACAGTGAGCCGATCATTATCGCAAAATAAACTCATAAAACATGATCAGGACATATGGTTAGGTGGTTTTATATCACCATGGCTGGCCCTTTTTGTATTCCAATTTATATATATATATAAAGTTTAATATGTTAAATATTTTAGATAATAGCTGTATTTGCATTAGAAAATGTATATTAAATTACATTTATTTTTCTTAAAACATTGACCCATTTTTGCTTGTTTTAAAGATAAAGTTTTGTTTTGTTAAACTTATCTCTTTTTCTCCACAGTATACTTTCTGGAATTTTATACCGAAGAATCTCTTTGAGCAGTTCAGAAGAATCGCCAATTTCTATTTTCTGATCATCTTTCTAGTGCAGGTTTGTGATGGTGTCTCTTATGGAAATTGTCCTATTAGCATGAGCTGACCTTTCTGTGACAGCATGATGTGTGATATTTCCCTCTCACCATCTTTCTCTGTAGCTGATCATTGACACACCTACCAGTCCTATGACCAGCGGTCTGCCTCTTTTCTTTGTCATCACTGTCACAGCCATTAAACAGGTGAGAAAAGACCCCTAACTTTCCTCTCTAATAGGTGTCATTATTAAGTCACTCCTTCACTGGTCTCTCTGCTTGTACCTCTAAATCTCTGCAGGGCTATGAGGACTGGATCAGGCACAAAGCGGACAACGCTGTAAACCAGTGTCCAGTCCACGTCACCCAGCATGGCAAAGTCGTACGCAAACAGAGTCAAAAGCTACGGGTGCGTGAGCACATAGAATGAGTATAAAATCTGGGGCTCACACCATATAGATTAGTGAATTGTGCCATTAGCACCACCACATGGATTTGAAAAACACGACTGTTTTCAAACAGGTTTCCCTGAACAGTTCTCTTTGTTTTCCATTGGTGAAACAAACTTATACCATTGGTTGGGCTGCTCATGACACTTAAATGAATAGCAGTGTTTTGAAAGTCCCACAGTGTTTGTATTTTTGTGAAATCAACTTATAAATGGCTTAATATCTATGCAAATTAACCTGGCATATGAAAATATTTTAATGCTAAAAAATACAAACTTCAGCTCTGAAAATTTGTTTTTTTTTTGTTATTATTCTCAGAGAAATAAATCAAAGTTTCGCTCTACTAACCAGCTTTCTGCTTACACAGCCAGCTTGCTGTTTGGAAACAGAATGTTGGCATGTCAACAAGCAGAATGACAGTGTACCCACGTAACCCACAATGCACTGGGAATCTTTTGTTATTTAATTGTGAAACTATTGCTCTCTCACTCTCTTTCAATATAGAATATAAAATTGTATATAAAACTTGAAAAGCACAGTGAAAAACACTGGAAGCTGTGATGATAAAGAGAGAATGTGCTTGAATACTTACCATTACAGCTTTTCATACTGATAATCCGGTCAGCATGTGTAATCCGTTACACAGCACATGCAGACAGGCCAGTGGGAACAACTACCAGGATCAGGATTTTCATTTTTTTAGATTCATGAATATGATTTTTTTACATACTGAAATCATTATAATCATTATTAATCTGTATTTAGGTCAGTTCAGAAGTATATTTAGATATTCATAACACAAGATGACCAAGAAAAGATGAACACTTGATGACCCGTTCTTAAAGCAACACTATGTAACTTTTGGCGCTCTAGCGGTTAATAAACAGAACTGTACGCATCCCGCGGAAGAACATTCTAACTGGAGCTACTTCTCCAAGTTTATGTCTATGGCGATTCACGCAGGTATGTGTTACTCCGCAGCGGTGACGACCCGAATAGGCTACAATAGTCCGAATATAAGCACTTATTATAAGTGTACCGTAGTGATTCGGGATAAGACAAAAAGGCGGTTTGGAAGATTAATTCATTATGTACTCGCTCATTATATACATTTTGCAAATTTTGAACACAGAAAAGTTGCATAGTGCTGCTTTAAAGTCACAGTGTGTATTTTCTGCACCACTAGTGGTAACAAATGGAATTGCAGTTTGTTTCAGTGTCCTGAGGTAGCAACATTTGCTCAACCAGTGGTGTGAGTTTGGTGCAGGATTGCTGGTTTTGTCCAAACAATGGCTGTTGGAGACTGTTTGGAATCAGTCATAAGTTTTGCAGTTGGTATGATGTTGCTAGTGACACACAAATTATACTCTTCACCTATAAGTATAAACCAAGAGAGATTTTAACAAACTTTTTCCTACTTATAAAACTACAACACAATATAAAATATTCTCACTTTTGGTTTCTTCAGGTTGTTATTTGATTCAAACTGTTACTGTAAATGTTGAATTTGACCCTTTCTTGTCTTTCAACCTTTCAGGTGGGTGATATTGTCCAGGTGAAGGAGGATGAGACGTTTCCATGTGACCTCATACTGCTCTCCACCAGTAGAGAAGATGGAACATGTTTTGTCACAACAGCCAGCTTAGATGGAGAGTCCAGCCATAAGGTGATTGGTCATTTTATAGCAAGGCAAATATTACTGTTATTATTCCTAAAACCTAACATTAGGGGTTTATTCTAAACTGTTACATTGTGACTGAAATGTCTTGGCCGGACTATATAGCACACTGACAGCAATTCTTATTAGATGGGAGAGGGAAGAGAAGTTTTTGACCTTGGAATGCCTACTAGGTTTCTCTTGTGCTCTCCTCTCTATATAAAGACCTATTATGCAGTTCAGGACACAAAGGCATTCAACACAGCAGAGGAGGTGGACACACTGCACGCTACGATAGAATGCGAACAACCCCAGCCAGACCTCTACAAGTGAGTGATACACACATATATCAGCAGTAAACACATAAACAAATGCTCTATCTTACAAACACTCACTATGTATAGAACTACTGTTGGACTGGCACAACAACATGTCACACACTCCAGATACCCCACTTAACTACACACACACACATTGATATAGAGCCCAGACTAGACATTAATTTCTTTCTTTTTCTCCTCTTCTGCTGTAGATTTGTGGGACGCATCAATATTTATTTGGATCGAGACGAGCCCATCGCGAGGTAAATCTATACTCAGGAAATTGACTCTTAATTAAGGGGCTAGTGTGTGAAAGATTGAATTCAGGAGGGACACTTTATCATTTTCATAGAACAAGTCTTGATGATTGGGTGAGTGGTCAGTGATGAGTGGGTCATGATGATTATGATGTTTTTTGATGTAAAAATCTTGAAAGTGGACCATAGAGAACGGTACAAAATAAAAAACAATTCATTAGGGCCTTTTGCACCGCGGGAACCTTTTCATAGTACCAGAATTTAAAATAGTCCTGCAAGTGTGACAGATGAATTTGCAGTACAATACATACACACATAGTGTAAAAAGATGTGAGCATAACTTTTTTGTAATCCTGCATTTGATCTGTTTGATTATTTTAGACCCCTGGGTTCTGAGAACCTGCTGCTGCGTGGAGCCACACTGAAAAACACTGAATACATACATGGTAATAAATAACAACACTTCGTATTTACATTTAATTTATGTGCATACACATTATTTATCTTTGCAGTCCATTTTTGTGCTCAGTCCAATCTTACTGATGTCAATGATGCTAAGATCCATCACTATAACCTGGTACAATGCTTATGTGATTTTTTTAGGCAATAGGAAGGGCAGGAGAACGAGAGGAAAGTTGCTGATTGAGTCGTTCTGTCACTCTGTTCCCACTGTAATTAAATGAGTCACTGAGGCTTGTGAGATTAGAAAGAAGTTCTTAATTGCTAGAGCGAGAGAGAAAGGGCGAGAGAGGGAGATGAATGTCACATTATACACGTGAGGATTCTAAGAGCAGGGCAAGCTCTAAAAATTTTTAACTTTGTTACAGCGGAGCTATTATGACATAATAGCACCGTACGGTAGAACAAAAAGAGCTCAGTTATGTAACAATGGCTTTTACATTATAAAATCATCAAAGAGGCTGTACAGAGATGGTCATAGAGGGGAATTACAATCTCACAATGCTCTTTTTCCTGTCTTGTTTCTCTAGCTGTGGCCATCTATACGGGCATGGAAACCAAGATGGCCCTCAACTACCAGTCCAAGTCTCAGAAACGCTCCGCTGTTGAAAAGTAAGACACGGTGATTGGCTTTTGATCAGTTTATCTTGCTGTCAGCATGTACAGGGTAATGCATTTAGTGTGCTTGTTTGTAAAGCAAATTGCGGGCTTCTGTATTTGATGTCACAAATTGTATCAAGTTGCACTCACATGTGTCTCGCTGACAATTCTGTCAGACAGATAGATGCAGCCATTAAGAAAACCATATAAAATATGTTTATATTGAACAAGCAGGTGTACTTTCAGAGATCTGCTTTCAGAGTTCGGATAACATTGACTTTTTCAATCAAATAAATGTTGATTTTTTTTTTAGACCATAATTTAATATAGATGTCATTCGCACAAAAGATTTTTTTTTTTCTGAAAAAGGATATGAGTGATTCAACTCACAGACCCTCAGGGAAAGTTACTGCAGTTAGATCTTGTCACCCTGATGTATGATATGTGTCTTTGCCATTAGGTCCAAAAATTATTATGCTCAGTCTGGGATCATTTAATCACTTTTTGTCCTTTTGCAGGTCTATGAACGCCTATCTGATCGTGTACCTCTGCATTCTGATCAGTAAAGCTCTGATCAATACTGTCCTGAAGTATGTCTGGCAGGCCAACCCAAACAGAGATGAGCCCTGGTACAACCAGAAAACTGAGACTGAGAGGCAACGGCATGTAGTACGTGCTATAAAACAATGCTTATTATTATAATAGTTTTTTTTAAATTTAATTTTTAATAATTTTTTTTACGTTTAATTTTTAATAATTTATTATAATTTATTATTCCTTTTATATTTGTTATATATGTATTGTTTTATTTTATAAAAAATGAAGATAGTTGAAAAATGAAAAAGTAATTTAGCTTTTTTAGAGAATGACGAATTCTGTTGAGTGAAAACTTTTTTTATTAAATATTTATATATTTGTTTTTATTAAATATTTCATTATATTAATGTTTTTATTAAAATATATTTATTTGGTACTACATTTATATACTACTTATACATAAAAATATATGTTTCTTGAGCAGCAAATCAACATGTTAGATTTCTGAAGAATTATGTGACACTGAATGTGAATTCAGCTTTGCATCACAGGAATAATAACTTTATAGTAATAATATTAATAATGTTTTAAAATATATTAAAATGGAAATCAGTTATTTTAAATGGTAATAATATTTCAAAATATTACAGTTTTTAATGTACTTTTGATCAAATAAATGCAGCCTCAGTGAGCATAAGAGACGTCTTTCAAAAACATGAAAAATCTTAATTATTCCAAATTTTGACCTACATTGTGTATACTAACTATATTTTATGCTTTCATATCATATCATGAACACAATCAAATAAAAAACAATTGCACAAACTCACACTATTTAATTCTCTGCATTTTATCCCTTCAGTTAATCCGGGCATTCACAGATTTCCTTGCCTTCATGGTTCTGTTCAACTACATCATTCCTGTGTCCATGTATGTGACTGTGGAGATGCAGAAGTTCCTTGGCTCGTACTTCATCCTGTGGGACGATGACATGTTTGATGAGGAGCTCGGAGAGGGACCGCTCGTCAATACCTCAGATCTTAATGAAGAACTTGGACAGGTAGGAAACCTTTTCAGTCCACTCCAAAACTGCTCCCTGGGTCATTATTGGTTCACTGTCTCTCTTCTTTTTCCATCACAGGTGGAATATGTCTTCACAGACAAGACTGGCACTTTGACAGAAAACAACATGGAGTTGAGGGAGTGTTGTGTGGATGGGCATGTTTATGTGCCACATGCCATCTGTAACGGGCAGATCTTACCTGGAGCTGCTGGAATGGATATGATCGACTCCTCTCCGGGCGTAGATGAAAAGGTGAGCTTGTTGTTTGTGCATAACCGCTGTAAAATCGCAGTGAATATTTTATTCATCAAGCAAAAGTGACAGGAAATACTTTTATAATCTTACAAAAGGCTTCTATTTCAAATAAATACAATCCTTTTGATTTTGAGAAAAAAAATGTATCATAGTTTTCACAAAATTTTTTAGCAGCACAACATTGATAATAAAATGTTTCTTGAAGAGCAGATCAGCATATTTGAATGATTTCTGAAGGATCAAGTGACACTGAAGACTAGAGTAATGATGCTGAAAATTCAGCTTTGCCATCACATTAATAAATTACATTTTAAAATATATTCAAATAGAAAACACTTATTTTAAAATTTAAATATTTTAAATACTTTAAAAGGCTATATATATATATATATATATATATATATATATAAACCAAATATCACATCTAACAAAGTTGACCTTTCTATTTATTTTTTTTTATTCTTTTAAACATCTGGTAATTTTAGTGAATGTATGAAGTCTGTTCACCTCAAGTTCCCTCATCTTTATTCAAAATAATTGATAAATTCATGTTTTTCATCTAATACCATGACATTTCATCATTATTACGTGTGACTTAAGTCTCCAGATACATTTTGGGCCACTGTATACATTTGAGAAAAGAAGCTATAAAAACTTTTGGTCAATGAGAGAATGAACGTGTTATTATGAGCTGCGAGTTATGTTTCATTGCACAGATAAATCATATCATCACAAAGGCAAGTTTTTGCATGAATATTTTAGCTGTGGATGGGTGGAATGATGGATGGATTCTAATTTTATCTCTGATAAATGAGTTTAGAGCAACGTGACACATTAAATTAGCAGATTAGCTAAAACATCTATTAAAGAATTTGTTAACTTGTTAAATTTCCCATCAAATCTCGTCAGTTGTGTTTTTGAATGTGATTTTTATGAATAACAGTTCAAAAATTTGGATAAACTCAGTTTGTCCATTCAAAATGGTTTCTGTAAGAATGATATTGTGTGCATGTGCATAATAGAGTGAAATGTGACATATCAGAGTTCACTGTTGAGATTTTTAATGCCTGCTTGTATCAAATGTATCCAAATATTTACTGGATACATGAGTATTGACTGCATTTTTAGTTAGACACAGATAGCCCCTCTTTGTCCTTTTGTCTCTCTGTCTCTGTCACTTAATCTCTTTTTGTTAGTCTCTCTATCTTCCTTTCTTCTGGAGTGTGAGGAAACAGATGAATGATTCTATTCCACTGAGACAACTCGCTCTTAAGTAAAGGGAAATAGTGTGCGTGTGTGTGTGTGTGTGTGTGTGTGTGATGCTTGAATTGTCTCATGCCATTACATACTATTATTACATTTAATATTTTACTGTTTTAAAAAGTATTTTTGCTTTAAGAATGAAGCGTAAACATATTGGAGCAAATTCACAGCTGCATCAGTTTTGTGTGCAGAATTTCAGTGCAAACGTGTACATGTGTGTCATCAGGAGCGAGAGGAGCTGTTTTTCCGTGCACTGTGCCTCTGTCACACAGTCCAGGTGAAGGAAGAGGAGACAGTGGATGGCATTAAGAGAGGAATCTATCAGGGCAAATCCACCTCCTACATCTCCTCCTCTCCAGATGAGGTTGCACTGGTGGAGGGCATGAAAAGGCAAGACACATACTGTACATACATACACTCACACATGAAAACATGCACTCACACAGACCCACGATAATTTATACTCTAGCCTCCAGGTTTTGACATACTGTGTCATAGTTTGGGATGGCATAACACTCTCACTATATACATTGTTTATTTCATTTTTGTTCCAAAACAGTCCAAACTTTTTTATGACCATTTTCTAATTTGCTGTACATACTGTTATGTCTAACCCCAACCCTTCATCACAATAACAAACTAAGTTTGCTTTCCCTTTCTCTCACCTGTTCAGGTTGGGCTTCACCTATCTCCGTCTGAAGGACAGTCACATGGAGATCCTTAACAGACAGGATGAGATGGAGAGGTGAGCCATCTGGAAAACAGCATGAGCGCAATGACCAACAGGAAACTAGCAGCATTTTTGAACAGTTAGCTGGTCTATCAGTCTGAGAAAGTGGTTTTACCCACAATTTTACTTGCTACACTTTTAAAAAATGTTTATAGTATAGTAAAAAAAAAAAAAAATTAAAACTACATGTATTAATATGTTAAATATAGATTATTACCATAAATTATTTTATGATTATTTTTAATTGAAAAAAAATTATAAAAGTAAAATTACTATAAAATAGTTGTTTTTTAAAAATAATTGTTAATAGTATTTTTTTTAAATAATAATAAAATAAACAGAATAATGTAACAGTAAAAAATGAAAAATGAATAGAAGACATATATATATAACATTTATGCATTTAAAAAAAAAATTTTCATGTAGAATTTACAAACAAGCTTTTAGTTTCATACCAAACCACTAGCAGGGCTGCTTACACCCCCTGTGGTGACTGCAGCTTTAATTTTCTTGTCATACTGTGTATTTTGCCACATGCTGTGTGAGAAAGAAACCTCAGCAAAGGAACAGTTTGCTCAGCCTAATCTGTAATCATCTGTGTATTTACTCAGCAGGTTGTCATATTAATGTAATTGTGTGTTTTTTAAAGTAACACCATTATACGGTGTATGTTGTGGGAAGCAGTGAAGTTCCTCTGTTTAGGGAATGTTGTAAAAGGACCGGTGTTTGTGAGATGGAGTGAGTGACTGAGTGTGTGTGTGTGTGTCCTTGAAGGACAAGGACCAGCCATAATTAGTGCAGCTACACACTGTCCTACAGCCGAGAACATGAGGGTCAGCACAGAGTGCAGTCACATGAAAATTCTGTCTGTGATAAAGATGTATCCCAAAGGACCCAATCAGTAGTAGATAGTAGATCCATTAACCTTTTAAATCTAAAGACTTGCAATGTTGTCTTTTTGTGTGCATTTGTGTTTATTCTTCCCAGATTTGAGCTGTTGGAGGTGTTGAACTTTGATTCAGTGAGGAGGAGAATGAGTGTTATTGTAAGATCGAGCTCAGGTAGGATGAACAAACACACGTTTACTTAGCTATCTAAATGGAGACATTCAATAGACATCTATTGATTTTATATAGAGTTAGTTATAAATACCTAACCCTAACCCACACCTTGCCCTAAAAGAAAACTTTATGCATTTTTACAAAAAAAAACAACAACAACTTTATTTACTTTATTTTTATATATTTACTTTGCTTTTTACAAATATGGACATCCCCCAAAAGGAGATTTTTGTCAGATTTAGCTGACTTCTGGGTACAAATTTATCCCCAAAATTAAGTAGGCACACACACACACACACAAATATTTACTTGGCAATTTAAATGAGGACATATAAATCTAATTATAATTATTATGTATAATTATGTATAATTAATTCTTGCCCTAAAGAAAGCTTATTATATCAGTTTAACATGTTAAATTATGTGTGATTAAGTATTTAAAATGTGCTAAAAAATACAGCAGTTAATCATGCCTCTTGACTAGTATGTTAATTGCATTTTTTACAAATGAATTAATCAATTTATTTATTTATTTATTGAGAGTTATGTTTAATCAAATGGATATAAAACAAATATATTAACTTTTAAGGCAATTTTGTCATGTCTAATCAATGTATTATTTTGCCACAATATAATGTGTTTGAATGATCTCTGTAAATATTGATATGTGCAATTAATTGTAATTGATTTGATTAATCTGCATGTCATGTAATAATTGTAATACAATTTATGAGATTGGCAGCCATAATTCACTTTATTTATGAATGATTTTCCCATCTGAGAACATCCCCAAAGGGATTTAGCTAATGTCTGGGAATAATTTTGCCCTCAAAGCATTGCTGAGTAAACACACACATGCACACTCATTCTGGAACTGCAAGTGACTGTTACACATTCCACTGAAAGTGTCTGAGTCACCATGTGTGCCCAAATGAAGGGGCCAGTTAATGCAAGTGGGTCAATGTGCTACTAGCATACAAATGAGAGCAAGATTTAGACATCTGTATGATTCCTGAATACATTCAGTCACACACAACTGACCTGATGACTTATCTTTTAATATAAAAAGCAATTAGGATATTCTTGAATACATTGAGAGCCTGACAGTATAACTAATGTGCTAATTTAAAGTCAACATGAAACAACGTTTGTGACCCATTTTGCTATCGTATTATGATACACTTCAGAGGGGAACAGGATAAAAAATATAAAATCTCAAAGACAAATAGGTTAGTTTTGATTTCATGTTAACTTTAAGCATGAATTAAAAAAAAAATATTGCTTTACATATTATAAATGTATTGAAAGCATGACATACTGGTGACTGTACAGTTTCTTTATTATAGCTGTTAACACTTTATTTGTGTTGATAATTGTTTGTTTGTTCTAGGAGAGTACTATTTGTTCTGTAAAGGTGCAGATTCTTCTGTTTTCCCACGGGTGGTTTCTGGGAAGGTGGAGCAGGTCAGAGCGCGAGTAGAGCACAACGCTGTGGTGAGCAAAAATTGGAAACATCTTCATCTTCTTTCTTATTTTAGCAGAGCTATTTATAAGCCACAAAAGCACCTTCCTAGATCTTGATGGAAAAAAGCTCCTCTCAAATGTGTTTGCTTGTGCAGCTTTTCTTTAGCATGAATGTCATCCTCAAAGAGAGCTGAAAGAGGAAAGTACCTAAACATCACTGAAAATTAAAGAGAAAAATAGAAAGAGCAAAGACAATGTATCTGTTGTCTTTCTATTTATGTGTTCTCACACTGCGGCCCAACACTGATCTCATTAGCTTTCATAAGAGGGATGAGTGTTATGAACAACCGTTATTAGTTTAATGTCTCTGTAGCATCCAGAAGTCATTTGTACTTTTTGCTCTTCATAATCTAATGAATATAATTATCTTAAACTTGACAAATATATGAAGTCACTTGCAGAAAAATAATATAATTATGGTCCCAGACATGAGGAATGGATCTAATGTCATAGATTAAATAATTATGTTACTGTCACAGCTCTATGTTACTTCATTGTGTTACTCACAGATCTGGGTCAGGAATGACATCACTTTAGAAAAGGGTTTGGTTGCATTGGCGTCTGTGCTGATTCATGACTCTGGTAGCCATAGTGAAAAAGGTTTCTGTAGAGACAGACACAATTGTCTCTTTGTTTTCAAGACTGTCTGAAGGAGTCAAAACTGACAGTTCTATCAGTAGTGTTTTATAAATAATGTTAATGGGAATTTTTCTGCTGGAGCATTTTTGTCATTTTATAATCTACATTTCAAAGGGATAATGATAAACAACAAATGATAATTGTGTCATTATTTACTCACCGCCATGTCGTTCTAAACCAGTATGTCTTTCTTTTTTATATGGAACACAAAATGAGATATTGTGCAAAATGTTCACGCTGCTTTTTTGCATACAACAAAAGCAGACAGTGCCCAGTGGATATAAAATAAGACAAAGAAATCTTATGAAAAATTTGTTTGCATAAAAAGTAGGGATGTAACGATTCACTCAACTCACGATTCGATTCGATTCACGATTTTGATTTCACGATTCGATTCACGGTTATTATAATTTTTTTTTAACAAAATGAGATTTAAGACAAATTATACATTAAATGTGTTCTTTTATTATTGCAATAGAATCGCGATTTGTTTAGCATCTCAACCGATTTGAATCGTCACATATTTGAATCGATTTTCAGCCGGCTCGCAGTTAATCGTTACATCCCTAATAAAAAGAAACATTTGACATTCATATGGGCTATTTTTATGTTGCTTATATGGAAGCCTGTTTCTGCCACGGAATAAAAAGAAATTTGAAAACGTAATTACAACTTTTTATCTCACAATTCTGACTTTTTCCAGAATTGCGAGATGTTAACTCACAGTCATGAGATATAAACTAAGTCAACTACCTTTTTTTATTCCATGGTGGAGCTTGACATCCTGTGGTCACCACATGACTCATTCTATAGAAAAGTGCAGCGGGAGCATTCTTTAAAATATCTCCATTTGTTGTACCACAGAAGAAAGAAAGTCACAGGTTTGGAACAATATGAGGGTGAGTAAATAATGCCAACATTTTCACTTTTCTTAGCACAGGTATTATTCTTTCTTTTATGTTATGTTTATTCTGAGTTAAACATATATTTAGTTCTTTCCAAGATTAATGCTCTTTTTAGGATAAAGAATAAATTCTGGAGTTGAATTTTGGCTCTTTTATTAAATAAATGGACCTGGCAGGCTAAGCTGACATTTTTGTTTCAAATCTTTCTGCTGTAGGAGGGCTTACGGACTCTTTGTGTGGCTTATAAGAAGCTGACTCATGAGGAGTATGAGGAAACGTGCCGTCTCCTCAACAGCGCTAAACTAGCTCTGCGGGAGCGCGACAAGAAACTGGCTGAAGCTTATGATGTCATTGAAAAGGATTTCATCCTGCTGGGAGCCACGGCTGTGGAAGATAGGTGAATCACTGCCTCCTGACTCACAGTCAACCTGATTAACAGTTACCAAATACCACAAATACCATCTTAGTTTGACTGACTTCTTCTTCTGAAGTGAATCAAACTTACGATTTCAAAGTTGAGAACTTTGCTGGAGTTGATGGAGTGGATTTTCATGTTCAGTATTCCCTAGTCAAATCCAGAATGCAAATCAATGAATGTGGAAACAGGAACAATTTAATTGAAAAAATTCTTATTGTTTTCCAGCATGATTTGAGATTGTTTTTTTAACAAATGGTATGTGAATAATAATTTGAGAAGAAAATTTTAATTGAAAAAATTCTTAGTATTGTCCAGCATGATTTTAGTTTTTTTTTTTAAAACAAATTTCGTGTTAATAATTTGAAATTTTTTCATTTTAAACATTTTCTGTTTATTTTAAGGTTTAAATTAGTTTTTGAATCCCATATTTTCATTGTAGCTTAAGATTTTTGGACTCCACTGTACAGTATATTCCCAGCAATTTACAAGTTTGTAGCTAAACAGGAGTCACTGTAGAGAATCGGGGAAGCTCATTTTTTTCAGGCTGTTTGTTATGGTAGCATCACTTAAAGTCATTCATCTGTGAATATGCAGATTACCCTTCAGTACTAAGAATTAGGGCCTCATTCCCTCTCGCTCCTGCCAACTACGCCATCAAAAACTCCATAGTGTCGAAATATGGAACCATGACATCCGATGCATTTCTGAGCAAGTCCGATATTGCTTTCCAAGTTGCATGTTGCTGTAAAAATATCGACATGTTAATAATATCTTATGTTTTCCATAAAGTGCATTATGCATTTGCCTAAATAAGCAAGGTGCATTTCCCTGAAGTGAAATGGAGAATGGATGTGCATTACCAATATTAGATTGTTAACTGGCTGAACGCCAAGGTTCCGATCGGCCGAACAACTGGATGGAAGAGTTGCAGGTCCAGTGTCCGTTTGAAGCAGTCGTGAGCACCCACGGCCCTGACAGAACCAGTGTGAGTTAACGTTAATTGCATAGGCAATCAATAGAGTCCATCCTTTAGGCTCCAGTGTCCTGATAATGAGCAGTTAACATAATTAGACCCCCTCTTGAATCAATCGGCAACCGGCAGACACGGTTCTGATGAACTACTGTTTTGGCTTATACACTTATGGAGGCCATTCACCCCAATGTTATAAATAAACACATCAATCCATGTTGACCGCCTCAATGAAGATAACAGAGCAAACAAATAGTGATTACTGGACGGGAACTTATTTTGTCAGGCAGTGTTGATTAGATGCAATCAGTGCCCTCTAGGCACCAGCCTGTTTGTGCCCCCAAGACGTCACTCAAGATCATGTGTTATAGTCAAATATACAGGGAGCTAATTTGATAAGGGGCAACGCTGACTGTTTGTAATGTGTTTGTTTTTTATTTAAACAGAATCCCTGAAACATTCTAGCTTACATGAAATGGCCATGGCAACCCATTTTACCTCCGTAAATGTGCAGTCACATTGACAAAATTTTGTGGGCAAAAAGGTCCATTGTCTATTGCCAATAGTGTAGCAATGTATAATGCACAGCTCACACAGAAGTCACTTTCAAACCAAGCAGCTTTCTGATGGTCAACACAGCAAATTTGTGTTACCAACTTGAACTTGTTGCGAAATCCATCATCATTTCATTTGAAATCCAGAATTGACTGGATTTCACCCACAAAAATTCTGTAAATGTCACTGCAAGGACTGTATTTGAGAGCACAACAGGATATTCAACAAGAAAAGAAGGACAAGAGAAAAGTGGATGTTTCAAACCAGAATAGAGCCTTACTTGAATGTAGGGCTGCAGTGGATTGTAGAGAGGATATAATCAATGTTACATTAAAGTTAACTGCCATTAAATTACTTAAATTAGTGTTAACTATTGCCAAGATTTTAGAAAGGCTGAACAGCAGCCTAATATGATGCCTTGAATGGCTATTTGGCAATTGGGTTACATTATTTTCCCGGCCCACTTGGCCTAGGTGACATAATTTGCAAAGCAAAGTCATTTCAGAGCATGTTATTATGAAGACAGTGCTTTTTTTCAGATGAAGTACATTAATCATGCACAATAAGGCCAGGAAAGTGTATTTAAGGAAGCATATAACATAAAATCTGATTTCATTTCAACTTTAAGCCAAGATTTTAAAATAGGGAGCCAAATAGAATGTTGGGGAAGTCAGAAGGAATGTTATGACTCAACTAGAATGTTGCTTAACTTGGGGAATTTGTTTAGCTTCAATAGAATGATGTTAAGTGAAATGCAATTCATGTTATTAGAATGTTTAATAGGTAGTGTAGTAGAAGGTCTTGTGGTTTCTTCCCGGGAGTCTTTGTGAGAATGTCACTTCCTGCGTCGCTGGGCTGTGAGTGAGGTGCAGTGGGGGGTGGAGTCTTAATTATCTGGCAGCAGTGGCACTGTGAATCCTGACTACTGGGCTGCTTAATTACTGAGTGAAGTGGGCTGAGACATCACACTGCGGTAGAAGACCTCCCCGCCACCGAGCCATGCAGAGCACTGTCCATTAACTTTCACTCCAGCACTGCGCAAAGAATAAAGCACACAGGATTGCTATATACTATGCCAAATCTTGCTGCTGCAACTTTTTAACGGTAGTGTAAATAATTAAATTACACAGCAACATGATTAAAAACTCTGCAAACTGAAAATGTATTTAAAATTCCATTTAAAAGTATCCAAACACTCAGGACTTCCATAAACGTACATTAGAAAGGTAATATGGCGATTGTCAACATTTGTTAGGGTTGGATTGGTCATTACTTAAGGCAAATCATGCTAAGGTTCATTTGTAAATACGCACCCAATTTGGCTCAGTATACAGACATTGTGTTAATTGTGTACATGAGCTGCTCTTGAAATGTTCTTCGATATCATTTTATGTTTCAGGCTGCAGGATAAAGCGGCCGACACCATTGAGTCCCTGCACAAGGCTGGTATGAAGGTTTGGGTCCTCACAGGGGACAAAATGGAGACCGCAGCAGCCACGTGCTATGCTAGCAAGTTGTTCCATCGCAATACACAGATCCTGGAACTGACAACCAAGCGGACAGAGGAGCAGAGTCTCCATGACGTCTTGTTTGATCTGAGCAGAACTGTCCTGAGACAGCATGGCAGCATGACCAGGGACATTTTTTCAGGGTGGGTACAGTGGAATACATTTACATGCTCACATAGATGCTTACACGCGCAGACACCTTCACACATACGTGTCGGTCCCACAGGCTCTCAGATGATTACCAAGACTATGGTCTGATAATCGATGGGGCAACACTGTCAGCTGTACTGAAACCAACACAGGAAGGAACCAGCAACGGAGGGAACTACAAGGAGATTTTCCTGGAAATCTGCAGGAACTGCAGCGCTGTTCTCTGCTGTCGCATGGCACCCTTACAAAAAGCACAGGTACACCAGCATGTTAGTCTCAAAGAATATACACTACTGTTCAAAATATTGGGGTAAGATTTTTATTTTTATTTTTTTGAAATAAGTCTCTTATGCTCACCAAGGCTGTATTTAATTGATCAAAAATACAGTAAAACATATTATTGTGAAATAGTATTATATTTAAAAAAAAAACTGTTTTCTATTGTAATATATTTTAAAGTGTCATTTATTCCTGTGATGCAAAGCTGAATTTTCAATCGTCAGTGTCACGTGATCCTTCAGAAACCATTCTTATATTGTTATATGAAACATTTCTTTGAAACCACTGAAACCATGATACTTTTTTTCAGGATTCTTTAATGAATATAAAATTTCAAAGTAAAAAAATGTAAAAATTATTTGAAATAGATTTTTTTTTTTTGAATAATGTATAATTTTTCGGTAGAAGACCTCCCCGCCACCGAGCCATGCAGAGCACTGTCCATTAACTTTCACTCCAGCACTGCGCAAAGAATAAAGCACACAGGATTGCTATATACTATGCCAAATCTTGCTGCTGCTACTATACAATGGAGGCAATTGGGCAGTCAAAGCAACAATTGTGTAATTGTCACTTTGTATATGATGGGAGCTGCTATTTATGTCAAAGTATGACAGATTAACTTAATTTGTTTGTAAAAATAATTATTTAAAATTGACCCAATGTTAAACTCCACCGCCAAGCTTTTCAATTAAACGGTAAAGGAATTGTATTACAATTATCCTTATGTGAGCTTGAAAAATAGTGACATTGGAAAGAATTTTATCTGCTGTTTGTTTTTACACTAGTTCAAAAGTTTGAGGTCAGTAAGATTTTTTCATATGTTTTTGAAAGATATTTCTTATGCACACCAAGGCTGCATTTATTTGATCAAAAATACATTTATAACAGTAATATTTTGAAGTAATATTGATGCAAAGCTGAATTTTCAATCGTCAGTGTCACGTGATCCTTCAGAAACCATTCTTATATTGTTATATGAAACATTTCTTTGAAACCACTGAAACCATGATACTTTTTTTCAGGATTCTTTAATGAATATAAAATTTCAAAGTAAAAAAATGTAAAAATTATTTGAAATAGATTTTTTTTTTTTGAATAATGTATAATTTTTTTGTCACTTTTGATCAGTTTAATGCACCCTTGCTGAATAAAAGTATTTATTTCTGTCAAAATAAGAAAATCTCACTAACCCCGAACTTTTGAATGGTAGTGTAGGTACCAGATAATTTTCTAACATCATTTCTAACATCATATTCATTATTTCCAGTATCATTTAGGTAAAGGTTAAAAGTTAATATTATTAAGCTATTAACTTACGTTTTAGAATGCATATTGGCATATTTCTTTATGCAATCTGATATCTAAAATGATTCATTAAATCGTTATTTGGCATGTGTATTAAGCCATTTTCCTTGTGGGTTCCATTGACTAAGGGTGATTTAAGGTCCCCACAATGGAGATAAAACCTGACTCACACTAACACAGCCACCTGCCACAGAAAGGTTGTCCTCGTTCTCTTATTGTACTCTCTCAGCCTGTGAGTTACATGGTGCAATCAAAAGAGACTCTGGTCTCTTTCTCATTCTCATTTACTGCACACTAAACCTGTCAGTCACTCTCTGGGGCTTCTGGGAAAACCAGAGACTGTAAAGTCAAGAAGTGAGAGAACTCACAGCATTACAAGACAGTTATTGATGTGAAACGAACAGCAAAATCCCATGCAATTCATGTGTAAAAGCAAAATCAATATTTTCTTCATATGACAAAGGATAGATAGGATATTTTCCCATTGCCTCAGTCACATAAACAGCCAAAAACCCTGCTTAATAATCTAATCTCTCAGCCGTTCTGATTTGACCTGTGGAAACTGTTCTTTCAGATTGTTAAGCTGATAAAAGCATCAAAAGAACACCCCATCACGCTGGCCATCGGGGACGGAGCCAATGATGTCAGCATGATTCTGGAAGCTCACGTGGGCATAGGTGATTTCATGCTCGCAGACAAAAGCAAATCTTTTTCGAAGTTATTACTTCTCCAGGAAGTAATTCTCTTATAGACTTCTGTTCAACAACTATGTCGGCAATATCTTACATGCCTGTTGACTGGTTATTCTGCCTCTAGGGATCATGGGTAAAGAGGGGCGTCAGGCGGCCCGTAACAGCGACTATGCAATTACCAAGTTCAAACACCTGAAGAAGATGCTGCTGGTTCACGGGCACTACTACTACATCAGAATTGCTGAGCTGGTCCAGTACTTCTTCTATAAGGTGAACTCAAACAAACAAAATGTGCAGACACACAAAATAAAAAAGATAATCTCAAGCAAAATAGCTGATTGCTAGCTGACACAACACAAACAACATTGCCTGCGGTTGTAAACACAGAAAAAATGTTGCTTAATATGTGTGGATGCTACTTTTTTCCCAGGAGTTCGGACTAAACCACTAAACAATCTTGTTGAAAATGCAACTCTAATGCAGCGCTAGCAAACAGAATTCTCACACACACACACACACACACACTAACAAACCATCTAAAGGGTTTAGTTCATCAGGTACTGAGGTTCCGTTTTCTCTCCATAGAATGTGTGCTTCATCTTCCCTCAGTTTCTCTATCAGTTCTTCTGTGGCTTCTCTCAGCAGGTAAACGCATTCCTTTTTTTTAAACATCTCAAAGGTCCATCACTATTAGAATACATTTCAAATAGATGTTTAAAATGACACCTGGAACATGAAAGTGCATGTAGTTAAGAGAAAACACAGTTTCTCTTCTGTGCATACACTGAACTTAACGGTTGATTTACAGCAACAATAGCAAACTGGTTTAATTGTTTTTGTCCCTCTGCAGCCACTGTATGACACAGCATATCTGACCCTGTACAATATCAGCTTCACCTCATTACCCATCCTCCTCTACAGTCTGATGGAGCAGCACATCAACATGGACATCCTCAAACGGGACCCTTCTCTCTACAGGTGAGGAACGTTTGGGTTTCTCTAACATCCCCCTTATCTACATCTATGTTCTGAATGTCATGCAATAATTATACTTTAAACTTAGAGCATAGGTTTAAACAATGAGAACAATTCACCCAAAATGGAAAACCCATATGGAGTTAGGTTTGAGTTTAAGTTGTTTTATTGGCTGATACGTGACGTGTGGTACATGTCATCACATGTACAGGGGAGGTATTTTGCAGAGACACGTTTACTATCTGTTCACGATAGGGGTTGCACCAACTAATCGACTTCAATGGTCTGCCTTGACGCTTTAAGTTTGACGTCGACTAGTCGCTGGTCCTATAGAGGGCGCAACAGGATAAGAAATCTTTGAAGGACTTCCACATTTACGCTCCGTTTCCAAACAGTTCAAATGACAAATAAATGCATACTCTGAAAGCGCTCCACAAGATATGTTTGATTATATTACTGGATGCTTGAAATTGAACGGGAGAACGCACGTTTTAAACAGCTTATTGTACAGGTACGTTAATCGCCGTTCATGTCATGCAATAATTATACTTTAAACTTAAAGCATAGGTTTAAACAATGAGAACAATTCACCCAAAATGGAAAACCAGTATGGAGTTAGGTTTGAGTTGAAGTTGTTTTATTGGCTGATACGTGACGTGTGGTACGTGTCAGCACGTTTACTATCTGTTCACGATTCTATTTCTGGGTCCCTCTGTGAGACCTACTGATAAATCCCTGTCTAAACACTGGCTATTTATACTCACCTTGGCCTCCTTTTTGCATGACTGTTGGTTCGCTGAGACTGAAAACACTAATTATTTCTTATCCTGAGTTTTGCTGTCCCTGAGACAAACTTCATTGCATATTCATAAAGCTCTTTTGAAATAGTTAAGTGATAGTTTTTTATATATTTTTTTGCTTTTCCCACTTGCACCAGTAGTCAAGAATTATTTTTATTTTTAGAAAAATATATTTTTATGTGTCATAAAACATCTATGTAGAATCATAATTATCACATTTTTCATGTGTGTATATATTATTTAATACTGTATGCTAATTCAATTAAAATTAAAATTAAAATAATCTGTATTTTTGAAAACTTTTATTTTCCTTGCATCGTTTTTGTATCTAATGAACCGCCTGATGTAGCCCAATCTCACTCTCTAAATTTTCCCCTTTATTAAAATGCCTTTTCTGATTGTGAGCCTCCAGGTTTTTTCACTTAATCACACGAACACGCTGTTTCCAAATATGAGTCTGCTATAATTGGACAGTTCCATCAGCCTTTGGCAAACATATCCGCACAGACCCTTGCACTAAACTCAATTTACACACTACACTGGGCAGAAATACTGTTAGAACTGCTCTACATTTTTTCACCAAATGTCCTGACACTGCATTTTTCCCCCTCTTATTCCTCTGCATTGCTTGTTCAATATATACAGTGTTCATTACTGACACACAGTGTGGCACTTGTAGCTATCAAGGACTTTTCTATGTTTTTAAAGTAAGAATGGACACAAGCAGTAGAAATGATGCTTATTTTTTTCTGACCCTAATTTCACTTTCATTTGAAATGATCCATCCAATCTCAAGTGCAGTTTGAGACTAAACTGTTGTTTCATAGAGCGCTCATAAATAACCATATAATCTTACATTGAAATGTTTGACTGCTCCATTGCTTTTCAATTTAGTATCAGTTGCACTTCATTTGGTATAAATTTATACAAACAAGACTAGAAAAGACTGCAAAATGAACAGATAGCAAAGCTCAGATAATTTGATCTATGAGTTGGAGTTCTGGAAACATTCTTAAGATCTCTTGCGGTACTCTAAATGTGGCGTGTGAGATTATTAGGGTAGTTTTCTCAAATGAAAATGTAAAAAAAAAGCAAAAACTTAAAATGGTGAAAATCTCATTTATTTCTGTTTGACACAATGAGATTAAATGGATAACCAATGGAAATTTTACATTTATTCATTTTTACTATAGGTTTAATTTATTTTTTATTTCAGTTTGAGTTTTTATTCATTTTCATTTTGTAATTTTAATGTTTCAACTTAAACTTTAGTTATTTTCCAAGGCAACATTTCTAATTAAATGTATCTAATATTTATTTTTAATAGTTTTAGTTATTTTAGTTATTAATAACCTTACACATGATTTTGAAATTCGTTGCTTATGATGTATTACATGCACTTAGCTGTGATTACAGTTAAGTTGATGTACATTTTTAAAGGACTGTAAAGTGTAAAGTGTACAGTACAGTGCGGTTATGCAAACAATATACGGTGATATCAACCATTTTTTTATATATATTTTTTAATATCTTTATTTTTACAGAGATATTGCCAAGAATTCCTTCCTGAGATGGCCTACTTTCATCTACTGGACATTTCTGGGGGTTTTTGATGCCGTGGTCTTCTTCTTTGGTGCTTTCTTCCTTTTCGACAACACAACCTTCACCAGCAATGGACAGGTAATGCAGTCACTGTCTAAACCATGATTTCGTTTTCACATTTTTCTGTGTGTGTTTTGTTTCTTGAGTTCATTTTTTTCTCAGTCAAATAAAGCAGACGCATACAGATTGAATGGGTGGCCGATGCTTGTTGAGTGAGTTATTTTGTGGCTAAAGTGGTTTCAGTGCTTGTAATGTAGATATTTGTGGTTTAACTAAGGTCTTGATCCAGCTTGCAGACTTTTGTCTGTCCTCCTTTGCGTATGTTTGAAGTCATTACAGGTGCTTCTCCATTCATTTATGCGACACAAAGCATGCTGGGTAATCAGTCAGACCAGACATCTTTCTCTGTGCCATTAAGTTAAATCATAGTAACCTTTTTGGATTGCTTTTTTACCTGTTTGATTTACTTTAAGTTATAACATCCTAATTTTTTCTTTACTTTCTTGCTCCCTGTCCCCTCCCTCTCCTTCTTTTCTTTCGTTTTCCTCTCTTTCTCTCTTTCTCTATGTCTCCCTCTCTCTTTTCCTCCTTTTACCTACTCCCTTTTTGCCTTTCTTTTCTTTTCTGCTTCTCTTCCTTTCCTCAGCTAATGGCCACCAACACACAGATGGTAAGCCTGTCCCTATCTGTTTCTCATCCTATTTTTAGTTTTAGTTTTACTGTTACCCTCCTCAGCCCCTCCCCTCACCCTAAAGCCACTCCCACTCACATAGTGTCTACTAACACTAACCGTTCACTGCCATCGTGGCTCTCAAACAGTACCGTACGACATCCCAGTGTCCCCTGTACTGAGGCCCAGCCACTGTAGGTATAGAATAGCAAGTCCCCCGTTCATCTTCCTCTGTCTATCATCTTGTGATCGAGTAGGAGTTTGTGTCCGTCCCGTGTGTCACGTTGCGACTGTGTTTTTTGCAATCCCCAGAGTTGGAGGGGTGTTGTCATCCTCATCCTCATCGGCCCGTAGGATACACATCCATCCTCTTATGACTCACTGCAAGGGCAAATGAATGAACAAGAGGACTAAACATTTCACTTTGTTTGGTACAGTACATGTTGAATTGAAGAGAATCTATTTTAGAAACTTTTAATTTCAAAGAGAAGCTGGAGGCCTTTTCCACAAATAGGGTATACTTTAGTGACTCATTAACATAGGTACATTTATTGCATTGCATAGGGTCTCTCTTTCTTCTTGTAATATATTATATATACAAATAATATATTTAATTTAATAATTGAATAATATCTTTTTTGCAATTTAGAAAAAAGAAAGTAATATTTTTAAATGTTCTAATAAAATTATTGTTGCTATTGTTATTTTATTATTATACATTTTGTCTATTTAGATTTAATATTTATTTATTTCTAGAAAAAGCTAAATCACACAAATCCGTTTTAAACGTCACTTTTGGTTACAGGGATGTAAACATTGCTAACCTTGTATAAAATGAACAGAAAATAAAATAGCCATATATTAATATAGTATTTTGTTTGAGCCCCTGTTATTGGAGATTAACGTGTTTAAGCACCTCTTTCACTGACCATTTGTTGAATAAGAGGAAATAAATAAAAACTTTAGGCACTGTTTTTCCCTGTTTGTGGAAAGTGGCAGAAACTCGAACATTAACAGATTAATTATTATCTGATTAAACATAAAATTGCAAAACTGTGCACTTGACCATGACATTTTTTTCAACTGAAATATCAGATTTATCATTTTGAAAAATGTTTGAACTTCTGTAAATATCATTTGCCCTTGACATGTTTTTTAACAGTAAATTTAATTTAGATTGCTCATTAAGGTAAGTTAATGCATTTTCCTCAAACTTGTTGACATTTATTGTGTGTCCTTGTTTTTTAAACTGGTAACTCATCAACATTATATTGTTCACTATGTTCACTAAAACCATTTAGTGCCATACAGTTTGACCTGCTCGTGTTTTGCTGTGGCTTGTTGACTTTGATTGTGATTTGTTTTTTTAAAGGTAAACATGCAGTGATTTTATAAAGAACTCTCTTTATATCGTTGATGTTGTTTTGCATAGTGCCATCAACAGTGTGGCCGGTCCACAGACAGGGGAAGGTTCTAGAAGAGAATCCATTGTCTCTAAATTCAGCCGTTTGCCAAGACTGTAAACAATGAGGGAGCAAATCCTCCCAAATATACAAACACAATCACACAGAGAAGCTTACAGCACCCAAGGTTTATTGGGCCAATCTGCAAAACTGAATCCATTATAACATTTTAAGGGACTATCTAAGCTCACTATTTATTGATGAGGCTTTTATGGACAAAATATAAAATGCATGTGACATCACCGAGCGCCAGACATCATTAATAATCTCTGTAAAACAAAGACATAAAAGTGCTTTCATTTACAGCACCATTAAAATAATGACAATTATTCACAAGAAATAGATTTTTAAAAGAACATTTGATGAGTGCCCTGTCCTTTGATTATATTTATATGCTTTTGTGAATGCTGCATTGATGCACAAGTTTAGATAAGTGCATCTGATACAAATACAGATACACCGTATGTTCATGTTTTTTTTTATCAAATTAAAACATAAAAGCATAAAACATTGTTTGTGTATATATATATACATATATATATATAATCTCATAAGTGTAATTATAATTTGAATATACTGTATATAACAATTATAATTAATTGTATTAATAATTTATTAGGTAAATTTCTTACATTAAATAGGGTCTATAATTTTTCTGCTGATAATATATTATATGTACAAATAATATATGATATAAATTTCCACCTAAAAAAAATGAAATCTGGGAATTCTAAATTGTTATTTGTTTTTGTATATTGTATACATGATTCAGGTGAACGCTTTTACTCAATTATGTTGCATCTTTCGTTTGTGTTTTTTGTTTTTTCCTCCAGCTTCTAGTAATTTTTCTTATTCAGTTATTCTTATACATAATAGTTTGTGCATAATATTTATTGGACAGTTTTTTGTTAAACTTAGTGTTGTCTAAAAATGTCCATATCATGAGGAAATATTTTTGTTAATATATTCTTGCCAGATAATTCAAGTCTTTTTCTACCGAGTGCTACTGAATTGTTCAAATAATGGCACATAAGCTTTTAACATGCATAACTGCAATGTGTCCGGTTTGTAAGGCGATGAGAGGGTGAGCTGTGCACTAACACTCATTTGAGTGTCTATTTATGCATCAGTGCCAATCTCTTTTTGCCTTTTTCAATATTTCTCTGTTCCAGATGTTTGGAAACTGGACCTTTGGAACACTTGTATTCACTGTCCTGGTGTTCACGGTCACGCTAAAGGTAATACAACTGACACACACGTGTTATGATCTGTGCTGTTGCCAACTGGTATCAACTTAACCTGCTGTGTCTTCACATTTCTCACTGTGTCTACATGCTTTAGCTTGCCCTGGACACACATTACTGGACGTGGATCAACCACTTTGTCATATGGGGGTCACTGCTATTCTATGTCATCTTCTCCCTCCTGTGGGGAGGCATCGTTTGGTACGGCCTGTCCTGTTATACACTTAATATCACTAAATCAAATTCATTTGAATCTAACATGATATCTCTGGTGTATTTTTGTTCTTTGTAGGCCTTTCCTGAACTATCAGAGGATGTACTATGTGTTCATGCAGATGTTGTCCAGCGGTCCTGCATGGCTCAGTATAATTTTGCTGATTATAGTCAGTTTGCTGCCTGATGTGGTGAAGAAAGTGTTGTGTAGAGCTCTATGGCCCACCACCACTGAGAGAATACAGGTACGACAGCACAACTCTCACTATCTGCATTTTCATAGAGATGAAAAGACACAGTTAGCTCACGTCAAACATGTATAAATGTGTCTATATTTCAGTAATAGACAGCTATTTAAAAGAAATAATATTATATACATTGACTATTAGTTTGGGTAGATGACATGTTTCATTTGATGCAATTGAAAGCAAAGCTGTGAGGGATAGAAATATTTTGTGTGTGTGTGTATTGTTTAAAGCTGTAGGTCATGTGTAATTTTAATAACCTATGTTTTCAGGAAATTTTGTAGCTTTTTTTCATATTATATATTTGTAGCATTTCTGCAGCTGAAGTGTATTGAACTGACTGCACTGACTACAGCTTCGTTTTAATTGGCATCAACTTCTGAATCAACCAAAAATGTTGTCTAATCCAACTAAGATTGATTCCTTTTGCAAGATTACAGCTATTTAAAAGAAATATTTGTGTTATTTTCAACTAAATAATTGTTGATCTGAAGCAGCTTAATGGTGCTATAGTTTGTGATAATTGCTACTAACTGGTCTTCAGATTTACACTTGCGTCGGACTGGTTCCCAGTGTGCTTGATGTAAGTGGATTATGGATGCAGTTCACGATTCTCTTTATCTGTCGATTTTTCTTTGCGTTGGATGACTCTTTGAGCCATTCAGTGGTTTTATTTGACCTGTTGACTCTTTGTCAAACAATATATGACACAATGAATACTGTGTATTTTACTGTGTGCACACATAGTATGTTACCATACTATGCTAAGAAAAATTTCAGAAGGAAATTTAATGTGTGCGCGTGTGTAAACTGCCTTACCACTGGTTTAACCCGTGTGATGCTTTGCCTCTCACTCATCTTCCCTATTAAACTCTAGAATGTCAATGTTATGAAATTAAATGTCATGTCAGTGTATAAAAAATGTACAGCATTTATCAGTCTTGGTCAATGTAAATCTATACTGAACATATACAGTATATTTAAAAATTTTTTTATTATATTAAGTTGTATTATGAATGACCATTAATTAATAATAAATTGTTAATTTATAAATTATCATTAAATTAGATTAATAAATGCAGTAAAAACTCCTCATTGTTAGATTATGATACCTAATGAATGAGTGTTATTGACAGTTATTTTAGTTTTATTTAGATACTGTTATAGTATTTATGATTAGCTTTTCTGTTTACATTTTATTTTAGTTTAAGTTTTAGTCATTTTGTTTTGTGCATTTGTCATTTTTATTAGTTTTTATATTTAACTTTATTTTTATTTGAGTTTTAGTTTTAGTCATTTTAGTACTTCAACAAAACTTATCAGTAAGGCAAAATTTCTCATTTTTGGGCAAGTTTTTAATCTACTGTTTATATTTTAATTTCAGCTTTATTTCAATTAACAAAAACTATTTTTAACAGTTATGTTTTAGTTAACAATAACAAAACAGGATAACCTGGGGCCTGTACCATGAAGCCAGATTAGCTGGCTAGCCAGGTAAGTTTCAGTTTAGTTGCACCAATCCTGGGTTTTAGGTACAATGAAAGTGGCTTGGCTTTTAGCAGCATTCATTGCCTTACACTCCACAGCTAACCTGCTCTGGGGCAGGTTATGTTCTGGTTTAGAGATTTCAAAGTTAAATTTGACCAATCAGCTTCAAGCAAAGTGACACATGTCTGACGCAATAAAGCCACTCCCCCAGTTTCTCTTACTCCAAATTAAAGGACGCTACATAGTAAAAAAATTTTAAAGATAAAATTGTCTGAATTTAGAGATGATTATTTTTTATAATTATTTTATATGATTTATATAATTATTATACCCTTAATCCATTACACAAGCTAGCTTAGTTTAATAGTAATTATTAAGCTTTTATTTTAAATTAATATAAACATATAGATAATATGCAATATAAATACGTTTTAGAATCAGCTTAGATTTTTAAGTGTTTTTATACCTATAAATATTATCAACTCTATTAACTCACTTTACACATTTTACTTGCACTTATAAGGCAAGATGTTTTCTTTAAGTTTTCCTCTTTCATGGATAGATTGTTTCATCTTGTAAATGTGTTTAAATTCTTCATATTGTTCATTATTTTAATCTTTGGTAGTGAATCGCACTGACTCTCAGGAAGTGCATCACAGTTTCAAGGCATCTGATTGGCTGTTCATTACTGATGTCACTCTTTCATGTGCACGTGCTCCATTAACTCAGGATCAAGCCTGAGTTGACAGAGAAAGTTGATGATGAGCTTTATGGTACCAACAAAGCCGAATTGGACTGGTTTGGTTTTGTCAACTCAAAACTAATCCTGTAACCCCGAGTTTGTTCAGCCACCATCATGGTACAGGCCCCTGGTAACCAAATTGAACCTTATTGTAAAGTTTTACTAATAATTCTGCTAGAAAATAACCTTAAATATGCTAAATCAACACTTAACACTTGCACTTTCAGAAACTTTGAATGCTTTGAAAGCTGCTGAAGTTCCTTTATTAATCTCTGAGGATTAGACAGGTTGTCAACCTTTCTAAACCCTTTGTTTTTTATTCCTCATCCATCTCTCTTTTTCTCTCCTGATGCTCTACCTCTCTGATGCTTGACCTTCCCCTTCCCCTGTGTGTTTAACCCTTGACCTGTGGTAACGGCAGACAAAGCGGCAGTGTCTCACTGCTGAGCAGTCCACCATCTTTATGCTCTCCCAGACCTCCAGCAGTGTCAGTTTCTGAACTGAGCAGGAGGTGAACCTACACACTCTCTCTGCATGTGCGTGTGTGTATCAGTGAGCGAAGACACAACAGGGTCATGACCTACTTAACATTAATGAGGCTCACAAGCTACCCAACATGCCAATAACATGCGTTGCAGTACCCTGTGGTGTCTCTCTTTATGTTCGAAGTCTTTTATTGCATCACTCTACATGTTTGCATGCATGAAGTGTGCATGTATAGTATGTACATGTGTATTTTATGTTGCTGATATAAAGTTGTTTAATGCATTTTCTGCTGCTGTACTTTCAGTTTCAGCAAAATACTTCAAAATCAAGACAGATTCTAGAAAATATTGTGCACATGGGTCTGTTATGCCACATTTGAGTTTGTTTGTGTGTATGATATTTCACAGAGAATGATGGCTGACAGGATCTTTGAAAGGGTTGAGACAAACATTCATGATTCACTGCTAGATGGCGTTCAGAACACCACTGAGGCCTAGCAGCTCTATGGTAAACAGAATGCGAAGTTGAAGACTAAAACCTGGCTCACACTACAGGAGTTTTAAAATCCTAACCGATTATGAAATCTGGTTGCAGCACACACATAAGGAGAATCTTTGCAGATTATCTTGCCTCAAATCTTAAACATGCACACACTACAAGATTTTAACATGGCGCATCACAGACTACAAGATATTATTAAGATTATCATGCCAGAGGGAGTGCCTCACGTGATCTCACGCAGCAGATCATCAATGATATTTCAGTGATGTTTACATATGTTAGCTAGTGTGCTAGCTGCTTTCTACACTCACCCGGTACATTCAAAACTGAGGCGATTTCACTCCAGTTCTTCTCTTTCTCCTTACAGTTGTGATACGTTTTCAACACATTATACAGACAGTCGTGTTACTATAAAACGTCAAGAAGCAGTTTCCTCCGTCTCCACTATCCAACGGGGCCGTACAGCAGCTGTTTTGCGGTCGCACATTGGCTATTGTGAAAGTACTGACGTAATCATATAGCCGTCATCATCCCGATTTAAATCCTAAATATCAAACATGTTTGATATGATCGGGGCGGCCCCGATTTGTGTGCGAGCAGATCGGGAGGTGCAAGATTAGATCGGTGAATGCCTCACATTACCAGATAATCCGTGCTGAACATCGGGACCGATTGAGGGGCTCGACAAGATTTTTGTTCCGATTCTCGGGAGGGGGAAATCGTGGCTAAATCGGGCTAAAAATCCTATAGTGTGAGCCAGGCTTAAAGCCAGAAAGAACTAATCCACACTGAACTCAAGTGGAGCTCTAGAGTTCTCAGATGACGCGTGCAGTTCTAGAATCAATCTGAGAATTCCAGAATCCTGCTAATTGGCTCTTTCCAGTGAAAGCAAACTGGATTGAAATGCCTTTGGTGCACCTGTGTGGGTCTGTTGTTTGGTGTGAAACCTACAGACTGGTTTGGTTTGGATTTAAAGCTTCAGAATGAATGTATTGGGTTGTGGTTTGGGGTGTGCAGTATATGCAGCAAACAGGACATGTGGACTATGGGTTCTTCTGACACATACACAAATACACACAGCAGGCTTGACATACAGTTTAACATCTTAACACTCTGGCATGCATAGATATTTTTTCTTTACTTGAATCTTTCTTTCATATTGTGTCTAAATCAGTGAAAATATTGTCAAATATTTCTAAATGTCCACCTTTTAATGTCCATTCCTAGAACATGCTTATGATCGGTAAATTTATGAAGAAATTGTCCTGATGATGTTTCACCGCAAATTCAGAAGACAAAAACAAGAAATTATATTTATATTTTGCTTAAAGAATATTAAGTTTTTAGAATAATTTAGCCCCCCCCCCTTATTATTTTGCCCCCCCAAAAAAACGTCATAATGAAAGTTTATATATATTTATATATATACAATCATTGAAAATTCAGCTTTGCATCACAGGAATATATAAATAACAGGAAAATATATTAAAATAGAGAACAGTTCTTTTAAATTGTAATAATACTTCACAATGTTATGGTTTTTACTGTATTTTATCAAACAAATGTGAACCTTGCAAAACATAAAAGACTTCAATCAGAAACATTAAAAATCTTACCGACCCCAAACTTTTATTATAAAAATATAACTTTTTTTTTCGTTCTTTTTTTTTTTGGTGAATGCCCTTTCACCCTCCAATGAAGAAAAAAACTCTTAATTTCTCACTAGCCTTAGCTAAATTTCTCTCCGCAGTTTATCCTGTAACAGCCTCTCAATCGATCAGTTTAACATCTTCTGGGACTGAGCTTGTGCATGTGGTTAATATTGGATTTGTGATTTTTTTAATGTAATATTTTGTTCTTTTTTGCATTGCTTCTTGCTGGGGCTTTGGATTTGTGTTGTTTCAGCTTGTGACGTGACTAATGCTTGCATTTACATGCCTGTATATGATGCAATCTGCTAATTCACTCTTTCTGTTCCCTTGTTCTTTACTCCAGAATGCCGATAAGTTGTATAAGGGCCACCTGTCCGAGTTCACCCCCCTGTCCTCCCTCCATGCTCCACCTGCACGGAAACACGACAGACATGGCAACGAAAGCCAGAACCACACCCTCCACAGGTCTGACTCCTCCCCTCCCAAAAAACTGATGTGTACATACTGGGGGGGCAGGCCTGACTACTGCACCTTCAGCTCCTTCCTCCGAATAAGAGAAAACCCAAGATTCTCTGGGGCAGCTTACACCTACAGCGCACCGGGGCCCGAGACGTCCGTATGACAGTCTCTCTAAAAGAAATAGTCTACTTATCTAATCAAATTCAGCCTCAATTATTCAAGAGTCAAGATTGGGACACTATTTGGAGACCAATCTTGGCTTGTTACCCTTTTATCTAAAACAAAAGCACTGAAATGCGTTCTTGTGGTATACGCTAATGGGCTAGTGTTGCTGTGTGTTAATTTAGAAGCTGGAGGAAGGCCAAACAGAATTGGCCGTACCATCTGCGAGTGTGGCATACTGCGCTAAGCGGCCTTGGGACCTATTTACCTTGTTTTCTTTGTGTGAGCGTGTTCCCTTTACACTGTGGGTTTACATGTTCGTTCACCTACCCTTGTAATTCTTCATGTGAAAAATTACTTGAAAACTACACTATGCAGTAGTTGCACAAACCTTTCCATCTCAAACGCAACCCCTACAGCTAAATGTTAATGTGGATGACAGTTCAAATGGCCTTGGATGCTCTAAAAACTGACCGTCCTGTTTTTTTCTTCTTCTTTTCTTTGTTCTCTGTCGTCTCCCCTTCCCTTTTTTATTTGTCCTGTGCTCCTTCTCTTTTCTTCTACTTTTTTTATAGAACAAACTGGTGTTGCCTTTGTGCAAACCTGTTATCGAGGAACACTCCATAGCCTGCGATTGTCTTTGTCCGATTGCATTGTAAGTGGCTAAATTTGGCCATTTCTGTTGCTGCACTGTACTAGAACGAACTAGGTGTGTATGTGCACGATTGTGTGCGTGTGTGTGTGTGTATGTGTGTGTGTGTGTGTGTGTGTGTGAGAACGTAGGCCTTTGTTAGAACAACTACGAGAAGACAAATTGTAACTGGACTGTCATTATGTTTCACCCTTTAACTTTCAAAAAGGTGGAAATCAACTCATGTTCTACTGTTCCAAAGTTTGCAAAACCATTGACTTGTGTCATCATGACAACCAGTTACTCTTTCCAAGCTGCTTGGCAATTTGCTTTAAAACTCTGTAGTTCCCTATGTATAATCAGTCCTTTAGTTTCTTTAGAATAGATCCAGATACAGGATGCTAAAGGCTACACTAGCCACCTTAGCTTAACTGTTCTGCCTTAATGCTAACGTTTCCCATCTTTTACACCACAGTTTGGAACCAAAGGTCTAGAAATACGGAGTATATAAATGTGCATTAGTTGCCTTATGCTCAAAAGGAAATGGAGGGAAAGTGTTTGACGGCATTAGAAGAATCCTACCACACTGCCTTAAGTTGACATTGCACCAGCTGAGGATGGAGACCGATAAAAGTAGTATTCGACATCTTCCAATGCCACTAACATGGCCCAGGGCTCCTAAAGACAAATTTCATAGTTCTGTTGGTGTAAACATCTTTTTGCGTTCACAAAAAGTAGAAATTAACTTCTTCGTCAGCATATTTTCATGATTGTAGCGTCCTATTTGACTGTTCCCAAAGCATTTTGTCTGTATGAATGTAACTTTTGGAGCCCTGTGCTGGGTTGCTATCATTTCTTTGTTGCACATTACTAATTTATGATCTGATATAAATAAGTCGGATATAATTAGACTGTGATACTGTTCACAAACAACTCATTAAACCAACAGCCCAATCAAGGTCAGCATCACAGATGGCCTGTCTTGGGCACTATGTTCACAGAAATGGCTCCTTTCTAGTGTGCAGAACACAGAAGATGAGCTTTTTTAAATGATTCCCGGGAAATGTGCCTCACACCTGATGACTTATCTGTTTAAAATGACTTTTTCATCACGTATTGTGAAGTGTGTTCAATCCCATCTCCGTCCTGTCAATGAATTCAAAATCACATTGATTTGAATTGAGTGTGAATACAATTCAGTTTAATTTCCAAATAACACTGTAACAAATTGAACACCTGATGACTTACCTGTTTAATATATCATTCTCATAATAATATTGTGAAGTACATTCAATTCCATCTCCGTCCCATGAATTAATTCAAATTCACATTGATTTGAATTGAGTGTGAATGCATTTAAGTTTAAATTCCAGGTAACACTGTCACACAAATGGATATGGATCTAAACCAAACTAAAAATCAGACCATTTGATCATCAAAACCACATCTGTTTGTCTGCATGACTCTTTCCCTGCTGTCCTTCACATTCCATGCCTGTTTGTTTTTTTCTGCTCACATTGATTTTGGAATGTAGTGTTGCTTTCCTGGAGCTTTATCTTTTCATCTCGACTTCTCTCCTCGCATGTGTTTCCTTCGCTCACCTGTCATTCAGTTCTCATGATGAGGCCAATCACCCATTTCACCATTTTAACCATCCATCATCCATGACAGAGAGAGAACGTAGGTGATGTCAAAGACTATCAAGACCACTGTTTTGATGGTTACTCCAAGCTTCTTGTGGGTAGATGCCTTCTGGTGCTTTTTAACCTCAATGTATGTTCATGCGTTCAATTCAGTCAAGTGTTGAATTCTGGGAAACTCCAGTGTGCACATACATGTGTTTTCATTGCCCCGTCAGTCAGCCTGCAACAGAGAATGTCAGATTAAAGAATGGCATTATGGGTATAGCTAGTTTGTTAAAGGATGGAAGAGTCATTTTTGAACAATTTTTTGGGTTAATGTTGATTAACTGTCACAGAATAGTAAAAACAGAATGTCCTTTTTCATGCACACATTATATCTAAATATAGACTATATTGATGAGTATATTGATGTCAAGGTTTACAAAGGCTGAGTGAATGAATGAATGACTGAATGAATGAATGACAAAATAATCGAACATGTCGAACTGAGTAACTATGTTTCTGGTCCAAAAGTGTATTATTTAATTTGTATGAATGTAAAATCTAAAGTCAAACACTGTCTATTTTATTAATTATTGAGGTCTGAACTTTGCATGCCGTGTGATGCCGTAGTAATGGACCAACCACTGAGCTTTATCAAGTCATATTCTCATTCATATAAACCACTTTTATAACTTTCGTTCAAATTTTCAGTCCAGTCCAGATGATTCACATCTACGATACCAAGTACTAATCATTGCTGGCAAATCTGAAAAAAAAACAAGAATGTGCTTATACATAGATTCTCAAGTCATGGTTTTTAAGTAGCATAGATTAATATAATAGGGGTAAACTAATTCATTTCATGTTTTTTTACTGTTATTTTTATTTTGCATTCTACTGTTTTTACTATTTTGTTCACTATTACAGTTCTGTCTGGCTTCCTGAATGTAAAAAAAAAAAAAGAAAAAGAAAAAAACCACTATTGTGCTGTAAACAAAAATTGCATATCGTTAATTGGATAGCCGTGAATGACAACTACAAACTACCATCAATACTGTTTTTTGTAATGTAGGAATAATTTGATCACTGAACGCTATCTGCCTCAGGGGTGCGTTCAGGCACTGGCAAACACTGTATTCTGTCTGTCTAAAAAAGGCTATATGAAATAGGTATTTTGTATAATGTGTGAAAAAAAGTCTTTTTGCTACTTTTGTATCTAGAGGATGACGAGAACTACTTACCGTTACAGAGTCAGAATGTTACTGTTCAGTTTTAAAACAACCAAATGTAAGGTCATGGGAGAAGTCAACTTCAGTAAAGATGAAAGTTAAAAAAATAGCTTTAACAGTCTGTTTTTTTTTGTTTGATGATTTGAAATATGTTTGAGGTGATGATATGCATGGTCATTGCTCACACTGACTGTAGGAAATACACTCACTGTTTTTAAAGCAGGTGTGACCAAATATTTGATTAGATGTCTACTGCTATAACTGAAGGCTTTATTGCCTGTAGTGGGGCTTCATCTGTGCCAGCCTATTCAGATTAACTAAATATCTATAGCTTGTTTTGTTTGTTTTTGTTTTATCTGCACAAAGTGTGATGTTGCTCATAAATGTATTATATATACAGTATATATGTATACTACTGTACACTTTGCAGCATATATGTAGTAATATTCATGTACAGTTTGGGCTCCTTTTGTATAAAGTTTTTAAAAGATTGATATCTGTAGATATGTGGATTTTTGCCAGTTTTTTCTGTAGCTATTAACAGCAAGAAAAAGTACATATGCTTGTAATAAAGAAAGAGATTTAAATGTTTGAAAGCCTTGGGCCTCTTCTCTTTCCCAATGGCAGAAGTGATTGTTAGAAGTCAATGAAATATCACAGCAACTAGTTTTGTATGTCACATTAAGAGGCAAATTTTTCTGGTGCTAGTGTGTTTGACTCAGCTCACCATATGGAGCTAATAACGAAGAAAACCCAGTGGCACAACATGTGTAGTTGTACAATATGACCTCAAGGTGGCAGCAAATTGTAACACATTGAGGCTGCTTCACCTCTACTACACTAAATATAACCAGGTCATCGCTGAAATCTAAGAATTATATATATATCTTTTTTTTTAATATTATGTGACAACAATTTACCTAGACAAACAGACAATAAGGACTGAAATAAAGGTTATTATTAGGACAGTAGGAAAATTTATTTTGGTGATATATGCTTCCACGTCATAAATATTTAATCTTTCACATTTAAAAAAAAAAAAAAATTCGTTAGAATAAATCCAAGAGATTTTATTCAAATCAAATAATAAAAACCATTATATTCATTCATAAATTTTGACATAGGGAGATTATTTTGAAAAATCGTTATAACCTCACATACCTCATAGTAAAGTGTGTAGGATGCAATGACTTAATTGTGGATTTGGATAAATATATAAGTGTATCTTTACAGGATTTGGAGTACCCAATACCTCCTTTAAATGGATAGTTCACCCAAAAATGAAACTTCTGTCATTAATTACTCAACCTCAGGTCTTTTCAAACATATAAGACCTTTGCTCATCTTCAGAACACAAATTAAGATATTTCTGATGAAATCCGTGAGCTTTCTGGACCCTGCATAGACAGCAATGCAACTGAAACGTTCCCAGGCCTAGAAAGGTAGGAAGGACATCGTTAAAATAGTCCATGTGACATCACTGGTTCAACCGTAATAGCTACGAAGCTACGAGAATACTTTTTATTCAACAATGACTTTATTCAACAATTTCTTCTCTTGTGAGAGAAAATGTGATACTGCTTAAGTGTGACTGAAAACCAGGTTATAATAATAATGTAATCATATATCATGCTCAACACTCAACAGGTAAGTGTCAAAATATCATAACTGACCATTTCAATAAATTCACATGAATCAGGATAAATAAAGACTGTGGCCCACAGACACTGCTGGAGGTGTCTTGAAGTTGTAATCCTCGGACTAAGTCTTTATTTAAAATGTTTCATGGAGTGTACGTTTATGTGTTCTTAGATGTGTGTAAATGTGTGTGTGTGTGTGTGTGTGGCCATGCTCATGGACTTGTGAAATCGCTCTATTAGATCGAAATTGCTGTTATTTGCTAAGATTATTTATGAGTCATTTAACTTTTTGCGCTCTCTCTGGCAGTGCTAGATGGTTTGGTTCATTATTGATTTAAAATGTCTTTCAACGGTGCAGAACACACCGAAGTGCTGCTGAAGACCTCTTACTGGATTTGAGTTGGAATGTGATGACACTTCTGTTTGATTTGTGTGGGGACCACTGTGGCTCCTGGAAGGGAATTTTGGTAAATGTCGTTTACAATTTGCAAAACCTTTCATCCATTTTATTGGTGAATGGATTTTAAACAAAGCTCTTTCTCAGCTGATTTACAATTCCCCTTCTGTGGATAACACCACCCTCATATAATCTATGTATATAGCATGGTACAGAATAAGGCCATTGGTTAAGAATGCTTTGAATGCAAAGAAAGTCAAGGACGGTGAAAGTATTCTTCCTATCTATTTAAAAATGCCAGGTTACATGCAGCAGGCCCATTCCACTCGCCCCATGCATCTTCACCTCTACATTTCTGTGGCAGAAAGCATGTCAAACGACAGTGAAGATTATGACCTTGCCGTCACAGTGGTAACCTCACAGTTGCCTCCAGCACTGACCTTGAGCAATAAATGCGACAGAGAGCAAAGCGAAGGAGCGAGAAAAAATGAGAGAAAGGGCAAGTGAGTCATCAAACTGTCCCCTCTTAACCTCTTATTATAAAAGAACAAATTGCTCTGAAATTTCATTTCAGTTCCTAGATTTCTCGTTAGTTTTGAAGTGCGCTGCTGGAGATGCTGAACAAGCTCACTGATACTTGTTATACTCTTAAAGCAGACAAGATAAATCATGGCATGAACCAAAACGCTGCAATCTATAGAAAGTTCATAATGCTGAAGGTGCTATAAATGATTTTATTATTATTATTATTATTATTATTATTATATTGCACATAAACAAATCCACTGCTGGCCTACATCTAAATTTCATATTTTAAACCAGTCTGTCATTCCGGAGACAATCATTGAATACAGCAGTTAAAATTGGACTTGGTCATCTAAAGAACTGTAAAATAAATGAACAGGCAATATTTATTTATGCAAAGGTTTTTTTTGTTTGTTTTGTTTTTAAACCAGAGGTCAGTTTATCACCTTTAAACTGCTTTATCAAAGACCTTATTTTGTCCACATTGAATACATCTTCACTTGGTGTGTCTCTAAAGAGTCCTCTGAAGAAAGACATGCATGCATTGCAATAAATTATATTAGAGGATAACAGACATCACTTTCAAAAGCAAGGATGGATCAAGTTGAAAGCCACTATTTGCATAAGCAGACTTTAGAAGATTGAATATCAGAAGAGGAATATGCTTTATTATACTGATCAAGGGTCAGAACACGCAGGTGTTTTTAAAGACCAATATAGAAAATGAAATTCAGCTGGAGGAATATTTTTTTAAAAAAAGTATCTGTGCTGAAACAGGTTGTTCTCGATCTTTTAATTGACACAGACACTGTATGATAGGCTATTTTCAAATTATGATCGAATGTTTATTCTTTCAAAGTCCTAATAAAATAGATTTATTTTTGACAGATGGTCTTATTTAAAGCTACTGGTTTTGTCAATAACAGTCTGTGTTGACAGTGTTCTCAATATATATGCACCTGTGAGAGACATAAGCTTACATGAGCTACAGTCTGCATTGTATAACGCATAATTACCTGTTATTGATCTATAAAACGATTGAACTAACAGCCGGTTTCTCTTTCAGTCAAAACGTTTTCAAGCATTGCCAGTGGAGGACGCTCTGCTCCTGACAACCACTCCAGCCTGAGAAACATGTAATGTGCTAGAAATGAACAGAAAGACAAGAAACCTTTGTTTGTTGTGATTTTAAAATGACTATTTTACAAAGAAAAGAAATGCTGATTGTTCACAATATAGCTTGACACTATTATAATGCAAGCACACAGGGACAGGCTGTTATAATGGTGTTATAATTGCAGATAATGAAATTCAATTAATTTATTTCCAAAGTAATCTGGGATTTATCTCTTTTTTTTAAAATCATTTATCGTCCAACCATCATCACGTTTGAGTGTTTCTGAATTATGCAGACTTATCCATGATAACAGATGATGGTGGACACATTTACAGTAGGCTAACAATAATTAAACATATAATTAAATACAAAATCTTCCTGTAATTTTATCCTTCAAGTCAGTTTGGTTCACCAAAATGAAGTGTCCTATTAGTGTTTGTTGTGAGCATATAAACCAGTCCAGTAATTACTGATAGAACTAAAGGGCTTCCGAAATGTTGCACCTTCGATTTTACGCATTTAAGCCTAATATGAGTGAAACAACGTCCAATTGAAATTCATTAATAACGATCATTCGTCGAAGTAATTAACATCCCCGATGATAAACACGGGAACAATACACTAATCAGCGACCGGACTGAGTTTGACTACCCACGGTGCTCCGCGTGGTCGGCGCGCAGCAGGCCTGCTGGGCCGTGTGTGGCTATGGAAACAGGACGAGCCTAATTAGACGGCGAAATCCTTCACCCGGCCGAGCGAGCGGAGCGAGGCTTTTGTGTGGTGTCGCTTTTCTTCCTGTCAGTCTTTCAGCACGGGGCTAGATTGGCGCTGGCCCCGGGGTTTGTGGGAACCGGGACAGCCCTTTCACGCAAGCCCTCCTCAGGTCGACATTATTACACGGCCAATTAAGTCAGTTCAACGGGCTCGAACTTGAGCAAACAGCGGGGCGATTGTTTTCTGCTGCCCTTCCCAACTAGCTTGCTAATTACTCAGTGGACTGCCCCTAACCAGGATGCATTTTGGAGGGGTCTGACCCCCTAATTAAAGCTTGAACCTCCCCCAAAGGAAGTCATAACGAAAGGTTGGTGGGTCTTAAAAAAACTATATTTATTTTTACAAGTATTCCTTCATATAGCTGTAGTAGGCTATATACATAATTGTACAATATACAGTGTACTCTAGGCTATACATTGTGTGTGTGTGCGTGTGTGTAAAGATTTTTTTTGTATCTAGATAAGATGGTAATATCACAAGTTAATAATAATTAAAAAAACTATGTATTTAAAATTGTATTTATGTATTTAAGGCTAATTGCTAATAATGAGACAACTGCAGTCCTTTAAAACCCGTCCAATAATTTGATAATTGTATTTACTATTTTTCCCCAACTAAAATATATTTACTGATTTTATTAACTACAATATGATGAGCAGAAGTGATGTTTTCTTGTATGTTTTCTGTTCAAATAATGGTTTCCATTACCCAACAGGCCCCGAGGTGACCAACTTAAAACAGGTGACTCATTTTGGAAGCAAAACAAACACAAGGGGATTTGGGATGGAGGCAGCTGAGGATCCTGCACGCTCAGCTGGTGTGGCACAAAGAAACAGGTGACGACGTCAGGATGTTTGCCCTGCAAGGGTGCCGCCACGTGCTTTTTTCCCCTGGAACGAGCTCTCTCAGTAAAATCTGCACCTGGCCTGGTGGTCTTGGCAACATCGGACAACCTCTAGCAGATGTTCGTCTCTCTTTTGTCAATGACTTCGCGGTGGCTGCTCCGCGAGACAAAACTACGGTGAGAGGTGCTCCTGCCACAGAACGCTAATCAAAAGATGACTAACATTCTTCCCCCTTTACCCCACACTAGAGAGTGTGAGAGGCCACTTTCGGAGTGGGGAGGTTGGATGGGTAATTGTGCATGATTAGCAATTTTAATTACCAGGTGCTTGGGGTCCCATCTGAGAAAGTGTAAACAGGATAGCACTCAGCTCCTTGAACATCCCACATGACCGTCTGATGCTGTGTCTGTGTTGACTCGAGAAATAGAGGAACATATTCCCGTTTACAGGGACAATTAAGACTGTTACATTTCCTCAGGCCGTGACCCTTTTGGTACGTACCATTTTTGTTTAAAGTCCCAGAGCTTATTGTTAGTGTCTTCACCTTGAAAGCAAACCGGTGCGTGCACTCCTTTCAGAAAAAGACACAGCCATGAGCACAATCCAAGTGAAATGGGCTTTCGGTTTGAAGCAGCTCTTTTCCTTTCCAGCTGTTAACCTTGCAAATTCTGCCGTTTGTTTTTTGTTTGAAGGATGTCTTCTCAGTCAAAGACTTGTTTTCACCGCAAGTTTCTAATAGAGAAAATGGGTGACAGTTCTTTGTTCGGGAATATCTTGCTCTCCAATTAAAAGAGCGAAGATTGCACAAGGCTGAGGTGCCTCTTTAGGTGAAAAGAAGTATAGTCTCACACCGACACACACATATCTAACACGATATACATAGAGAAATGTGTGTGTGCATGACCCTATCAACTTCTTGTTCTCATTTGGAGCGGGAACGTAGCCTTGAGCAGTATTCAGACCATGGTGCACTGCAAATGACCTCTATCGACTGGGTTTGCTCTTCAAAGACAAACTCAATTCATCAACACAATATGCAGAATTTATGTATTTGAGCTCCGCTGCCAGAGATCACCACAGGGCAAAGTCATTAGGATACAAACTCTCCTTTTCTCGCTGAGGTCTCTCTGATATCACATAATAAGAACTGTTCTGATGGACCTGAGGGAGTCTTTTGTATCAATCCAGTGAATACAGCTGTGGGTCAGGTGTTTAAAGGTGAGCAGAAGAATGTATTTCCACAAACATGGGAGGATTTCTGTGGAAACCAGTGTCTTTGCATTATATTTTGATTGCACCATAGTTTTTTTTTTTTTTTCTCAAATAGTCATTTTCTCTGTATATGCAGGGGGAAAACGTATGAAACTTGTGATATTGAGTTAAAATGCGTGTTTGTGTGTGCAGGATCATCTCGTGGGTTCCTCTGCTGCAGGGATCATAGATGATGAAGCTTTACTCAGTCACCGGATCCGGAATGAAAGTTGCCCTTTGGCTGTGTGACAGTCAGGAAAAAAGGGACGCTCACGCTAGTGTGACGGTATAGTGAATTAAAGGAACAATACAGGTCAAATTTTTTTTTTCTTGCAGGCAGTCACTGATATGCACACACAGAGCTGTTTAGGGATATCCGGAATGCGTAGATTAATGGACAATGCATCAGTACATACAGGAAAAACATTATTTACAGCATCGTTACTAATGATGGACTGATATATATTGTCAAGGCTGATTAATCAGACATTATTTGGCCATTTTGAGATGATCACCCACTCGATTAGATTTGGTAGAAATGATTAAATTCAATTGTAATTTAATTAAAATGATTATTAAATTGTTATCATTTATTGACAGGTGTGTCAGTGGATAATTGCCTTATAGTGAATGTTAAGTTAATATTATCTAAAAAAAAAAATATAATAATTTAGGAATTGTAGTGTATGGCTCATTCGCTGTGCTGTGTATTATTTACACTACTACCGTTCAAAAGCTCAGGGTCAGTAAAATTTTTTGTTTTTTAGGGAAATTTATCAGCAAGTATATATTAGATTAAAAGTGACAATAAAGGCACTTTTAATGTTACAAAATAATATCCTGAAAAAAATGTATCATAGTTAAAATATGTAAACAGCACAACTGTTTTCAACATTTATGATGCACCAAAATCAGCATGTGGGAATGATTTCTGATGTAATGGCTGCTGAAAATTCAGCTTTGCGTCACATCTGAAAATATGTTAAAATATAAAACCATTTATTTTAAATTGTAATAATATTTCACAATATTACTGTTTTTACTGCATTTCTGATCAAATAAATGCAGCCTTGGTGAACATAAGAGACTTCCAAACTTTTAAATGGTACTGTTTATACAGTAATCAGCAGTATTGGATATCAACTTTATTGTTGATCACTTAATCTATATTAACATTTGGAGTGACCGAAGATGTGCGTTTGAGAAAGGTGGTTTGACTGAGCCCAGTTTCGTTTCATTGGCTCAATTCCTGGCTGTTTGGCTTGTATTAGTGCCTAGTGCCTCAGTCTAGTGGCCATGCTGATAGCTAATGACCTAATCCATATCACATTACAAACAGGATGATTAAGTGCTGTCTCACAGTAGGATTATCATGGGATTATTATGGGATCAGTGATATCTCTGATCTGTGAGACACTTTTCTCTCTTCAAGTACCCTCCCTGAGGTACATCATATCACATCAGATACACATTGACTCAAGAGACTTCAATCAGGTAACCTGCAGACAGAACATTTCCATTGCTGTCATAATTGAAACCAGTGATTGTGATTCATATTACAAGATGTCAGTGACATTGTACGACGTGTTCAAAAATCATTCCATTTTAAGTGAGTTTGATGATTTATAAAAACAAATACACATTTAGAGACTTAAAAACAGAAAGATAATAAAGCACTTGAAATTTATCAGACCCATCAACAGAGTATGAATTGTAAAACAGTGGCTCTCTTGGTTGCATTTTCTCATTATTGCCTCCCTGAAAGGTTTTATCGGTTTCATCAGAGGCAGGTTAATGCGAGATGGTTGATGTTTGACTTCAGTAATCGCTGAAGGCCGCTTGCTGTCGTGCGGATCCATAGATCCTAAACCAACCAGAACATGATCCCTGGAACCCTCCTACTCTCATGTTGGATTGTTTTACAGATGATTGACATCTTTTGGCAGGCTCCCAAGATCTTAGGAATTCTGGGATGCTTTGGCTAGTGACATCCCAGGTATATGTGATGTTTTGGTTTTTTTTCTGTTAGTGCCTACGGTTAGTATCACCTGTCGCTGTGGAGTTGCTGTCCGCTCAGCTGGTTTGCTAAACACAATAGTTTACGAGGAAGTAGACTGACAGGTTTTGCAATGTAGCTTTTAATGTGCACTTTACTGTACTACAGATGCGATTTAGCATTTTAATCTATAAATGAAGACTTTTATTCCATTTCACTTGAAATAATATTATCAACATACCCATTTGCTTTTCTAAATGTAACTCCATTTTTTAATGATTTTGAATGTAGCAGTTTAAACGGTAAAAGAAAAGTGAGCTGGTTCAAGCATTCTAAGCTGGTTGATATTCATAAAAAGCCTTACAGAAACTATAGGAGCACACACACACACACACACTCACCCACAGACTCATGGTCTATTATAAGGTTACAGATCAAGGGCCTCTCCACTCAAAAGGGGGCACTGTTACTGCATTACAGATTACAGAGTATTGTCAGGGAGCTTTCTGCATTACAAATTAACATCACTACTTTAAACATTCATGTAATAAAATGGTTTCTAATATCAGGCCAATCACTTCAGCCATTGAAATATGATTCCACAATAGCCATTAAGTACATTTTGTTAACAAAATGAGGACGGCTGGTCCCATCCTCCTAGTTTTAGATTGTTATCATTTTAGTCATGCTGAGAAGTAAAAACTGAAAAGAGGAATAGTTCATTTAGCACTTTTCAGGTAACGGCTATGCACTATGATAGTCTACAGAAAGACTTCATGGGGGGGAAAAAAACATTGCTTTAGAATGCTTTACTTCAAGATTCAGCTCATTTTCAAACTGGAAGATCAGACAGTTCTAAAACAATGGTCTGGGGGGAAAAAGTGCATAATGAAAGTAGGCTTTAACATGAACAGTACAGTGCTGAACTAAACTTGATGACTTGAAAATACTTGAAATCTCATGATCTTGGCAAAACCTTTTTCCTTTTTATTGTTGCTAGACAAATTTTAATTTCCATGATATATATATATATATATATATATCATTTTAGTCATGCTGAGAAGTAAAAACTGAAAAGAGGAATAGTTCATTTAGCACTTTTCAGGTAACGGCTATGCACTATGATAGTCTACAGAAAGACTTCATGGGGGGGAAAAAAACATTGCTTTAGAATGCTTTACTTCAAGATTCAGCTCATTTTCAAACTGGAAGATCAGACAGTTCTAAAACAATGGTCTGGGGGGAAAAAGTGCATAATGAAAGTAGGCTTTAACATGAACAGTACAGTGCTGAACTAAACTTGATGACTTGAAAATACTTGAAATCTCATGATCTTGGCAAAACCTTTTTCCTTTTTATTGTTGCTAGACAAATTTTAATTTCCATGATATATATATATATATATATATATATATAATCAAAAGAGATTGGTTTATTATTTGGAAATATGTTACTACTTTTATTCAGCAACAACATTAAATTGATCAAAAGTGACAGTGTAGATATTTATAATGCTACAAAATATTTTTTATTTAAAATACATTTTGGAATTTACTATTGATCAAACAATCCTTTAAAAAAAATCACAGTTTCCACAAAAATATTAAGCAGAGCAACTTTTTTCAACAATAATATGACACTGAAGACTAATGATGTAAAGACTAATGATGATGGAGTAATGATGCTGAAAATTCAGCTTTGCCAATACAGGAATAAATTACATGTTAAAATATATTAAAATAGATAAGTTATTTTAAATTGTAATAATATTTCACAATATTACTGTTTTACAACATTTTTTATCAAATAAATGCAGCCTTGGTGAGGTTAAGAGACTTTTTTTCAAAAACATTAAGAAATCTTACTGACCCCAAACATTTGAACGATACATATATAGAGAGCGAGCAGATAGAAGGAATGAAGATGGTAGAGTCAAAAAAAGAAAGTAAAGGGGTAAGACAGAGAAAAAAGTTGATAAGAAATGGGCATCATATACAGTACTTTTTTTTTTGTCTCCTCTGGATGTTTTTCCTCACTAAGAGCTGAGTACCTTGGGTCGCTCACTCTCTACCTTACTCCATATTCCTGTTCACCTGACATTAGGCCCCAGCTCAGTCCCAAAAGCAGGCTGCACCCCGCTGGGTCCATTCCATTAGATACTCCCTACACACTTTGCCTGTCATACTAAAAGCCAAGCCTGGGGAGCAAGGAGAGGTTAAAAGGTATGAAATGAGCCTCAGCCGAATAAGCGAGTGGTTTAGGAAGCTGATTGCTCTGATCTGATTGGGCAGATGGTTGAATTGTGGTATCATCTCGCTCTACAGTATATGGTTAGATGGGATGATGAGGTTCAGGTCATTGTCTTTACTTTGAATGTAAGTCATTATGAGTCCATTTAGTTATTTCCTATTGTTATGGAAGTAATTAGCCTCCCTCAGTGTACCTGACTGCTTGCAACTAAAGAAAAAAGCTCATCAATGTCTAAAACCTGCTTTTTTTCAGGTGAAAATCAATGTAGGGACATTTTAAGACCTGCTTTCTTTATTAGGCTAATGGACATTCACACCTAATAAAAGGACTTTTCAGAAATCAAATATTTTAAACCGACAGAAATCCTGAAATGAGATGATGTTGATTTGCACATTTGTGATGACAGTGCATAGTGTAAAATCAATGTGTTATAGTCAGTGTTGGGAGTAACGCATCACAAAAGTAATAATATTACAGTAGTATATTACTTTTTGCTGTAACGCAGTAATATAACGCATTACTAATCAAATTTGGGTTAGTCATGATTAACATCCACTAAGTTCTTATTTCTTCTACTTTATCATCTCCACTGGTCAGAGCAATGAACTGATGCATGGTGTCAAAGAAAAGACTGGGAATGTTTTATTGGTTGATTGATTGATTGATTAATTCCGTTTTTAAGAGATGGAGAACAGTATGTTGATGTAGTTCTTTCAGCAACCAAAAGCAATTTTCTTCTTGTAATATCAGTACAGCAATACTTTTCTCTCAACAGCACTTTTCAAAGGACCTTGTGGATTGTTAAAAAGATGTGCTACACTCAACTTGATTGCATCAGTGTTCTTAAAGTAACTTTGAAAAAAAAAAAATAATAATAATATTGTGAAATATCATTACAATTTAAAATAACTTTTCTTTTTGAATATATTTTAAAAATGTAATTTATTCCTGTGATGACAAAGCTTTTTTTTCCCAGTGTCACGTGATTCTTCAGAAATCATTCTAGCATGCCGATTTGCTCAAGAAACATTTATTATTATTATCAATGTTGAAAACAGTTGTGCGGCTTATATTTTTGTGAAACTTTTATTTTAATGAATAGAATTTTCAAAAGAACAGCAATTATTTGCATTAGAAATATGTTGTAACGTTATACTGTAGATGTCTTTATTTGTGATCAGTTGAATACATCCTTGCTGAATAAAAGTATTAATTAAAAAAAAAAAACTAACCCAAAACTTTGGAATGGTAGTGTATGCCATACATAATTCAATTCTAATGGCAGTCATCACTGAAACATAATTTAGAGCCTTATTTAGTTTGTTTCTATCTATCTGTGTGAACTGGATAATTGCATTCTTGATATTCCCTCTTGACCTTTATTGGAGAAGATGGTAGGTTTTTACATGTATGCATTTGGCAGACACTTTTATTCCAAATGATTTACACAGCACGGTATACATTTAATCAGTTCATGCATTCTATAAGAACTGAACCCGTGACCGTGGCACTATTTTGTACAAGTGGTTATAACTTGGTTAAAACTTGTGGGATGGTTGCTAAGCTGTTTCTAAGCTGAGCTCTAGATACTCTGGATATAGCAATAGTAATTCTATGGAACTTTTTCACTCATTTTAGGCATTGCAAGCCTAAAGTCCAGTCACTTAAAACACATATCTCCTCAACAAGCTGCACAAAGTCAGGTGTCATTAATTTTCATATCACAAGGGTACAGGACAAGTTACAGTGTGAAGATGGTAAAAATCTCTAAACCTATAGTTGAGCAATAGAAATATTGATGCTTGCCTAACTGCAACATCAACCTTCCCATTTTAAGCACAGTGGTTAGATTCCTCCACTCATGCAGTACAGCACCTGGTGAATCACATGGGTGACAGAGAGGTCAGGGTCGGCTGTAGACAGAGGATTTTGTGTGGAGATGAAGCTGACTGTCTCTCACACAAAGACAAATACTGCTTTCCCTGTAAAACAGGCATATTAAATGGTTTCCCATCCAGCCAAACTTCCTGAATCCTCTTCTGTGGAGAGATGCCAAACCACAGAAGTGAGAATAAGGGAAGCCAAGAAGAAGAGAAAGAAAGAGCTGAAAGAGAAAGATAGAGACAGGTGAGGAGAGACAGACAGAGACTGTGTGTGTTTGGGTCTTCAAAGCTCACATAGCTTAATGGAGTTTTCTAAGCTGAGCTCTAGATACTCTAGATAAATCGGATTTGCTGTAGTTGATAAGGTTTATTGTGATGCATTAGAGCTGACCAGTAAATTAATAAGCAAGTGGAGAACACCCAACAGGCTGTAAAAGTCTTTTCAAATGCACAGACATTTAAATAAGATATATGAATAGCCTATTAAAGTCTGAACATTAAAAGTCAAGAATAAAGGGTAGAATATGAAATGGCCATATAAAAATAATAGCCGATGTTTGAGAAATCTTCCACCGCCTGAAACACGTTGATTACTGAGAACGGAGAGCAGCCGCACGCAGAGTTCAATTAGTCAACCAATTAGCGCTGGTCCGAGCGCGGCGGGTGCGCGACAGGTCTCGCCGAGCAGCCGTTACAACGCTAGCGTCCGTGGCAAGCTTGATTTCTGGGGCCCCGGTGGGCAGTCAGGATGTTATTATCGAGGTCTGGAGTCAGCGGCTTAAAGTGGCGACCGTGGTTTAGATTCGAGACGCACGCAGCGGTGCGGTGCGGTGCGCGCGAGATCAACGCCATTTATAACGTGCGACAAATGTGGACTCTAGCGCACGCAGGGTGGGTCCAATGTCGCGTGACTTCAAAGAACAAAAGCACGCGTCAAAATCTGCATTTAAAACACGTCATCTTTGAAAGTGGATTAGCATTGATCTCTCATAAATTCATCGAGTTATGTTATTTCTGTAAACTAATAAAATCCCTTAGGTGGGTCTTAGAAAAACATGTCCAGGTCACATACAGACTTTAAAATAATGGTTCTTCATTGGGAACTATGGTTTCAAGAAGAACCGTTAAAATCCATAGAACCTTTCCATTCCACAAAATGTTCTTTATAGTAGAAAAGAGTTCTTTAGATGTTCTTTTAAATGTTGTAATAAATGGTTCTTTTAAGAACGGTTCACTGTGGTTCTTCTATGAAATCACTGCGGAAACCCCTACCACCCAGTTTTGGCAGAGATGCAGTGAAGGGCCTTGAAAGAACCTTTTTTTTTTCTTAATGTGAAGATTTATAATCTAAACAGACTTTTTCAACTAAAAATAACTTTTATTTTATTTTATTTATTTATTTACAATGGAAAGGTTCTATGGATGTTAAAGGTTCTTCATGGAACCATCGATGCTAAAAAATAACCTTTACATATTCCATATCAAATGCTGAAAACAAATGAAGACTATTAGTCCCATAAAGATTATTTTAATGACAATTAATTGTATTTTATTTTTAAGTTCTATTTAATAATTAATAAAAAAAAATATTGAAAAAAATCATACCATATGTATAAATATCTCACATTAAGCTACAGTAAAACACATTCCAAAAAGTCTTGTCTTAAAAATCTTTTCTTTTTTCTTTCATTTTGTGACAGGTTTTATTAGATTCATACCTTCACTTACTTAAATATCAATATATTATTGCAGGCTAACAGGTGCGTTTCATCCAGTGTTTTAACTACTAAATATAAACAGTAGCAAAACAAATGCCTTTAAAACATGTGTGCGCACACTACTTTTTCTCCAACATGGCAGCTGATTCAATGGGAAAACAAAGGTCAGAACTTTTAGGAAATGTCACTCATTTCGTCTCTTGCCACTTAGTGGCCTGTTTGGCAGGAGGGGGCTTGGCCTGCTCCCGGTCACTGGGGGCAACGGAATAATGAATCACCACGGCAGCAAGGCACTGCTCTGCCTGAAAGCATGGAGGCAGCCGGAGCAGCGCGGCGGGATGCTATTGTGGCTCGGCCTGCACTATAGGCAAACCAAGCTGGCAGGAGGTCTGGAAATAGTTACAGTCAAATAGAGGCATACTGATCAAGATACAAGAGGTCTGCTCTCCCCACGGGCTAGAAGAGGGTTTTCTTTTGCTTTCCCCGTCCCTCCCTCCCCCTCTCTCCCGGCCCCCTGATCAGATAAAATGTACTGTAACAGCACTTAGTCTTTGGCAAATTGCCGATTGTCACAAATTTTAGGGATGTCAGTCATCGTATTGAGGCCGAAGCTTGCCGTTACACTGAGGTGGGTGACTGCTAGTGTATGTGGAAGTATATTAGCATTGCTGTAGTTTTGGTGTAGCAAAACAGTCAGTGGAGCAGTGATAACGATAGGGGAGTTAGGTCGTGCCAGCTCAGTGCTCTTTTTGCCCCAGGTGAGGGCAGACTGATCAGATGATTATTTCTGAAGGGGTAAACAGCTTCTGAAATAGAGCTGCGGCAATTACCTGAGTTTCAGGTAATCAAGGAAGAGCTGAATAAAGGGCGCAGTCTGCGGTCCTCCACCTCGCCTCAGACTCCATTACCTGTTCTCTTTCAGACAGCATAATAAGAGCAGAGAAACCCTAACCAGACCCTCGGCAGGTAAATCTGGTTGTCTGTCAAGTTCATTGTGTCAAGCAGCACAGATATGGTTCCACTAGTCTGAAACAAGACCCCTGGTTTGGGGTTTAAAGAATCAAAGAGCTTCCAGATTGAGACTTGACCCCAGATCTGGGATAAACTGTCACTTGTATGTGTGTGTGTGACCTGAACATCCCTTTAAAGCTTCATGATTGCAAATCCCTGTAAGTGTTTGTGTATGAGGGTCAGAAAGTCAGTGCCATGCAGAATGTTATTTGCATTGTAAATGTATTATGTGCATATACACTACCGGTTAAAAGTTTGGAATAATTATAATGTTTTTGAAAGAAGCTTAAGCTTACCAAGGGTGCATTTACAGAAATGAAGTAGTACAGTAATATTGTGAAATATTATATCCAGTCTTTAGTGTTACATGATTCTTCAGAAATCATTCTAATATGCTGATTTGGTGTTCAGTCGGTATCACTTATTATTGGGGCTCAAATATTAACAATGGTTCTTTTTATTAACATCAATGTTGAAAAATGTTTTTGCTGCTTAATATTTTTGTGGAAAGGGTGACACATTCTTTGATGAATAGAAAGTTCAAAAGAAGAGCATTTATTTAAAATAGAAATTTCTTGTAACATTATAAATGTATTTACTGTGACTTTTAATATATTAATTGTGTCCTTGCTGAATAAAAGTATTATTATCATTATTATGTACCCCAAACTTTTGAGTTATTACAAACCTTCGTATCATGGTTTCCACAAAAGTGGAATGTGACACTTAAGACTGGAGTAATGGCTGCTGAAAATTTAGCTTCGCCATCACAGAAATAATTTACATTTTAAAATATATTCAAATTTAAAATGATTATTTTAAATTGTAATAATATTTCATAACTGCTTTCACTGCATTTTTGATTAAATAAATGCAGCCTTAGAGCGAATGGGAGACTTCTTTCAAAAACATAAAAAATGGTTATTATTACAAACTTTTGACCAGTAGTATTTATGTATATATGTATGTATGTATTCATTTATTTTCTTCTGATGCCTCTCTCAAGGTTGGACACACTGAAGATGGCACACTGATAATTGCCATTTACCTTTATTATTCCTAGGTCATGCACACTCTTTTAACACTCTTCCCTTTTGCTTTCCTCCCTTTGCCTTTGTTGTCTGCTTTTTTTCCTACTCTCTTTCTTAAACTCATAGGAAAATCATCAAGTTTCTTTCATCTGCTCCAGTTCTGCTTAATCCCCACCCAAACCGCTTTAGCAATGCTTACAAATTGGAATCATGCAAAAACAGCAACATATACTTCATCCATTAGAGGAAGAAATGCATTTAAACCATCATATTTCATCAGTTCATTTTACAGTGCAAAAGTTTGTTTTATTTTTTATTGAAATCTTGAACATTTCTTTTTACTGCTCCACCAGAACATTAGCAAAAGGAAATATAGCAGCATCTAGATTTGACTAGCACGTGTCCTCAGTTGTTCTTTTTTCTTTAAATAATGCTTAATACTATGAATTTGTAGATTGAACAAGTTAGCTAATTCACTAAATAATACTAATTTGGCATGATGCTATTTTTTTATCCAAAATATTTTACAATACGCATAATTAGTGCACAAAGTTAAAAGTTTCTGGATCAACTTGTGGGTTTGAATCTACAGCCATTTAGTAACTCAGAACTTTAACCATTAGGCTACATCATGTCAGTTTAGATTCATTTTACTTTGCACAATATTGGCGATATGTGTGTGTGTGTGTGTGTGTGTGTGTGTCTTGTTAAAGAGAATCTCAATAACAAGCATGTGGCTAAGTAAATCCAAGCTAAGGATTTACATATCCTGCAAAAACCCATGAGAAATTCAAGAAACATGCAAACAACTACACCCACACAAATACTCACGGGCATCATGCCCATTGGCCACAGTGGGGTATGTGCCACCCTAAACTCCATTCCAACCAAGAGAGCACCAAATGGCACTACACAAAAGGAAGACTTTGACTTCATCTCATGATTAAGAGGTTATTATGTGCTAATGAACTGCCCCATGGGGCAACAGAATGTCCAGCGTTTTTTTTTGTACCATCACCCGCTGGCACTTCATGGGAAGCATCACAGAATTACACACTAGCCATCATAAATTGGGCTAATTTACAGCCTTTTATTTTTTGGCAGCTCTGACCAACCAAAGCCAAGAGCCAGCAGAGGTGAGGTTTTACCCACCAGCCAACTGTAAAATTGCAGTCAATTGCAAATGCTGGAAGGGTGATAGAGAAATTGAGAGAGAATGCACTTCACACAAAAAAATAAAATAAATAAATAAATAAATAATAATGGTGAACACAAATATAACTTCAGATTGTCCTTTGGTCAGCATTAAACAGAGGCCGACATCCTTTAATTGCATAATTATGTGAACAGAAATACTTGATCTTGTACCCTAACTTAAAAATATATTGAGCTTGATTTAACCACATACCTTATTTCAGGCATTTACCCAACAAACCCATTTAAAAAATAGGTGATTATGATTACGATAATACATTTTACATTTATGATAACAAATACCGGATTGCACTATCAAGCAGCATAACGGACTGTCTTTGCGCAGCTAAAATAACTAGAAGAGGATGACAAACGGAAGCCGCGCACATTCAAGGTACAAATGGCCGCGTCCGCTCTATGTTAACAATAAGGTGAATACTGATAGGTAGAAAGAGTTGGGACGGGGGCTACCTGTTCTGAATCACCATGTGAGCTGACATTTGAAATATGTATGTTGTTCATAGTTCTTCTGCTGCTAGACTAAAAACATATAAGTAGCAGACCAATGCTGTAAAGTAAAACCTGGTGTAAGAAATCGAAGAAAAAAATCGGAAGAAAATTTCAGCACCTGGACAGCTCCGCGCGCGTACCATTCTGACTATTGGTGGTTACGACACTGTAAAGTTTCGGTTTGCTTTCACCTTTTGAATTTCTCATATTTATGTATAACAGTAACATTTAAATCTTTCCACTTGCTTAAGGTCAACTGTTTGGTTGAGACCTTTTACGCTTCTGCTGGCGAATGCAAAATAGTATCCTGGGTAACTACAGAGATGCAGCTGCGCCGGGAAAGCGGTGAAATCCAAAGAACAATTGAGAGCTCTGTTCGCCATCTTCTTGCCTTCTCCGGGCTATTTGCATAGTCCGTTCTGGTTGACTGGCTGCCATAGACCGTCCGGGAGACCTCTTTTGTCCGTTAATCAGCAAGTGACAGTGGGGTGACAACTCTCAGGTGACGGATCTCCCTTTGAGGAACGTGATGAAGAAGAGACGTCGAGAGATTCCAATGATTTAGTGATCGCTCTCGGTGTAAATGGACACTTATGTGACTACTGTATATAACTGTTTATTTTAAAACGTTTAAAATCAATCGATCTGCACGCACATAATTGTGGACATAAGTGACATTCTTGAGAATAGCAGCACAACACTGCTGTCAGCCACTGAACAGTGGGTTAGATGCAAAATAATTAGTCTGCTATAAAACAATAGACGTGAGACTATCACACCCTTGGCTTACGGTTTAAAAACACATATTTTAAACTAAGAATGTCTGAGATAATAAAAATAGAAATCGTTTTAAATCTAGTTATATAAAACACACGTAACAATTTCTAAAAAGTAATCTTTCTCAAAATTGCCAAACATATTTTTCAAGGTAAAAATATTTTTGAATCATAAAAGTTTTCTTGGGTTACTTATTTCATCTGATCAAAAATGAGCCTACTTTTTCATAAAAAGTACAAATATGTGACCTTCAACACACAGTCATGAAGGCATACAAAGAACTTTTTATGATATTTATTTATTTGTTAGCTTGTTGTCACATAATATCAAAATGGCTTCCTGCATGTTGGTTATGCCACACGGACAAAGGTTTTTCAAATATTTTTTTTTTAAACAAAAATTATTTTTATTTTAAGAATTTCAGCCTTTTAATGATGCTTTATTATCAACTGTCTACGGAAAATTACTCCTAAAAAACGAATTACTTTTACATTTATTTGAATTCAGATGTGTATTGACATCATTTTCAAACCGCGGTTTAACTAAACATTCCTAAATCCACATAAAGTTAACAAAGCGGCTCCAAGGACTGTCAACTCTACAATGCCCTTTCTTCAGTATTGTAAGTCTCCCAATAAGAGAAAAAAAGTTTATTTCAGAAATTAAAAATATTTGAAAGTTTACACTTTAGCGTCTCAGACAGGCTAGGCTACATCTCAAAGTCTTATTGGGTGAGGCTGTTTTTGGGTGTTTTGAACAACTTTCCGCTACATTCCCGCTTGTTCCAACCAGGAACTTACCCTCTCGTGCACCTGCATCGCCTCTCATTGCCTTCAGGAATTCGCTGATGCTTGTAATCAGCTTTGTAAGGCCAGTGAGTGCACGGATGAGCGACACTTCCCAACGGCACAGTGAGTCGCGCAGGCCCGCTGAATGACAGTCAGCGTGGGGCGCCGTTCCAAAGCCGCCACGCTGCCAAATTCCAACAGAGTCTCTCACAATCACTTCGCCGCAGGCCCCCGCACAGGCGGACGCTGGTAACGGGGGAAAATAAGAGTGTGTGTATGCGGGAAAAGAGACCGAGAGAAAGAGATAACTCGCTAACTACCAATGGCCGGCCTTCCCAAATGCGCCGAGCAGAACTTTAGTCGCACGTAGTAGCCCACTTAATCTCCACGGCACGTTTCCTACGAGCATCGTTGCGTAAGTAGAACGTAAAAACGTTCGTAAATTAACCAGAGCCTCGGACCACTCGTAAACCCATTACGTGCTTAGAGGGATCCTTCTCCTTTTGCGTTCAATTTGTCAGAAACAAAAGACACACTTAATAAATTATGCATTTTAAGTCATTGCAAACTGCAATGCCAATTTACACTATACGAGTATTTAAAAAAAAGTTGGTTGGTTTTTACAGACCTTTATTTATATGACAAACGAAGGCATAACGTTATGTAGACCGTCTTATTAGGCTAAATTGATATATAGGCCTGTCATATATTAGATAACAAAGGGCATTTGTGTGAGAGTTTAATGTCATCACCATCTTTCTCCCCAGTGTCAGGCTGAGATCTCCAGTAGCCTAAGTCTTCATGACAATCACATGTTGTATATTTTTTGAGGGCACTTCCAAGTGTACAGTGCTTAGGTCTCAAACCGGATGATTTATGAATGCACGAAGATTTGTGAAAGACAAACGCTTGGACATATTTACAGTGTAAAACGATTATCTTAAAACGCGTAATTTGCAACGCTTTCGGGATTCACATCACACTGGTTTGACAAACACGATATTGTGATAAAGTAGACGAAAAATAATACATATTCTTGTTTCTGGTTATCTAAAAATGAGAGAAGAATGTTGAATATTTTGTGAAACATGTTAGCACAGTTTTCAGGTTTTATTCAGTAAACATTTAACCACGTCTGAAACGACTGTAGCGCATAACGTCTCGTGCCTCTTGGAGGGTTTGTGGATTAGGAAAAAAGACCACGAGATTGTTAAACATGTCAACGTGTAATTGCACGATAAGGCCCGCGCTAGGAATTTATTGGCCCAGTTGCTGTTTCTATTCCCCGCTAATCTGGCGCCGCACATTCGTCCTCTGCAATCTGTCTCCGTAATCTTCCGTAGCAGAACGGCAACCGTCTTTTTTTCTGAGGAGGCGAGAAAATATGCAGGGGTATGATAAACCCGATGCTAATTAGGAACATTTAGGACAGTGAGTGCAAAGCATCGCCGGTTTTACAAATGACAAAATACAAGCCCATTTGGACAATTTCACGTCAGAACATCGTGGTGTATATGTGATAAAGGTCTGTCTGGCTATTATAGATGTATTGGTGAGATTTGCGGTAGTATTCTTTTTCTTCTGCCAGGAAACGGTGGAGGTGAATAGGTTGAGAGCTTTGCCAGTCTGCTGGACGGGTGCCCATGCAGGGCTCATTCTTTTTGTTTTTGAATGCAAATCCGCGTTGCTATGAACAGCAATGTTGTGTATTGCCCTATCACTGTGATGTGAGGACAGGGCTTCATATTTTAAAATAGCATTTTATTAAAAAATTAAAAAATCTTTATATGGGGGGAAATGTGTATAAAAATTATGCATTAGGCTAAAAACAAGGAAATGTTTTGCACATATGCTAGATGTGGTTCTTTAAAATAACCGAGTTTCGTTATTTGTTCGTAAACTAAACTGTTTTATAAACTTTAGTTAAAAACATATAAGTGAAACTTCGTCGACATTCTCACGGTCGTCAAGGGAAAAAATGAGGTTCAAAGACCTCCCTGAATCCTGCTACTTGTTGCGGGAAAGCTCCCGCGTCATGTCACTCTTCCGGTGGGTGTCATTGTAATACGAATGAAACTTGTCGCTGACCCGGGGGTTCAGCTCTTAGGGTTGTTTAATCCTCCTTTCTCCCTGACACAAAACACTCTCTGCCACGCACTCTGCATTCATCTTAATCTCACTGACACCCCACGGAGGATACGAGCAACATTTGCTTGACGGCCCACCAGTGATTAAATTATAAGAAAATTATGTTGTCAATAGTAAAAGAAAATAAGCCAGAAGGCGAAAAAATAGAATTCTTCTTAAAATGCATATCAAAAGTGGAAATACACTAACATTTTAAATTCCATTCATGGGTTTAGAACGCAATTATTCCATATCCGGTAAATATAGTCATGAGTGGCTCGCGGGTTACCCAGGCGGATTTAATTGAAGTGGAGCGGATTTAAAGCATATGTCTGCACAATCTGGGGTTCACGGGAAAAAAAACAGGGGTTGGTCCATTGAACAATGAATAATGTGGTTCGCTCTCTATTTGCTGTTCTTCGTTTTTCATTGGACATTATTTATTTTGAGAGGTCTTGAACTTTGACCTCCATCATATGCATCAAGACACAGCAACAACATCACGGAAGGCTTCCTAAATGAAGACAAATACAGAAGGATTCATTACTGCAAAATAGCTTTGTAAACTTTACCGCGATTAAAGCAGCTGATCAGGATTAACAAAAATAGTGGCATCAAATAAACACTAATTATCCAGCGATCTGAAGTAGTTTCATTTAGACAGACACAACCACGAGCTTCAAGCCTAAGTGGAGAGCTCATAAGTGTCAAAAACGAATTTAAAGAGATGAACACTCAATCAAGTGACATATTTTAGACATTAGGCTTTCACTTCTTTTTAACTAATCTTCTAATCTAAAATATTTGCCAGAGTAAAGGTAATAGCAATGTAATAATAGGAACTTCTTTAGAAATAAAAACCTGATTTATAATAATAATAATAATATAGTGTCCCATAAAATTGTAACTAGTTTTTTTTAACTCGACTAATACGATTTTCAGCAGATCTGACAGATACATTTCAGTTTCTATATTGGTTATATTTTTGTATTTTATTTCTGATTGCACATGCTAAAATACGTAGGACTATTTATATTTACACCTATATAATTAAAGTAATCCTCTGCTCAAAAAATGTCCTATTTAAAAATTTGTTCTTACTGTTTTGTCCAATTATTTTTAAACAAAAACGCTCAGATTTGATCAAATAGAGAGTGTGACTAAATTGGGTCCGTTTCGTGGTTTATACAGAAATATAAATGTTATCACATTGGAACATCAACTCTGTTTCCACCAGCTTAATCGCGAGTCCCATGGGATAAAAAGCAAAACAACACAACAAACTAACTTTCCAGAATCACAGCAAAAGCAGTGAAATTTATTCTTCTCACATCAACGCAAAACGTTTTCATTTTTTCAAGGCAAATCCGAATTATATTTACAGATGTGTATCAATCTTTCTCTGTAATATGTTCACAATGTACAAGGGAAAATACAACAAACAAATAAGGAATAGATCGAATACAGTAACTCACGTGTTGACAAATCAAAGTGGGATCGAGAAAAATCTTAGAAAACTTTAAAAACGTTGTAATTTGACTATATTTTACACTGTAGCACGCACTCTTTTTCATGTCTTAAACACAGAACCATCTCACTCGCTGTCTCTCACACACACAAACAAACAAACACACACACACAATCACACACATACAAAAAAAGAAGAATTAATCCCTCGCAAATGTGTAAAGCTCACGCATATTGTGTAATTTCGGACAAATTATTCAGACAACATCCCAAGGACACCCTTCAGTTTAAGTATCATATTTAAATAATATCACCTTCAAATTTACAAGAACAGACATTCTGTACAAAAAAGGTAGTTATGCTCTAAAAGAGGTAAATATTTGGTTATTTGAGTCTGAATGCGTAGTTGCGAATCTTTTCATATGTGTGTCAGAGGAACAGTTCCGTTTACGCTCGTCGTGGAACTTTGATAGTGCTGCGGTACAGCGTGAAGTCTGCTCTGAACGGACGGGTCCCCTGCCTCCGCCGTCGGTAAATACATGCTTATCATCTCTCGCAAGTCTCCGGGACAAGGGGCTCGAGAGTGAGCTGTAATGGGAGGACTTACGCTCGGCTCCGATTTCACCAGCGAGCCCAGCGTGCCGATGGCCCCAGATGAAGCCAAGCTGGAGTTTTGGTGTTGCGTGTAGGATATTCCACCATAACCTGACGGCGAGGCGCTCATGTAGCTCTGAGAGTTTGAGATGGGGCTGTACTGGAGAGCCGTCATTTCGTAGCGGTGCATAGGCTGGGGATTATGCGGATGGTGATGGTGTCCGTGGTGGTGATGCGCTCCGCTGCCCGGGTGCTGACTGTAGGCGAGCTGCGCCTCCTGCATCATTGCGGCTGCAGCCGCGGCGGCCGCTACCTGCCCCGAGTACGCCCCGTTGGTCCAGCCGTTCATGTGCGCGTAGCTCGCCGCGGTGTTGCCGCCGTGACCCACCGGACTGTCTAACCTCTGCCCGACCCCCGCTGCACCCATTGCCAGCCCCAAGCCGCCTCCGCCACCTGGTCCAGCGAGCAGGCCACCCGCCAAAGAGTACTTGTCCTTCTTGAGCAGCGTCTTGGTCTTCCTCCGGGGTCGGTACTTGTAATCCGGATGCTCCTTCATGTGCATGGCACGCAGTCTTTTCGCCTCGTCAATGAAGGGTCGCTTTTCCGTCTCGGACATGACTTTCCACTCTGCTCCGAGGCGCTTACTGATCTCCGAGTTGTGCATCTTTGGATTCTCCTGAGCCATTTTTCTGCGCTGACCCCGAGACCACACCATAAACGCATTCATAGGTCTCTTGACACGGTCTTGGTTAACTTTGCTGCCGCCGTTGGGTCCCGTGTGGCCCGTGTTTGTGTTAGTCTGGGGTCCCGGGGAATGCAAGTCCGTTTCCATCATCATGCTATACATTCACTTGGCTTTAACTTACTCAGCTCACACAGATAAACATTCACACGTCCCCGCTCCTGACAGGCACACACGTGTAGAACCTCTTAATAACAAAAGAGGCCACTCGGAACAGGAGAGATCGGTACAATCCAGACAGAGGATAGAAGGCAAGTTAACTTTGCGGCTGCTTTGTTTTATTCTAACTTCCTCTCGGGGCGATTTTCACATCCAGTGCAGAATTGTCTTTGAGCTACTTTCAGCGGTGGGCTTGAAAAGTTAGTGGGAGAGCGGCCATATGATGCGCGTTGACAGGGAATAAATGAGTGAGGGAGAGCCAATGGCATTTGAGGACGGGGCAGATTTGCATATGGCTCACGATCAGGTGACGAGCACGGGAGAGAGCGCGCGCGCTACAGACGCAGCTGAAGGGTTTTTCTGCTGCGCGCGGAACGTAAACAGTTGGCTACAAACCACTGCTGACAAATGTTATTTGGGGTAAATGATCTCCAAATTATAATTTTCGCTGGAATAAACAATAAATCAGTGATTTGAAACGATGGAGCCTGAACTTCAAACATGTGAGCAGTGATTTTTATTGTCAAGTAGCCCGTATGGGTTTCTATCAGAAAAAAAATCTCGTTCAGTAAACCACAATAATTACATTGATAAACTGTTTCGGTCTTTTTAACCATAGCTCTTTTTTATTCATTAAAAAGTCCCAAACAGGAAAGAAATGTCTCAGCAAGCAGACGTGTAAAAGTCTTATATATATTTTTGTATATATACATTTGTTCTCATTCACATTTTCTCAGTATCTTTTCCAGTATTTATCACAATCCTTTCAAGTCCCTTTGAATAAATTGATGCTACAGGTGTTTTCCTGTTGTGACGGTTGCTAAGAAACAGGTGCCTCACACCCAGTGCATGTGCCATATGTGCCCTTTTGTCATCAAGTTTAAAGTAGGGAACAGCTAAAAATTGTTAGTGTGCAAAAAAAAAAAAACTTTACTAGTGCATTTTTCATTGGTATTAGTGCAATATCACAGCAATTATGAAGTCGGAATTCATCCCAACGAATTAAATAACTCCACAATTCACCAATTAAAACGTAAAATAATCCTCTATTCGACATCACGGGAAAACAAGGTGACCAGATCGTCCACATTTACAAAGTCCATTTTATATAAGCATAATTCGCACTAAAACGTTCACTGCGCTTGTTTTGACTTAACTGTCATTAATTTTGTCAACAAAATGTGCAGATAAAAAGGCAAAATATAGTCACATCTTTCTCTACATTGATTTATAGACTGTGATCGCCGTCTACTGGACGCACACGTACGAAACCCCCAACAAGTTCCCTTTGCTTTGTACTAATTTTACAGTTTAATCACACATTTATATGTGCGAGTTTCCCTAGATAATCTATACAATAGTTATGGAACATCTAAGGATCACAGAAAAAAACTTGGAATATGTTGTGAGGTTCTTCAGAAACCCTGTTCAAACGTGAAAAGGTGCATGATATTGAACGGAGGCGTTGAGGGAGTTGCAGGCGCATCGCTCAGATTTCACAGAAGAGTTGCTCAGAATATCTCCATTAATTGTGAACTGAAGCGCACCATAAATATCGCGGAGTTAATATGTTAATCATGATACCCATCAGGAGTACAATTAAGAGAATTTGTAGGGTTACACAACTGGTTTAGATACAGATCATTTAAATCAAAAAATGAAGGACTAACTGTAAGTGTCCATTGAAAAGAAAAGATAAAATAAAATCGTAAATTAGAGATACTTTTTCCCCCGAAGTGTGTGCTGGTTGTGTCTTTTCCATCCAGCAGTTCAGATGAAAAATATACATACATATATATATATATATATAGAGAGAGAGAGAGAGAGAGAGAGAGATACAATATAGAACAATAGAACAATTAAATGTAGGCTTATATATTATAAATAAAAAAGGAAATGTGCTAATGTGAATGTTTTATTTGTATTGATGTATTAATGTGAATGTATTATTTTATTTAGGATCAGGTTTGAGAACCACGGATATAGAAAGAACAAGAGAGAGATCCAATATAGAACAATTAAATGTAGGCTTATATATTATAAATAAAAAAGGAAATGTGCTAATGTGAATGTTTTATTTGTATTGATGTATTAATGTGAATGTATTATTTTATTTAGGATCAGGTTTGAGAACCACGGATATAGAAAGAACACAATAAAGTGCCAAGAAACAGAAAACCTATGAAAAAAAAACTATATTTGAAATCACACTATAGGTTTAGTGAACTGCAAGTTGTCTCTACCCTGATCTGAGCTTCACAGCACTAAAATGCTCGCGTGTTGGTCTGTGCTCCAAAAGCTCAGTAAGTGGCAGTCCTCCGTTTTGTCCCGACTGCAAAGTGAATTAGAGAGTCTCTTGAACGTGTGAGAGCGAGCAGGGTTTAAAAATGGTCAACATCTGTCAGGTGCGCCTGTTCTTGCTCTCCACCGCATTTTAAGCATAATTGGACAGGAAGGGAGGGGAAACTCGATCAAGGGCTGCGTATGGGAGAAAGGGCTGTCTAATTCCCATATTTTCAGCTTCATTTTAAATTTTCAGACTTATTTCCGTATTATTTACACATTGACACTGACACTCTTGAGTGGAAGAGGAGGGTAAAGGAATGGGGGGATGATAGGGTTATGCTCAGGAGAAGAAGCAAATTTGCACATCTATGACCTTCACCGAATCAACAATTACATAGTGTGTGACATCCATTTTTACACAATATCTCAATATAATCGGAGTTTAGGATGTCCAGAACATTTCCTAAATACAAGAGGCACTATCCTAGTACAAAGCTACTGGGGTCCATAATAAAGCATAGAGGAAATGTGTATTAATCTCTTGTATATCTCAAAACAGTATAGAAGCCAATTACACTGAGATAGATATTATATAACAAAAAACAAGTCAAATGGTAGGGGTTACTCCATCTTTATCAGATTCTTTCACATATCCACCTAATAAGACTGGAGCACATCAGTGCTAATGGGTAATTATGTGTTTTGAGCTCAGATGTACCAAATCAATGTCTTGAGAGATGGGTTTCATACTTTCCTATGCTGTGAGATGCTCCTCTATGCTGCTTTAATGTTCTCAACAATGCGCCAGGTATAATGATACCTGCTCACAACTTTTATTTTGCTGAGCTTAAAGTGTGATTTCCATTATTCTTTTTTGGTTATTAGTTTCCTTGCACTTTTTTTGTTCTTCTTCTATCAGTGACTCTCAATCTTGATCCTAAATAAATAATTACACAAGTAACAGGGGCTCTGATGTACATTACCATTTTATGTAATTAATCTGCTTTTCTGTTCTAAAGATCTCATTGATTTGCATTACAAGCTATCAGAATTTGATTGCACTTTTAGGCCATATTAATATCAGAAACTGCTTCAAATGGCTTATTTTTGCATATTCTGTCACAGTCTTCAGCGGGTGTGCCCAGGAGGGCCACCAGATGACTGTGTTCTGGGAGCACATGGCTTGTGTTGTGTTTGTCTGTTGCCATGTGCTCTCTCCTGTCTATTGTCTTGCCCCTCCCATCTTGTTACCTCGTTATAGTTTAAGTTGCTCCACCTGTGTCTCCCTCGTTAGCCTCCTCGTTTGGTTCCTATTTATTCTCCTGGTGTCTGTCATCCTGTGCTGATCCGTCATTTCTCATTGTGTGTGTTTCGTGTCTGCATGTGTGCAGCTTTAGGCCTGCCTGTCTGTTTTTCCCCTTCGGGGTGGTTTGAGTTTGTTTTTTGTTTCATTTTTATTATTAAAATAAATAACCATTTCTCCTGCACTTGAGTCCTCGCTTCATCTCCCCGCACGCACCGTGACATTCTCACTATATGATACTCAATTTTATTTATTTGTTTTGATTTGTATAAAAAAAAGATGTTTATCATTTAAACAAAATTTCGGACTTATTTTATATGTCAGGGTTAAATGAATATTTCACTAAAAATGAAAATTCTTTCATCCTTCACACACATTCATGTCATATGACTTATTCAGATCATGACTTTATTCAGTGGAATTTAAAAAAAAATTATATTTTAAGAATGTTAACCATTTTTGTCCATACAATGACAGTCAGTGGGGTCCAAAACAACACTGAACCAACTGACTTGTATAGACTAACTAACTATATAATGTAATAAATTAGATATTTTTCAAAATATCTACTTTTGTGTCCCTCAGAGTAAATAAATGCATACAAGTTTGGAACAACATGAGGGTGAGTAAATGATGACAGAATATGCATATTTGGGTGAACTGTCCCTTTAAGAATTTAATTAATTAGTAATCATAAGCCATACATAAACAAATCAAGGGACAAGATGGAAACATGTTCACACACACACACAGTGTTGCTTACTGACTGGCCTTGAGACCAAATTAGCAGCTCATCAGAAGATCAAAGGTTGTGCGCACACACAACACACACATACACAGACTATGATCACTGTATGGTTTTCCGCCTGCATGCGCACATCTCCCTGCTGTTAGCACAGGAATCTCTAAGCCCACAGTCATCTCCCACCACAGCCAGCTTCACAGGATCAGCTGAAGCTTCTAGAAACAACATGTTAGCGCGCCACGGGGACTAATGGTATCAAAGGCATTCTTTTTACAGCAGATGGCTTGCTTAAGCTACCCGTCACAACTGCTGTCAGCTCTACTGTATGGGCGGAAGGTAAAATCCCAACGCCTCAGCTATAGTTAATAATTCTCCACATGGTGTCGGGTACACACCATGGTATAGCTGCATGAAGGCTTTAAGGATCTTTCAAAACCATAAAGAAAAAACATAAGATGATGTTCAGTGGCCTCTATTAGAATATAATGTGTACACATGGAAATAATGGTTTCATATTCAGTAGCAGCACTCCACTGAATCCTTAGGATATATGGCTATGTTGTTTGAGGGAAAAGTCAGTTGAGTTTTAAGACTGATCTGGTAAAAGGAATCATTCTGTATGTTGAATGTGATAAATGGAGCATTAAAGGACTAGTTCACCCCAAAAAAATATGAAAATTTGCTGAATCAAAGAGACGTAGATGAGTTTGTTTCTTCATAGAAACAGATTTGGAGAAAATAAGTATTACATCACTTGCTCACCAATGGATCCTCTGTGCCGTCAGAATGAGAGTTCAAAAAGGCGATAAAAACATCACAATTATCCAAAAGTAATCCACACGACTCCAGTCCATCAATTAACATGACATGAAGTGAAAAGCTGCATGTTTGTAAGGAACAAATCCATCGTTAAGACATTTTAACTTTAAATGCTGCTTCTGGCCAAAATACCAGTCCATAATCTATAATAACACTTCCTCCAGTGAAAAAGTCCATCCAGTTTGCTCTCACATCAAAATCCACCAACTATTTGTCTGGACTAGGGGAAGTCGTGGCCTAATGGTTAGAGAGTCGGACTCGTAACCCAAAGGTTGCGGGTTCGAGTCTCGTACCGGCAGGGATTGTAGGTGGGGGGAGTGAATGTACAGCGCTCTCTCCCACCTTTAATACCACGACTGAGGTGCCCTTGAGCAAGGCACCGAACCCCAACTGCTCCCCGGGCGCCGCAGCAAAAAATGGCTGCCCACTGCTCCGGGTGTGTGTTCACGGTGTGTGTGTGTGTGTGTGTGTGTTCACTGCTGTGTGTGTGCGCACTTTGGATGGGATAAATGCAGAGCACTAATTCCAAGTATGGGTCACCATATTTGGCCACATGTCACGTCACTTCACTATTTTCACTCGTAAACAGTGCTTGATCTTTGCATATTTCTCTCCTGATTCAGACAAGATGACTTTTTCACTGGAGGAAGCGTTGTCATGGATAGAACATATATATTTTAGCCAGAAGCAACGGTTTTAAGTTAAAAATGTCTTAATGATGCTGGTTTCTTACAAACACACAGCTTTTCATTTCACAAGATGTTAATTGATGGACTGAAGGCATGAGGATTTTTTTGTGGATTATTGTGATGTTTTTAACAGATGTTTGGTCTCTCATTCTGACGGCACCCATTCACTGCAGAGGATCCACTGGTGAGCAAGTGATGCAATGCTAAAGTTCTCCAAATCTGTTTTGAAGAAGAAACAAATTCATCTACATGCATAAAAACATCAGTTCAACAAGTTCATGGCTTATGTATTATATTCCAAGTCTTCTGAGGCCTTGTAATGACCACTTAATGGAAACATGCATTTTGGACTTATGCTATAAATTGTGCTATAAATGACTCCTTTGGTGCTCCACCGAGGAAATAAAATCAGATGGGTTTAAAACAAATGAGTGTGAATAAATGATCGGTTTCTGGGTGAACTAGTCAGCCGACTTTTCAAATAAGCATTTGGTGTGGATAATGAAAGGTAATAAAAAATGACTGGTTGCTAATTTTAGACCAACAGAAAGCACAGGTAAAGAATATGAATACAAGAACACTAGGCAGATATTGCCATATCTATTTAAAATAACTTCTCGTACTAGCTACAGCGTGTTAACAGTGAAACTTACAACTTAGAATATCGATATATTCATAAATCTAAGTGTGTAGAAAGATATATATATAATATTTTTTGCTCAACATTGTGCAACCTAAGTTTGTAGGTCTTGAGGTGACCCATAAGAAGCATTTCATAATCTACAATAACTGAAATATATACTGTAGAGAGTTTTTCCATGTTTTCATCTGTTGTTACATCACATCTATGTTCAGATAGTAACCTAGGAACAATTTCCTTAATTCATGTCATTATTAAGGTTCTTTGGAATAATCGGGAAATAAACATAGTAAAAGTACTGATGCTTACTTTTCTGGGATAAAATGTCTTCAATAAATCCAGCACAAGAAGCCATTCAACAAATCACCAAGACATCAAATCTGTCAATCTATTTGAACAATTTTCCATTCTTCTTCATTCACCACTTTTATTGATACCCAATGAGCATAATGAGCAGCCAGCAGATTTCACTCAGGTTACTGTGTTAATGTCTGCGCTTACTGTATTCAACAATGTCAGCTTGCACCCAATTATGCTCAGGCCTCACATGGTTCATTAGAGGGTTATGATGGTGTCATTCCGATGAGTGTTTGACAAAGCACAAGTGTCTTCATACAGAGGTTTTGTGGCTCATGTAGTAAAATCAAGAAAAGGCTTTTTGCTCTGCACAGTGGTTGCCATGCACCAGTAAAGAGAAAGAAAGGTATCTTTGGTTAACCACTTTGCAGCTGATGTACTTTTGTATGTTGTTGCCACTGGATGGGACTCCATAGGTGGATTACAAATGAAATAAAGACATGAAGTGAGTAAGAAAAGGCCTGGACTGGATTTAAATGATTCAGTTGTATTTCGCTAGAAACGGAAACAACTCCACTCTAAGTAAAGTCCTGTAAAAATAGGGCCTAATGTATTGTGCTAATATATAAGGAATTGTCAGTATTGATTTTACACTGATATTTTGAATCACACATTGCAATGTGTTGTGCTTTAGGGTTAAATATCTGTAAACTTAACATATAATATCCTGTCAGAAAATTATAACCACTTTCCATTTTTCTACGGATTTCTTTCTTGCAGTGGTCTGAATATACTCATATTTGAAATGTATCTGGAGGTGAGAAGTAGCAGTGTTTCTTCAGCAGCAAACTTCAAAGACGCCTCAGATCAATACCCCACTTCTCACAGCCATAGCTTGTTATTACCCATAATCCCTCTGTAATCCATGTACAAGGGTCACCCAACCTTGTCCAAATAGCTACAATCTCATTACGCCTCAAATAAAACTTTCCTATTTATCTACAGATTTCAAATGAAACTAATAAGGCTCTAATATACCCCTCACACCCCCTCCTTCTCTCTCCTCTCTCTCTGTCATTCCAAAACCCTAATTATATTTCTCCCTATCTGAAAGCAATCAGTGATTGTGTGTGCCACGGTACGAAACGTGCTGACAATACCAGCCAATGGCACAAGTGCCAGTGCAGCTGGACTAATTAAATTAAATGTGATGCTGCCCTGCCACTGCGCTGCTCAGTGAGAGAGAAATGAGCCAGAGCAATAATGAGTACTATAGTCGAGCAGGGAGGAGGGAGATATTGTACTGGAGACCGGACACTTGCAGTGATTTTGAAATGTGCTGGGTAAAGTACTTTAGTAATATGCATATATAGTTATGTTGTTGTTTTTTCAGAAATATAAATATGTTGCAGCATCATATGTACTCTCTGTGTATGTGTGTGTATGTGTGTGTGTGTGTGAATATATATATATATATATATATAGAGAGAGAGAGAGAGAGAGAGAGAGAGAGAGAGAGAGATATTTCCTGCCATATC